>NW_003852421.1:18934612-18948136 GCF_000181295.1 Otolemur garnettii | reverse complement strand
CCTGTACTCCCAGCTACTCAGGAGGCTGAGGCAAGAGAATCACCTAAGCCCAGGAGTTGGAGGTTGCTGTGAGCTGTTATGCCACAGCACTCTACGGAGAATGACAAAGTAAGACTCTGTCTCTAAAAAAAAAAAAAGAAGAGACTGGGCCTAAACTGGGCCTCCAAAATTGGGCAGATTTGAATTATGCTGAGGAAAGAGAGTGAATTCCTGGAGAAATCCTGTCTAGCAGTACTGAGGACAGCATGCATTGTATACAGTAGAGAACTAGGAAAAAAGTCTGTATTAGTCAGTAGAAGGCTACGTGCTTGTCCAGGTAAGGTGAAGTCTCATTAAAGTGAAAAGTAAGTATTTAATGCAGGCAGGAGAGTAAAGTTCAAGAGTTTTAATCTGGAGAGAGCAACATCATGACTGTGTTACAAGACAGTTGCAGCAGTCTGTGCGAAGACACTGATGTAAACAAAAAGCCCGTTTCTTACTTAAAAAGCAATTTGTTATCCCAAATCTTGAATCAAGAACATTTGAAATAATTATTTCTGGGGTTTCCATAATCTATTTTCTATTTTCTTTCAGGCAATAATTTTTGGGTTACCCTGACACTTTATTTTTATATGGCTTATAAACTTATATAACACACAGTTCGTCCTTGGTATTGTTAGTACTGAGAGTTCGTGTAAGGGAAGAGTGCTTGAAAGCAAAGATGATAATTTTATAAGTTAAATGTAGCTATTTCTTCACTATTCAATTTAAAGAGAGAATTTTACACACAAGCACTAATTGAATATCCATCTGGTAAGTCTTTAGCATTGATATCTAATTTCTTTCCACTGCGCGTGTAGCCGCTGAGACACCTCCGGGACTGTTTGTCTAACCGTGTTGCTGCAGGCCATGGAAAATTCTGTGCTCTGCTTTCCATACATGTTTGGTTACAGCTGGTTCTGGTTTGTGTGTTTTGGGGTTTTCCAGTGCAATTAAAGTCTACATCACATACACCAAGTGGATCTGCCTCTTTCCGTTTCAACTGAAGGCTTTTAAATCAGGCTTTGGAAATGCTAATATACTGATTAAAAAGTAAAAAAAGGCCAGATAGACTGACGGAAACACAGAAAGACATGGGGAGCCGCCCTGTAATGTTTTCCCAAATACAGAAGTACCAGAAGAAAAGAAAAAAATAGAAAGAAAGAAAGAAGACAAAAAAATAAGTTATTTCTTTTCCATATTCAAGGTTCTATTAGAAGCTGTTGTGAGTGTGCATATTTTTGTTTCAAGTGTTTCACTGGAGAGAATAATTATTTCCCTTTTCTGTGGAAAGAACTCTCTCACCAGGAGCATGATGTATTCTGCCTGGACCTGACAGATCCATCCTATTCCTACTAGATCAATATGGGCCTCAGTCTTGCAGTCAGTCAGTGTGGCTTTTGTTCGATCTCAGTAATTCTCAGATTGACTACCCACAAATGCGCTGAGGAGGAGCCAATTATCCTCCTCAGCCACTGGCTTGTTATTGCCATACACAATTATTGGAAGAGAGGCGTGCAGCATAACCCCAGGGATGGCGCCACGGAGAGATGACTTTTTTCATCATTACAGTCTCAATAAAATCACATATTACTCCATCAACTGGCTTTTTAAATGAAAGTTTACATCAGTTTTCTGAAAATATGAACAAAATTCATGGCCACTGACAGAGAAAGGCTGTGCCCTTCATGTATGCAAACAAATAATTTATATTTAACTTTATTCTCCTGAATGCTGAAGCCATTGCTGACAGCAGGTGAATATCGCTCAAATGTATTGGCCATTTCAGTGCTATCTCACAGTACCTGCAAACATGATGTGTGCTTGGGACACATGTGGTGCTGCTTTCTGACTCAGGCGCAATCAGCACAAGCAAATGCTAAATAGTTGTGCATTTCCAGCATGGCTAGTGTCTCACGGATATCTTATCTTTCCACCAATAATATGATAACTCTGTACCAGGCATTTACCTTACTTAACAGATTCTTAAATAACTAAATCAAATGAATATAAAAATAGGAAAACAAAAAACCCTCAAAATGAAAAAAGAGCAATCCATCACTAGCAATTTTAAAGCTTTTCTCCTGGATCTAAGACACCGTTGAATTGAAAATTGGGCTGTGACTCTTCTCATGGAACGGACCAGGGGAAGATGGAAGTAAAGAAAAGGAAACCCGGAAGGATGCTGTGAGTATTTCTGAAGAATGGTATTTGAAGTCTTAAGTACGATGTTAAGCAAAGTGTGAGTGTTGGGGGGGGGGCTGAAGAAATGAGAATTCTGAGGTATGATATCAGAGACCCATTAAGAATTGCACAAGTAACTCTAGTTCTGAATAGGAGTATGTCACGCTCGGAGGTCATAGAAGCACTCGTCACCTGCTCACACCTGGTTTGCTTCTCACTGCAGGAAATAAATAAATAAACATTTAAAAGATACTGTACCAATACAGAGAAGAAATGTTTTAAACAAGAAAAAAAACCCACATTGCTGCATTTGCTTTTACGAAGCTTCCTCCCATCTCTTCCTGCTTCTCCAACTTGCTGGATCACTGATGAAACAAAGGATATACAGTGTTAATTCTAAACCTCTCACTTCTTTCATCATCTAGGCCTGATTTGGAAAAAGACTCACATTGGTCTTATGCAAAATCTAGCTCAAAACATAAGAAAATGAATTAATTTTTAGGTGACTACACACTTAATTCTATGCAGCTCAAAGCTTCTTCAATTAACAAATATTTAGATGTTTGGGGGATTCCCCTGATAATTATTTAAAAAGTAAAGTTATATTTAATTTACATATTTTCTCAAAGAATAAATGCTAGATGGGTTAAGACATTAAATATAGAAAAATATTGGGGGGGAAATCCTGAATAAAAACAAACTGAAGAGAGAGAACAACTGGATATGATATGATATGATTACTTAATTGTAAATGTTAAAAATCATCTCAGTATCTTTCTTCAAATTGGAAAATATTTGTTAAGAGGTCTGTTAAAAAAATATTTCTGTACTCAAAATATAAAGAACTCGTCCAAGTACAAAAACAGGGAAAAAAAGGAAAAATACAAAGAAAAACACAAATGGCCTGCACACGCAAATGCACATACACACACACATGCACACACGCACACATGCATACAGAAACGTTCTTTTAACTCCTGATTAAAGAAATAAAATTAGAAGGAATAATCAATATGCCATCTTTTAGGCAAAGATATTTTGTAAATTCCTAGAGTCGGGCTGAGTTGGTAAAGTAGAACATCTGATGGAGACCATTGGTACCATCTCTCTGGGTGGCAATTTGGTCATACCATAAAGGGCATTATATATGTGCATGCCTAATCAGATATGGGCACAGAGACTTCTGTAGCAGGACTTCACTGAGGCATTTTTGAAAGTAGGAAACAGTCCAAATGTTCATGCCTAGGAATTTTTCTTTTAAATAAAAAATGATCAAAAATTCATTTAGAGTATGATATAAAATCCATTTAGAGTATTATTAAAATTATTTTAAAATAACATTTAATTGAATAAAATTCTGATCATATACATCATGTATGATATAATCTCAAAGTTTCAAAAAAGGAAGATTGTTAACATTAGCATTGGACAAACCTTGGAGGGAACTAGAGTGGTAGTGTGTATGAGCAGTGAGGTCCAAAGGTTGTTCCTTTGATAATAGACATACCTGCTAATTCACCCTACCCTTGTTTACAGACAAGCCTGGTTTTATTTTCTTTAAGGCACTCAGAATCCTTAGAACTGTTCAATGGACTAATATAGTAGTCCCTTGATACAGGTGGCTAGTAAGACTTGAAATATGGTTATTGGGAATGAGATTTGCTTTCAAGTGCCAAGCTGGACAATTAAGTTTGCAAACTCATCCTAGAAAAAGTGCTACCTACCTCATTGCTGAATATCACTGCCATCACCTTCGAAGTATTCCCCTTGGCTCTCTTGTATTCACTGGTTTCAAAGACCTAGTATATGAATCCACCATACCTCTTTAATAATTTTTAGTATTGACTATCTTAAAAAGAGCATTCTTCATATAGGGAATTAAAGAAAATATATTTTTAAAATTAACTAGACCTATTTAATTTTTATTTCTTTTTTTCAATGTGACTGCCAGAAAACCTAAAGACACCTCTGTGGCTTCCATTGTGGAGATAGCCCTCTTAGAGAATATGAGGATGACTTCTGCTGACCTTCTACCTCTATCCTGCACCATCTCCAAATTTTAGCTTTCTTTTTAAAGTAGTTTTGGCATCAGTGCAGATTCCACAGCTTAAGAGGTAGTTACAAGGTGTTGGGCAGGGCAGAATTTTAAAATTAAAACAACTTATGAGGAGTTGTTACCCTTGACTTCAGTAATAGGCAATGTTATTTCCTGAGGTTCCTCAAGAGAATGCCAAGCAGAAAATCCAGGAATGGAGCACAGTGCTGCTCACACCTCCACAGGGAGCAACTCTGCTAGGTTATTTTATTAGTTTTTGCTCTTGATTACCTAACTTGTCTGATGCTGGATAAGTCAGAAAATCTTTGGGCCCAGGTAAATTTTTTTTTTATTTCTAAGAGAAATAAAAATTCCTCATCTGTTAAAACAATGACATTCACAGAGTTGTAAAGCTTCAATGAGTAAATGAATATAAATGTTGAAAGGGTACCTAAAACCGAGTTAAAAAAATACTGTGTGCCACCTATTAAAATTTGCAAGTATGAGGACATAGGTAGGGGAAAAGTGAAAGGATTAAATAATCAGATCAAAACTGAAGACTATGTTATCTTCTCAGAGAGGTAGCCTTAGAAGAGTAGTTAATAATGCAGGCCAGGGAATCAGACTCCCTGGCTCCAAAACTGACTGGCTTAAAGGATTTCATCTTTGGGGAGTCATGTAGAGTCTCTGAGTTTAGTTTCTATTTTCATACAATGGAGTAATGCAACTCACAAGGGAGTTGGAAGAATGAAGTGAATAAATGTTATAAAAATGCTTAAGATGGTGCCCTAGACAATTACATAGTTTAATAGTCATTATTTACCATTGTTCCCATTATGAGGAAAGTTGCCAACAAATTCCCACACCTTTAGATAAAACAAACACAAATCAGAAAATGTTTGCAAATACCACATACTCAATTCCACAAGTGAAATTCTTCATGGGAGTTAAGGATCCTCATAGTATTTGTGAAGGCAGGAAGATCGGCAGCCTGGAGCAGTGCTTCTCCACTGTTTATCTACAGTGTGCAGATTAATGACCTCAGACCTTGTTAAGATGCAGACTCTGATTCAATAGGTCTGCGGTGGGGTCTGATTGAGATTCTACATATTTAATAAACTCCCTTGTGATGCAATTGCTGCTGGGTCTCCCACCAAAGACAGAGTACCAAGGGCTGAGGCAATATTGTCTACTTTGACAGGAGGAGCAATTAAAGTGCAAGATCATAGAACAAGTAGCAGAGTAAGTGCATGAAACAACAGTCCTTTCTGTTTTTTTGTATTCGCTACTCACACAGGGATAGATTAGTTCTTTCTCACCTAATTGAATTCATCTCGTTAAGGTCAAGCTACTTCCCCTTCGTAGACATTATGATTCTGCAGCACAGACAATTTATGACATCTGCTCTGAGTTTCATGACAAACAGACACTGAAGAACAAGCAGGCCTTTCACAATGTAGTTTTCTAGAACAAATGATTGTCCTACCACTATATCATTATACTTGGAATGGCTTCTTCTTTACCAAAGGTTCTTTTTTTTTTTTTTTTTTTACCACTTGTTCAGTTAAGAAAATTCCCTGTTAGTGTTAGTAAATAAAGAATTCTAATTATGAAAAATTGCTGAATTAGACACTTTTCCTGCTTCTGTGTGTTTTCTTCTTTCATCTTTTAATATGGAGAGTCAAGCTTGCAGGTTTTTAAATGCTAAGCCCTCCTTGCATTCTCAGGAAAACCTAGACCTGGTTACAATATATATCCTGCTGGGCTCAGCTTGCCAATATTTTGATTGTCCTGTAAGGTACGTTTTAAGTTTTGATATCAAGGTTACAAAAGCTCTGTGGAAGAATTTGGATATGTTCCCACGGTTCCTGTTCCCTGGAGGAGTCTGTACAGGATTACTTTCCTGACAGTCACCTTTTCTGTCCTTTATCCAACATAAGGATTTCTTCAATGCCTTAGAATATGCTGAAGTTCGCAGACTTTTGCTACATTATCCATTTATACAGAATTTGTTTTCCCAATAAATTTTAGCTACTGCTATGTTTCAGTTACAATAAAACTCTATCCAGGGGTAGACATTATCTCTTGGACATGAGCACATGTGAGTGACTATTTAACAAGATACACTGTTTGTATCATGTGTAGTTAATTATAAACATATGGAGTTTTAGTTCCCCTTAACACATTAATTTACTATTTGAAAATACATGAAGGCTTTATCTGAACCCTGTGGATGTTAAATGTCTACTTTCTGTCTTAATCGTATGATAGAAATCATAAAAGAGACAGAATCCTGGCATTCCAAAGGATTGGGGAACTCCATTGCTGTATGGAGAAATAGCCCTTGCTCCTGGGCCTTCCATGTTTGCCATCATTTATTAAAATGACATTTCTCACAGACTTATGCTCTTTAATTACCTTATTTAGTGATCACAATCACCTTGAAATACATTGATTTAATTTCCATGTTATATAAAATTGAACTTCACAATGGCAATCCTGGGGCAGAGAGGATGAATGAAGGTGGAGTCAGGCTTCCAACTCAGATGGTTGACTACAGCAACCAACTACTCTTCACCATGATTTCTTTTCTCTTATATTTTTAGTTCCTACAACAGTGTAGACAGCTCGCTATTATTCTCCAAGAAGCCCAGGATTTCTATTTTGACCCAGATTCTTGGGGAAATTGTTGTAAACTGGAATTTTAAAAGTCTCTTATTTCTTCATTTGTATTGCTTAGTTTCACTGTTCATCATGTAATTATTGTTTCTAGATCACGATCTACATTCAACAAAGAAATGAATAGATCATTTAAATCAGCATCATTAGTCTGTTCAGTCATCAAGTCAAGCACTCAGTTGTTTACTTAAACATTTCTACCAGACAAATTTATTCTCAGGGTTTAAATCTTACAGTCCTTCCCCTTTATCATGCTTAAAATGTTGGAAGCTGAATAGTACATTTCTAAGAAAAGAATAAAACTACTTGTAAAAGGATGGAAGGAGTAGCATTTGAGAACCAAAGTAATTTCAAGTCTATTAAAACACGTTTAGAATATAAGCTTGATCAAAATGAACAAAGGTCTTGGTTCTATCAAGAAAAATGGCTTTGAACACCACAATATTTAACCTGCCTCCTCAGAAACATTTTTTCTAATTTTGAACGCCATTGAATTTGTATTCCAGCCCATTTCCGTACTATAAATGTCAGTCAACATAGGCTGATTATTCCTAAAAATGATTTAAAAAGAATCTTAACAACAGTAAAAGTCATGTCCGTATTTTCATTATGTATCTGAGCCTTTGGATTGTAAATATTCCCACTGAGCTAATATTTTAGAATTCAAGGTCATATACAGGAGATTTTTTCCTTGCTAATTAGAAAATAGATTACTCCACTTGAAATTATGTAGGTAGAAATTCTTCCCTGAGGAATTTATCTCTTTCAGATGTGTTTGATCATGTTCAATATTTTTTTAACTATATTATATTTGCTTTTCCCTTCTCACCTACCAAATATGATGCACAGAATGCTTAAGGACTTATTATTCTGACAGTAGTAATAAAGTTATATTAAAAATAATGTACTAGAAATTTTTCACCTGCATACAATTTTCCTTATTAGATTTGCTTGTTATTTCACTTGTCAAATTTCAGAACATCTAATGCTCCCTCTGTATATTTATAAAAAATACTTTATTGCAGATGAGTCTAATCACTATGTAAATTAGGTAATTATTTGGTGAATATTAATATTCTTCCCCATACAAAATAAGACATATATTTTGAATCTTCTTTCCTTGCTTTTGGGGGGAATAGAGCAATTAAAATAGTTATTGAGCCTTTATTTGCATGTAAATGAGGCAAGTGAAGGAGCATTTCAGGATATCCAAAAGTATATTTAATTTTCAATTTCAAATGTATTTCTTATTGGTTAGACTACATTGTTTTCAATGCAATTTTCTTCTGACATGTTAGCATCATGTGTTACAAAAAGCTTCTGGTAGCTACTTGCTTATATACATGGGCTTTTAATTTTTCTGGATTCTTTTGTGCCAAGACAAAATAAATCTCCTTTAAAAGGGAGGAAAAATTATCATATTGATATGATTAATGAATAGATGGCATAGAGTAGGTACTTAATATTGCAGTATATTGAATGGATGGTTTGAATAGGTAAGAGAGTACATTATTAGGGGATATGCTGATGATTCTTCTACCAAACAATCACAGAAAAAAAAAAAAAAAACAGAGAACTGTTTCCAAAGAAAATAATAGATGTGCCCGTGGGTAAATTGTGAGAAATTAAAACAAAGACCCTTCCTGTAAAGATGGAAACTCATGCTGTTATTTCTATAAACACACATTGTAGACAGACAGTAAAAATATTCAGACCCCAAATATTATAACTAAGAAGAGAAACCAGCTCTCTCTTCTCTTACAAGCTTACAAGCCAGAAAGAGAGGCCCACCAGAAAACAACCCTAATGCCACCTATGGCACCTTGATCTTGGACTTCTAGCCTGCAGAACTTGAGAAAACAAATTTCTGTTGTTTAAGGTACCCAGTCTGGTAGAATCTGGTTATGACAAGCTTACAAGCCAGAAAGAGAGGCCCACCAGAAAACAACCCTAATGCCCTAATGGCACCTTGATCTTGGACTTCTAGCCTGCAGAACTTGAGAAAACAAATTTCTGTTGTTTAAGGTACCCAGTCTGGTAGAATCTGGTTATGACAACCATAGATGACTAATATGGGAAAATACAATTTAATTTTTCCAGGGTTAAAGAAGAAAAATTTGACTTATGATAGTTTGACTTAAATGTTTTTGATTTTATCATGGTGTGAAAACAATATACACTCAGTAGAAAACATACTTTAGTTTTAGAATTTTTACTTTCCCTTGTCTAGTGACAATGAAGTAAATAATCTCTTCTAATAGTGGGCAGCTTCCGCTCACCTGTACAATCATGAGGGTAAATAACCCCTACTCTATGCTGCACTGTGTTGTTAAATGATTTTGCCAAACCATAGGCTAGTGTAAGTGTCTGAGCATGTTTAAGGAGGGCTGGGCTTTCAGTAGGTTAGGTGTATTAAATTCATTTTTAACTTACTATATTCTCAAGGTATGTTGAGTTTATAAGAATGTAACTACTTCATAAATTGGGGACCTTCTGTATACATGTAACAACTTATTGCTAAACAAAGGAAAGTAAATGAGATAATGTATTTCAAACTATTTTATCAGTAAAAGATAGACATAATTTTTTTTTTTTAAATACAGTATTTTCCCCTCACTGTCCTGAGCAATCTGTACTTCCCTGGGTTTTCAGCTGGATAATTAATTTGCCACCTGTTCTGGGGCATCATTGCCTCTTTCTGGGGCCCTTTCGTCTTTCCTTTTTCTTTTGATTTAAGAAGTGTGGAGGGCTGAGTTCATATGTTAGGGGTGGTGCAGGGGGAGGATATACATAGAAATTTAAGTACAGTCTGTCAATGATGTGAGCAGAGCCCGGGAAAGAGGTAGCAAGACATCAGTGCAGCTAAGGCCAATCTGAGCAGTGACTGATTCCCATTTATTGTCCAGTATCACAACTCAGAAACCAGCAACTTCTCCCTTCTACAACATGATTTTTAAAAAATATAGAGGAAAGAAAATCTTCTCTGTTTCCTCGTGTTTTCCACTGATTTTACAAACAGCTCAATTTTTTCAAAAAATCTTTAGTGTAAGCCTCCCAAGTACTGAATTGGTAATCTACAAATCACAGTTCTAAATTAGGCTTTGACATAATCTGCAAGGTCAAGGGCATACCACTTACCTTGATGGGTCTCTCAGTTCCTTTGTTTTGGGAGTAATTGGATTAGAATAACATTGCCAATGTGTGAATGAATTTTATAACAACCCCCACATCAAAAATTGATGATGAAATATATTTGCAAATATTGCAGAACATTTTCTCAGAGTATTTATGTTAATATGCTTTATGTACCTGTAAAAAGAGGCTACAGCATGTCATATTTCTCAAAGTTGCTTTACCATGCAATACTACTATCATTTGTTTGAGGTCCCAAATGGCAAGGTCCTTTGGCCATGAGGTATTAGGACCACATAAAGAGATCTCTTCCTGGATTTTTGGCTGTTCATTCAATACAAATGAAGAATAATAAAAAAATCTTTCAGGAGATTTATACCATAGAAAAAATATATTTTAAGAAAACACAACAGGTTGTGTGTTATCTATCTTACAGGTTGTTATCTATCCCAAAGAAAGTGTATTTTGAGGAACTCAATATACTAGGTGTACCTGGGGAAAAGAATACGATTCCCGATATTTTTTTCTATTAGCTGCTAGAACAATCCCGATTTTAATAAATTGGTTTTCAATATTTTTCTTTTATGAACATATAATATGTGTCTTAGTCCCTTTAAGCTTCTATAACAAAATTATAGACTGGGTATCTTATAAATAGCAGAAATTGATTTCTTATAGTCCTGAAGTCTAAGATCAAGGTGACAACAGATTCCATGTTTGGTAAAGGCCTGATGCTCTCTGGTTCATAGATGACACCTTCTGGCTGTGTCCTCACATGATGGAAAAGGGCAACAAAGCTCCCCTGGGGTTTCATTTATAAAAGCACTAATTTCTATCCACGAGGGTCCACTCTTATGACCTAACCATCTCCCAAAGACCCCACTTCCTAATACCATCACACTGGAGGTTATGTTCTAACATATGAATTTTGGGGAGACATAAACATTCGGATCATTGCAATGTGCTTTTTGATTTGTTTCGTTGTTCTTTAGCATGGAACAGTGAAATATAAAGAAATGCTGGCCAAAGTGGGCAAACAATTATTTATAAATAAGAATTCATCCTGAGACAGTTGTGGCACAGTCACAATTCCTAAACATTATGAACGAAGTTCTACTTGGGGAATAATTACTGACTTATGTCATCATTCTCATCATGGAAGTATTATATCCAACAGTCAATTACTTTTTTAGGATTGGTGCTAATGTAATAATGTAATAATCCACTTCATTTAAACTGCAGTGAATGGTACACAGTTTACTAGGTTTTCCTATACTTCCTTTTCTTAACCTTAGTAGAAACTGCCTCAGATGGTCTCATTGACCATCAATCATAAATCAGCCCCTTATTGGTGAAGAGGTGAGATGGGTTAACAATGGATTTACTTGTAAATTGAGAAGAGATAAATCTTTGTTCCCTCAAGGGTAACAGTGTATTTATAGGCTGGAAGGCAGTATCACTTTTCAAAACGCATTTTACAGGAAGGTAAAGTTTTCAAGACCTTGGTGTTTACGATCTCTGAAACTTGTGTATCTGTGGAATTGTTGTAAAATACACTAATAAAATAAAATAGGGTATTGCTTTATATTTGCCTGCGTTACTACGTGAAATATTTGTACAGGTAGAATAGGGGCTCCGGAAAGTAAACTCATAGTTAAAGTGAATTCTATTAGGAATCTGCCACTTGTATTTACAGATCTAAAAGCCTAGCAGATACAAATTACCAAAAGAAAATATTGCAAATATATTTAGTGTCATTCTACAATCAAGGTCCCTGAATGATCTGTAAGCATTTCCATTTCATAAACCTGACTGGCAATCATTGTTGTCTTGAATATGTGGAATTAATCTCCTCATCAGCAATAACACAAACCTACTTACAGGATAAAAGAAATATGCAATTGGCCCAGTCTTTAACTGGGTTATGACTACATTACAACACATTGAAATATTCTTCTTGACTGCAAAATAATAGAATAATTATTTTAGAGATTTGCTGCATAAAAACAATTAAATTTGTCATAGAGATTTCACAGTAATATTCAAAACTGAATTAGATTTTTTAAAAAAACATGGAAAGTTTCTTTTAATAAAAGTCAGGCCCTTTAAACATTTTGAAAGAACTGACTAAATCAGTTTGGGGATATTCTAAGCTACTTCCATTGCATCTCAGTAAGCTCCTTGGATACTCTAAGCTATTTCTGTTCTATGATGAAGCACTCAAACAAATAAAAACAACTTTGGTAGCTTATTAAGAATTTGAAAACTGACAAAATGAAATACATAGTGTGCTCTGCACAGATATGCTGCACTGTGTCATTTACGCAGGTGCTAATGAGAGGAGGTGTGACACTGGGTGGAAGATGACAACATGAGGCATGCTGCCAAGTCTCTGGAATGCCTAATCCACACCTCAAACTCCAATCCTCTAGAGCTGATCTGATCTGCCTTCCCCTAAACCTGCTCCACCCAGAGTTTTTCCAGCTCCGTTGATGGCAGCTCCAGCTTTCCAGTTGCTAGGGCCAAACATCTTAAAGCTGTTCTTAACTTGGCTTATTCAATGTGTCAGTAAATTCTCCTTCACCTTTAGAATAGAATCATAATGTACCACATCACTGTCTCTTACTTTAACTCTACTAACTTTTCTCCCAGGCTCTCTTTGCATTCCTCCTCTACCCCACAAATGGAACAATACTTTCAATACAATGGTTGGAATGATTTTTTATAGTGTCCAAGTCAGATCTTATCTCTCCTCTGCTTAAACTCCTCCAATGTCTCCCTGTCACACTCAAAAGTAGAAGCTAATGACCTTGCCAATGAACCTCCTTATCTCCGACTTCATGGAATCTCCGACTCTCTACCAGATCTCCCAGGTCCAGCCACCATGAGGTTCTTATTCTGTGTCCCATGCTTTCAGGTGTAGGGGATTTTTATCGACTCTTTCCTTTTCCCTGTAATATCCATGGTTAAATGGTTAAATCCTTCACTCTTTGCTCAACTTTGCTCAACATTACCTTCCTAATGTGATTCATGCTGATAATCGCATTTTAAAGACAATATAAGCAAACGGATTAACAAGCTGTGGTATATGTATATCATGGAATACTATTAAGCCATTAAAAAAGATGAAGAGCTTACATCTTTTGTATTAACTTGGATTGAGTTGCAATGCATTCTGGTTAGTAAAATATCATAAGATGGAGGAGCAAGAATCCAATGTACTCAAAACTAATATAAAGCCAGTAGGCAATCTAATACATAGACACATGAGAGAAAAACTCAAATCAATTCAAAGTGGGGGGGGGGGTGAATGAGGGAACAGGGAGAGGGGAGGAAGGAAGAAGGTGGTGGGTAATGGTGTATGTCACACCTCATAGAGGCAGAACACAACTGTAAGAGGGACTTTACCTAACAAATGCAAACAGTGTAACCTAATTCTTTGTATTCTCAATGAACTGAAACAGTAAAAAAAAAAA
>NW_003852421.1:18881314-18934592 GCF_000181295.1 Otolemur garnettii | reverse complement strand
AAAAAAAAAAAAAAAATTAAGAAAAAAACAGGATGAGCCCTAATCCTCATGTTTGGTCTCCATTTTGCTGCTGTACTTTTAAAATATTTTTATCTTTTTATAGCAGTATTCTTATCACCTTTGAATATATAAGATCTGATAATTAAATTTACAAACTCATCCTCCAAAAAATTCTACTTACCTCATTTCTAAATAACACTATAGTCACCTTTGAAGTATTCCCCTTGGGAAGCTATGCACTACACCAGAGCCTAGTCCACTCTTCAACTCCTTCTGGAATACCATCACAGCTGTTGTCATATTACCCTTGATATCTTGAATCTCACCAAAATGTCTTGCTTTTAATATTTCCTTTATCTTGGGTAAAGAAAAAAGTCATTGGGGGCCAAATCAGGTGAGTAGGGAGGGTATTTTAATATAGTTATTTGTTTACCGGCTAAAACTTCTTTGAAGATAGTGCTGTGTGAGCCAGTGCATTGTTGTGATGCAAGAGCCACGAGTTTTTGACCAAGATTTTCGGTGAAGATTTTCTTGTTTCTCCATCAGTGTTTACTTGGTCTGCTATGCTTATAGTCAGCCAACAATTTTGATTTTAACACATGTTTGTGTTAAACATTTTAACACATGTTTGCAGTGTTTTCATCAGTTCTGCTCATTACTGGATGTTCTCATCTCTTGTCAACAGTTATGCTTTCTCTCCCCTCAGAGAAATGTTTAATTCATTTAAACACTGCCATCTTCTTCATGGCATTATCACCATACACTGGGACTAACATGTCCCTTATGTCACTTTCACTCTTGCCAAGTTTAACAAGAAATTTATGAATATTTGTTTCTTGTTCAATTCACACTCCATCATTCTCACAACACATAAAAACACACAACAATAATGAGTGCCACTCAGCAAGACACTGTCATACATCAACATGAACACAGCTGTGGGACACTGATACACCAAGGTTATGAAATCTTACTTAGTTTTTTGTACAAAGCTGCCAGTGTAAGTGCATGGTGGCAAGTTCACAGACTTAATTGTCAGACCTCATACTGTCTTCATTTAAGGTGTTTACTGATTATTATCTTCTTCTTTATCTCTCAAATCTAAATTTCCTGAAGGCACAGATTCTTTTGGTGGGGGGATTTCACTTATTCTAAGTATTTAAACTATACTACACACATAGTAGATGTTCAAACAAATTCTCATTAAATGATGAAATGACACCAAAATTATATAAATCTAAGAACTGTGCTTCATAAACAATTGATGATTTTGAGCATTATCTTACTATATCCAGGTTCAAACCAAAGAAATACCATATGCTTTTGGAAGAAATGATTAGAAACTGGAAATTGTGAAGATGTTCTCAAATATAGTTTTCTAATAGAGCTCATAAAAGTATTATGAAGAAAAAAGTTAAATGAAGTTAAGAAAAGTGTACACAGATCAGTGTGACTGTACTGGTGCAGCTAGAGAGGAATCAGGTCTCCTGATCCCTCATTATGTGGTTGTTCTGAGCTGTACTTCTGATTTTTTAACACAGGTTTGATCTTCAGTTTACACAGACCTTTAGTGTGCACATCTTCCTATGATCTCAGTGATAACAATAGGACTATAATCCCGCCAGCTATTCAAGTCAGAAGCCTAACTATTCTTGTATTCTTTCATCTATTTAAACTCCTCTTAATCAGTGAAGTGCTATTATAGTATTTACTAAATTTCTTCTGATCATGTTTATTTTTCCCCCACTCTATTTTCTATTTCCAATTGAGAAAACAAACATCTGTCAGATTTCTATAAACATTGATATTCTTTTCTCCCTCCTTCCTGTTACAATAAAGGAGCTGTATATACTTTGTGATTCAATACAACCTCCTCTATTATGCAATGTGCATTCCACTCTTCATTTCTTAACCTTTCATTACGGTCCACACTCTCTTCTCATGGGCATCCTTTCCTCACAGCCAATACTTTCACTGGTTTTTACACTTGCGCCAATCCTTTCTTTATTAAAAGATAAAATAAAATATATGCTTTTTATCATCTACATCCTCTTCCATATGCATTTTTCTTGAATAAGTTGTTTATATGCTGTGGTCTCATTTTATTACTTCTTGCTCTTTTTTTTAGCCATCTCCAATCTGGTTTTGCTAATCATTTCACTAAGAGAGCTCCTTCTGTATTGTTACTCGTTGTTTTTATTTCAAAAATCAAACAGATATTTTCCACTTTTCAACTTACTGTATTTCTTCCTAAAATTTTTGCGAAACATTGGAAATATGCAAAAATATGTGAAAGATTGTTGATGGCAATACACCCAATACATATTTTAAGAAGGAGAATTCTACCTTGGCATTTGAAGTCCTCAATCTTTCTCCACATATACAGTTATTTTCTTTTTTTAAGCAGGTTTTTCTTTTTATTTTTATCTCATAGACACATGATGTCTGTATTTATTTATTTATTTAAATTTCAGAATATACTAGGGTACTATTATTATTATCCATTTCTCTTCCCTCATATGCATTGCCAAACAAATGAAAATAAAACAAATCTGAGGACCTAAAAATGTTATTTTATAAAGATTTACTTCCATTGGACAATTGTAAATAACTTCTTATTTTTGTCTTCTGATAATCCTTTCCATTAGGTAATTTCATAGTGTTCTTGTTTTTAAAGCACTTTTATCAATAACATATTAATCATACTTCTTGAATTAAATAATAATTAGATTTGCAAAAACCCCAAACATGTATTTTTATTGGCTGTTATTTTGTAACAAGCATTTCAAAAAATCTATCCAGTTAACTTTGAGTGAACCTATCCTCAGGCCAGATGACAAATAAGAAGCTTCTCAATAAATCAATAAGGAACTATGGTCAAGAAGGCAATTTTGATTCCTCTTATTTTTAAAATACAATTTTCCATGATGAGACTAAAATTCTGGCTTAATTTCATTTCTAAACCATCTACATCCTATTATATGTGTATGTTGCCAAACATCTGGGATGAAAACTAAAATATATCTGTATATAAAAAAGTACTCATTTCATATTTTCTCCTGAATCCAGAAGATTAGCACTTTATAAAAAAAGTTGCCAAATAAAGTGAACAACATCAATAATATATTTGGCAGGTTTGTAGTCATTTTTGTCTTGGAAACAAAAATCAAGACAATTGTGGTGATTCATTTTATAGGTCAACTTGACTGGGCCACAGGGTGCCCAGGCATTTGGTTAAATGTTATTTCAGGGTGTTTGTGAGGTGTTTCTGGATAAGACTAACATTTGTATCTGTAGACTGAGTAAAGCAAATTTCACTCTCCTATGTGTGTGGGGTTTTATCTAATCCATAGAATGCGGGTGAATAGAATAAAATGCCAAATAAGACAGAATTCTCTTTCTCTGACTGACCATCTTTAAGCTTGGACATCTATGTCCTCCTGCCTTTAGCCTCAGTCTCAGAATATAACACCTACCATCTATTCTTCTACATCTCAGGCTGTCTGACTAAGAGTGGAAATACCATTGGCTCTCAGCCTACATGATCATATGAGTCAATCCTTCACAATAAATCTTCCTAGATATCTCCACGTAGTATATTTTGTTAACTCCATTTCTCTGGAGAATCCTGAGTAAAACAATGCACAGAAAATAGATATAATTCACTATTAATTAACTGTTACTAGATGATTCTATAATAACAATGATTTTTCTTTGTTGTAACAAACATCTCAAAATCGGAACAACAAAAGTTTATTTCTTGACCGCAATACACATCCACCAGAGGCTGGCTGAGGCTCTGTTCCACAAATTCTCCATTCTGTATCCATAAAGCTCAGTTTCTACCAGGACTGCTGGCCACACTGAGAAAGAAAAGAAAATGGAATAACCTACACCATTTTTCTTAAGGTATGGTAGAAAGCTATACGCCAGGTTCATACCAGCTTCACTAGCCAGGGCAAGTCACATGGTCAAGTCTGACTTCCATATTCAGGGAGAGATAGTTCTCTCACAAGAAGGAAGAAGCAGATAATGGGCACAATAATGAAATCTTACACACCCCACTTAATATAACATTCTGATCATGATCATTGCTTAATGTGTACAAGGGAATTTGAAGTTAGTTTCTTTTCTTGTGGATGAATTTCAGAGAAGTGGGGTCCAGATGGTGCTGCTTGTAATAGCCATCTCACTATTAGTAAATAATGTTTGTTTAATATGTGAGGGCCTGGTGCTGGTGCATTCTACTTACTATCAATAGTGCTAACAATTATATGTCTCTTTCGTAGATAACGACAGTGAGGGTGAGAAACATTAGATCAATAGGGAAGCACAGAAAATCAATGATGGAGGCTGAAATTATACTTGGGCAGGCTAACTGCAGAGGTTATATTTTTTGACACATTTTAACCTTGGCAAGTCATATAACCAGTAAGGTAAAGGAGTCAAAATAGATGCTTTCTATGTTCTAAAAATCTATATTCCTACTACACTCAAAATACATAATTTTTTAAAAAATGAATTTTAGATTTATAAGTTAAGTATATCAATGACTAATTGTAAGAACAAAAAGGGGATTGCTATTGAATCTGCTACCACACCCACAAATAAACATCATGGGCACTAGTGAAAAAGCAGCAAGGATATACTAAATCCAGGGCATCTCTTTTGTACTTCATACCTAGCACATTTCCAGGCACAAAAGCAGATACCAACCAATATTTATGAAATAGAATTTGTGCATGAATTAATGAGTGGAATGGTGGAATAAATGTCACTTTTCATGTCCCTGATCAACTTCCTTCAGTGAGGAATGATCAGTGACTTTTTGATTTTAATGACATTATTTTTCTCTTTAGAGATGTCTTCATTATGTTCAGTTTCATAGGCCAGACTAAGAGTATTTAACACCAATATCTGTATGATCAAAAAAAGAACTGAATGATGAGTTTTGTCAAAGGTGCACATAATTACTCTTTCCTTGTATTCAAGATGCCTGTGTTCCACCATGTCAGATTTAGTACGATAAAGCACAATATACCGAAGGATGATAGCTGTCTGTCAACAGCAATACTACAGTAGTTATTCTTTATCAATTCCTGGCAAATAGCTGACCACAAAGAAGCTGAGAACTAGGTTGGAAAAAGAGAATCCTTTTGGAAAAGTATATGTTGATTGTAAGAATTATTGAAAAAACAAGAATCAGATTTAAAAAATGCATATACAAAATAAGGTAAGTAGACATAATACTTATAAAAAATTGAAGAAAATATACATACTTTTATATATAAGAATATACAATTTGCATACTTTGTATAAGGTACAAATTGTATATGCTTATATATAAAACTGTGTATTATAACTGGGTAACATTTATATGTTATTTATATACTTATATATAAATGAATGTGTTTTTATATATGTTACATATATAACTTTAGATTTTTTGGACAAATATAATTCATATACATAGGAAAAGAAGAAAAGTATAAATAAAGAAAAGATACTTATTACAATAGCATTTGAGAGAGTCTGGATATTTGTGTCATTCCAAATATATACGTTAAAACCTAATTTCTAAGATGATGCTATCAGGAGGTAGGGTCTTGAGGAGGTGATTAGGTTACAAGGGCTCCATCCTCATGAATGAAATAAGTGTTTTTATGATAGAAGCTCCAGAGAACCAACTAGTCACTTACACCATGTGAGGATATAGTGAGAAGGTCCCATCTATGAGAAAGTGGGTCCTCACCAGATAATCAAAACTGCCAGAATCTTGATCTTGAATTTACCACCCCCAGAACTGTGAGAAACAATTTGCTGTTGTTTAGAAGTCACTCCGTGTATGTTTTTTTGTTATAGCAGCCTTAATAGTTATAAATGCCCAATGACAGAAAAAGTGCATATTTTCAAGTGAACACAATATTAACCAAAAGAAAGGTATTCTAGGAGATAAAATAAGTATTACTATATCTAGCATGATTCGGGTCATACAATGTATTTTATTTATGCTATATAGAAATTATGTTAAAATAAAAATTAGAAAGATACTGAAATATCCCCTATGTAATTGGAATCTAAAGAAAATAGTTCTAAATAACTTTTGTTGAAGAAAAAAAGGAAATGAGAAAATAGAAAATGTTTTGGATTAAATAAAAACCAAGACATAATATATTAAAATACATTAGATGACACTAAGAAAATACGGAGTTCTTGGAGTACAAAATGCCTATATTAGAAGAGAGAGGTGTCAAAACAATCAATCAGAATAGAGGAGAAAATTAGATCTAAAATTCCTTAAAAAGATAAAAAACATCAATTAGAGCAAATATAATAAAACAAAAAAGCAAAAAGAAAACTCAAAAACTGTCTAGTTAAGATGAATGAAAATGATAAATTTCTAACCAGATGAATCATAGAAAAAAAGAGAAAAATTACCAGTCTAAAGAATGAGAGAAGTTCCATCACTTGGATTTAATAAAAGAATAATAAGGAAATATTATGATCAACTATGTAGATAAATTTGAAAATTTAAAGGAAAAAGCAAAGTTTTTGAAAGATGTGAGCAACCAAAGCATATTCAAAATGAAACAGATAATTGGACTAGCTTGTCATCTATTATAGAAATTGTGGGTGTAGCTAAAAACATTCCCATAGAAAACTCCAGAGCCAGGTGGACCCAACGTTGTGTTTTACTACATATTTAAGGAGCAAATGATATTAGCAAAACCAGAGGCATCACAAGAAAATCACAGAAGTACCAAACTTTGGAAAAATCTTTGCAAATGGAATCACCCCCGCCACCACACAGACACACACACACACATGCACCTACAGAGACAGAGGCAGACATAAAGAAAAGAGGATAATATATCAAGGAGGACTTATTCCAGGACTTATCCCATTTAACATTTGAAAATCAATTAACAAAATTCATTATATTAACAGACCCCAAAATCTATATGATCATCTCAATAGATGCAAAAAAGCATTACACAAAACTTAGTATCTGTTCCTGATAAAACCAGAAATAAAGGGGGACTTCCGCATGATAAAGAACATTATGAAAATTCTACAACTAAAATTATATTTAATGAAGAAATATTAAACACTTTCTCCCTAAGATCAGGAACATGAATAACGTAAAACAAAGCTCATTATTTCTTTCAACTAGCATTTAAAATAGCATAGAAAGTATGCAATATAGGAATAAATCTGAAATAAATCTGAAATAAATCTGAAAAAGCGTGAAAAGACACGCACACGGAAAACTACATAATTAAAGAATTAAATAAGTGGAGTACTGTACTCATAGGAAAACTGAATATTGTTAAATTGTGAATTCTTCTGAATAAAGTTCTATAGATTAAGGTAATCAAAATCTAACTATCAGCAGAATTTTTTGTAAAGAAATGATATGCTGATTATAATATCATATGGAAATTCAAAGATTCTAGAATAGTCAAAAGAAGGTTGAAAAGAAAAACAAAATTTAAGGACTATCAATATCTGATTTTAAGTCTTAATATAGAGTAATTGAAAAAGAGTAGTGTCATTTGTCAAGATAGACAAATAAATCAATAGGACAGAATGGAGAGACCCAGAGAAAAATTCTATTTTATATGGTAAATTGATTTCTGATGAAGGTACAAATGTAGTTCAATGAAAAAGGTGCTGGTTCAAAAATGGTGCTGGATCAATTGATTATCCATTTAAAAAGTGAACTCTGATCAGTACTTTATACCATATAAAATAAAAGGTAAATGAAATGGATCATAGACCAAAACATTAAGCTAAACCTAAAAATCTTGTAGAAAAAAGAAGTACTGAAGACAATTTTTGTGACTTAGGTTATGTGAGGATTTTTAACACACAATACCAAGAACATTATCCATGAATAAAAACTGATCAATTGAATTTCACAAAAATTAAAAGTTTTCATTCTTTGAAAACACTATTGAGAACATGAAGTACCAATCCAGGGCATGGGAGAAAATATTTGCAAATAACGTATCAGACCAAAGATTTGTAAGCAGAACATATAAATAACTCTCAAAAACTCAACACTAAAAAGTTAAACTCTATTTAAAGAAATGAGTAGAGAGATGCCTGTGGCTCAAAGGAGTAAGGCACTGGCTCTATATGCTGGAGGTGGCGGATTCAAACCCAGCCCTGGCCAAACCCCCCCCCCCAAAAAAAAAAGAAATGAGCAAAGATTTAAATAGACATTTCCTCCAAAGAAAACATGAATGGCAAATAAGTGAATGAATCATATATTTGTCATTTTGTCACTAGGGAATAAATAAAACTCACAATGAGATGTCACAAAACACTTACTAAAAAGTCTAAAATTTTAAAAAAACTTACCATAACAAGGCCTGGCTAGAATGTGTCAGCTGAAATACTCATACACAGGTAGGACGTCAAATGATACATAATACTTTGGAAAGTAGTTTGCCGGTTTCCTCAAAAATCACTTATCCATACACTTAGCCATTCTGCTCCTGAGAGACTTCCCTAGAGAAATGACAGCCCATGGTGATACAAAGATTTATACACAAATGTTCATAGCAGCTTTAGTTACAATTGCCAAAAACTTAAAACAACTCAAATATTCATCAACAAGTGAATGGATAAACAAATCTTGGCCTGTCCCTATGCTAGAATATTACTCAGCAATAAAAAGCATGGACATTGATACACATAACAACCTCACTGAATTCCAAAAACATTATTCTGATTTAAAATGACAGAGGAAAAAAAATGTATTTTAGATGTTTCCATTTCCATTAAATGCTAGAAAATGCAAGCTAATCTATAGCAACAGAAAACAGATCCACGATTGTCTGAGAATCAGAAAAAATGAACAGAAGGGAACAGAAGGGAAGGATTATAAAATTACAATGGAGCATGAAGAACTTTTGGGGTTGAGGGCTACATTCATTATCTTGATTATGTAGACAATTCCATGTATGCGTATGCATGTATGTACACATGTAAGTAAATGTCAGATCTCACCAAACTGTATATTGAAATATGCAGTTTATTTTATGTCCATTACAACTCAATAAAACTTTTAAAAAGGAAAGCAAGAATGAAGAACATTCTTCAGAGGATGTTTATCCTAGCAGAGAAAGTAAAAGCTATGCATTGTGGGAAGAACTTCTGGTTACTTTCATTTTATTGTTAAGATCTAGCTTTTGTGTTAAATGATGTGTTCTTGAGTGTTGATTACATTATTAAAAAATAACAAAATGATTAAATAAAAATCAGGGCAGAACGATCCAATGATGTCCATAAATTTTAAAATAGTAGTTATAATATTTAATCTGGTTTTCTATACCTCTTTTCCAAAAAATTAATAATAATCAAAATAATATTCTTATAGGATCTGTTTCACTAGAGTTAAATATTCATAGTAAATTATAGCATCAAGTTAAGTTCTACAGTATTTTGGAATAGAAGATGCTATTTTTAGTTCTATCTCAAGTTTTGATCCAGAGAGAAATAAAGATGTGCCCCAGTTTCCTCAAGGATATGCTTTTAAGTATTTTGGCTGTGATACTTTAGTACTTCAGGATGTTTTGAATTTAGTAACAGTCAACTTTAGTACAGGGAGAATACCATCACCAAAAATCATTTGTGAAAGTGGGTCGCAGGATATACTCTCTCTTCCCAGTAACTTAAGCCGTTTCTTTGTGCATTCAGACATGAACCACAACAATTTAGTCTGCACAGAATAGTTGTTACTTCCCTGTCTTTTAGGAAAAGTGGAAAGTTATTAACCTTGTATTGCCTTTTCTCATGTGATGAAGGGTGGAGTAGTGTGCGGATATGATATTTTTCCAAGGTCTCTGGCAAGCATTACACCTCTGACCATGATCTCAACTGGAGGACTTGAGCCAATTATTTCCCCACTGGTTTTTCTCTTCTAATATATGGCTTATAGCAGACCTTAAATCATGGTTTTGTAATGTACTTAAAGCTATGACTTTAATAGTCCAGAAATGCTCAGTTTTTGGTAGAAAGATAATGAAATAAACTGGATAACAGCTACAGATTCTTCAAAACAGATGCTGGCAGAAGGCTTTTCCCAGAGCACAACTCTAGGCAGAAAATTCACGTATTATACAATCTTAAAGTTACCCTGGAGTTGTACTATCATTCGGCTCTTGATGGTTAGGACCAGATGAAAAAAAAACTTAAGACACATAAGAAGTCAGGGTCTATTCTGTTACATTCATTCATCCCTTATTTTTATATTTTAGGCATAAAAACAGTTGGTTATTTAAGGGATAATTACATAGGTTTTCTGGTCTTAGGAGTCTTTATATTTGATTCTTTCAGTAAAATAATTTCCTAATAATTTGAACATAGACATTTAACATAACAATTCAGAATCTTGAAAATACTCAATATCTTGGAAAGAAATCTTGGAAATAAGTTTCCATTTTGTACCTATCAGTGCTACCACTTTTTCTTTCCACAGTTTTAAAAATAACAAGTGGCAAAACAAAATGAAACAAAGTGCCAGCAGCTGAGAACAGAGCTACAAGGTGGGACACAAGGGGCTTTAATACACTCCAACCCTTCTTGCTCCCTCCTCATCTGTGCATGTCCTGTCCAACCCAGTGTCCTCAGGATGGCAGTGTGCCTAGATTGCCACAAAACTCACGTTGGAAGAGTGCTAGTGGAGCAAAATTCAGTCTCTTCTGCTACATTTGGCCCTATTACATAATCAATATCACCCTTCCCTCCCTGCTGCTCATTTTCGTTTTTACTCGCCCTTGGCTAGTATGTTAGCCTTGGCTGACTGCTTGGTTGGAATATTTAGTTCAGTTACACCTGTCGGGCTGTGGTTGCATCTATCAGTTTCTAGTTATATGCCAGGCAGGTGAGCATCAAGAATCCCCGGGTCCTTACCTCTTCCTGCTCAACGTTATCGTGATGATCAGATAATCACTTATATAAAAAAATTCTTCATTTCACCATTAGTACACCATTATAAGAAGCTCAGATCAACCAGGAAATCCCCAGTCTCTTAAATTTTAGAGCTATTCTTAGTGCATCCCCTGACATAACCGTTCTGTCTCTCTTCCTCCCACCTCCTAGGAAGCAAGACTTCCATTCCAGCAGAATTTAAGTTGCACACATGGGAAACACTGTACATAAATGCATCAATATGAGTGAGATACGGTGAGTGGGACTAATCATACTTTCCTTCTTTATTTCTACACCTGTATAACTCAGCTATTGCATATACAGCACTATTGATGGTCCACTTATACAAATAGTTCAGTTTATATACTGCCTAGGTGAGGAGGGTACTTCAACTCTGCAAAGCACTGTTCCCCAGATGGCACTATTGCTGAAGTTTAAATGGCTGTTTCATATTTCTGCTCAAATGGCTCCTTTGGATAACAGCGCATACTGCAGAACCCACAGTTTCTATGGCAGTGGGCCCATTGTTACAGTGTATTCATCTTAATAAAAGGCAATGTTACCAGGTTTCATATTGTTAAATATGGATTCTGTACATTTCAAACAGTGGTGACTGTAGACACTTAGGGACAGGAAATTATTTGGAATAGTTATCAACTATGTAGAGTTGAATCACTGTCCCTTCTAAGATACGAGTCATCTCATAATCAGTCTGCCACTTAATGACTCACTGGTTTTCAAGGTGGAAGGTACCCAGTCACTAACTTCCTGATTGCCAGTCTTTCAATCTGACTTCTTCCAGGAATCAGACCAGTGAGCCAACATATTATCCACTGCCTTGGAATCTGAGTCATTCTGTACCTCTGAACTTTCCTCCTTCTTTACAAGGTGAAAAATGTAGTGCTCTGATTGCAGATGTGCCCACTGGACAATGTGCCTTTACTATCCCCATTCAGAGTTAGTAGGGGGTATAGAATGGCAGCAGCTTATTTTTCTGCTAACAAATGTCTACTAATCTACTAAGTTCTTCTCTTTGTTCATTGGCTGTGTGTCACCCCTAGTGAGGCCATATAGGTGTAAAGTAAGAGAGAAGAGTCTGTACAATAGAAATGGTTTATAAGGACTGCCAGGCCACCTGTTCATGTAACTTACTTATCCTCTCTAGGTCTGTTTGGGCCTCATCTCAAGTTTCATTTTTACAATACAATGAAAAATTGCTGTGCCTTCTCAATCTGTTGATTCAACAGCACGTATAATATGCAGCTCATGGTAAGATGCTCTGTTAAATAGTCCCCTTCTATCTCATGTCAAACAAGTGGTTCCTTTCAACAAAGTTAATAACTTTCTTTCAGGACCCGGGAATTCTGTGCTAGGACTTTGCCATTAGAGATTTTGATTGATTTCATTGAGGCATGATGTCATATTATGGCTTCATGCTGATTTCTTTGAACATGAGCAGTATGTAGGTTGGCCTTGGGGCTGAGAGTTCACACTGGTGGGCCCATTTGTGGCATTTATCTCTGCTGCTATGGTCACTTCATTCACGGGTTCTCATGCCAGCCAGGAGGTGGCTGATCACAAAATCTGGCTGCTGTCATCTGACTTCACCAAATTTTCTGATTAGTTGTTTAATCCCTCTTCTGCGATGAATATTCTCTCGTGGGTATTAACATGTCAAACACAAATCAACACATGTAGCATTTATTCCTATACATTTATCTATTTGCCTCAACTCCAGATATCATTGTCTATTATCTTCCGATCTTTTCCCTCCCAAATCTCAGACTAGTCACCCAGGCCATTTGTAGCCATAACTATTCTAATCTTAGGAAATTTCTCTTTCCACATAAAGTGAATAACCTGGTGCATTCCAATAGCTCTGACCATTGGGAAAGACTTTTGTCATCATTGTCTTTTGAGGCTGTCTCTGAATAAGTCTAATGTATAATGCAGCTGTCACCCATTTTTAGCTTGAACTCACATAACAAGCTGACCCATCCACAATCCAAAATAGTATTTTTTCCACTGTTCATTCAGTTCATTGCCTAGAATCCTTATATAAATGGAGATGTGAGCTGAGAGCCATGGTAGAAGAGTGGAGGATGTGAGGTACCCAAGTAAAATGAGTGCCTTTATTGTATCTTATAAGTCATTTCCAAGCATAATTCTATAAAAAGTGTGGCATCATTGGCCTTTATTTCTTTCAACTTATCTAAATAAATTTATGCTACATTTTTGATAAATATATATATATAGTGAAAATGCCAAAAGAAAAATAACCAAAGCACAAAATCTACCTCAGGATTTCAGGAGGCAAAATTTTGACTGGTTCTCAGAGAATCACATGCTAGCTGAATACTACACACATAAATTTTAAAGCAATTAGAACAATCGGAAAATGCTTGAGTGTACATAATACATACACTTAAGGCAATAAAAAGCAGGCTTTCCCATCCTGAGTACTAGTGAATCATTTTGTAGTAGACACTTTTTAGGTACAGTAGACATTTAGGACGTAGTGAGCAGATTGGCATTTATGAGGTGATGGTTTTTGCTTCTCCTACTCACGCACTGGGTATAACTGAATGACATGTTAGTAGAAAAATATCATTAGAAAAGTTCTTCTGTTGTAAAACTAAAAGTACGTTTTCACGGTATATCCTGTATTTAAATTTTCCAAACGTTATATATTCTACACATTTGTGAAGATTGCAACACAGTATCTTTCTTCTGTGAAACCTTATCTGAGATTCTAGGCTGGGTTGGTTTCTTAATGTGCAGTGCTCCCATAGCCCATTATACTTTCCTAAATTGTAAACATGAAATTGCATAAAATATTTCTGTATCTCCAGAAATCAGCATATTTTTCCTGGCATGTAATAATTGAACAGTATGAATGTTTGCTTGTCAAATGAACTGAAGAATTCATCAACATCTTGCCAAGGAAATTGTCTCCCCTTAATCGTCACTCTGATTGTTAATCTATCAATTTAGAAAAATTTTGAAACCTGATTTGGATCCTGAAAGAATCTCAGATCTTAGTTGTTTCTTACTATTAATAATTTGAATATATCCTACTTATGTAAATTCAAATCCTATTGAGAACCTTCTCTGATGATCACATAATCATGGTGTGGAGAGTAGAGGAAATTTTGTCTTTAACATGAAGACGCAGGCAAAAGCAGCTTTGAAAATTTTAATTGAGAAATTGGAGTTGTCCAAGTGGGTCTTAATCAATAATGCCAGTACACTTCCAAAATAGTTTTACTGGAAAGCAAATGGACAATGAGTTTTAAAATCTTTGAAAATGGTAATTCTCTCTGATGCTCATTTAAGTAGGGCTATGTGACCTACTGTTCTCTCACTATCTTTAATTTGTGTGTTCACAGATTGAGGTTTATTCTGAATTCAATTATTCCACATGTTCCATGAAATAACAATTTCATTTATATGTATGTAATCTCTTTGCTCTTAAGAATGGAAGTTTCATAAGACTGAGGCCATATCTGCCTTGCTCACTGCTGTAACCATAGTGCTTGATATAATGTATATAATGATGTGTATCTGCCCTTTTCATTTAATAGCATTTTGTGATTATTTTAAAACAATTTTTAAAAAGCAAGCATCCATTTCTGAATAGTAAAGTAGCTTGAGCAATCAACAAACATCTTTAGTTTAAGTGTATTTCTTTACTCCTTACTACAAAAGATGTCTAAAATGATTATTACAGGTTTTGATAAACTAGTTTTTATGCTTAATTTATTCTAATCTATAAGTACTAACTGAGTATAGAGCATATGTTTCTCTTTAATTTCACTTTAAACATCTTTTTAAACTCTTTTTCATGAATCATGTGAAAAAGTGCTGATGAGCTGCTTTTGCGGGCTCAAACCCAGGCCAGGCCAGCTGAACAATGACAACTACAACAAAAAAATAGCCAGGCATTATAGTGGGCACCTGTAGTCCCAGCTACTTGGGAGGTTGAGGCAAGAGACTCGTTTAAGCCCGAGAATTTGAGGTTGCTGTGAGCTGTGACATTACAGCACTCTACCAAGGGTGACAAATTGAGACTCTGTCTCAAAAAAAAAAAAAATGCTTATTGAAAAGCAGGAAAAGTTGGAAGTGCTATATTATTGTAAAACCTAGACTCCTACTTATAAGAAAGCTACTGATAGAAACTGGTGCAGTAAAACTAAAAGAAATAATTACTAATAATAGAAACAATCATGAAAACACCCATTTTATTCAGGGTAAGAAAATATAAATAAGATTTATATTTTATTTATTTTTTTTCTGTAAAGCATAATTCTGCTTCTCCAAAGATAATGTACAAATGACCAACAAGCAAATAAAAAGTTGTTCAACATCACGAATCATTAGGGAAATGCAAATCAAAACTACAGTGAGATATCTTTTCATAAAATGGTCACAAAAGAAAAAAAAAGACAGAAAATAACAAGTGTTTGCAAGTACATGAGAAATTGGAACCATTTTGATCATTGGTGGGATTGTAAAATGGTGTAGACACTATGAAAAATAGCAAGATATTTTCTCAAAAAAATTAAAAATTAGTATTACTATGTGATGTAAACATTCACTTCTGGGTATATATCCATGAAAATTAAAACAATGGCTCTCAAAAATAAAAAAGGTTCTCAAAGAGATATTTGCACATCTATGTTCATAGCAGTACTATTTACAAAAGCCAAAGAGATGGGAGCAACTCTCCAAAGAGATTGGTGGCCATCAATGAATAAATAAACAAAATGTGTATATATATACATTAGAACATTATGTAGCCTTTGAAAGGAAATAAATTATGGTACATGATACAACAAGAACATTCCATAAGCACCTTATACAAAGTGAAATAAACCAGTTAGAAAAATACAAATACTGTATGACTCCACTTGGATGAGGTATTTGCAGTCATAGAAACAGAAGGTTGAATGGTAGTTTCCAGGGCCTCAAGAGAAGGAAATAGGGAGTTGTATAACGAGTATAGAATTTCACTTTAGCAAGATGAAAAAGTTCTGAAGATAAGTTGTAGAAGACTGTACTTGACACTAATGAACTATACACTTATCAAAGGTTAATATGGTAAATTTTATGTTATGCATTTTTACCATAAAGAAAGATTTAGGAATGTGTATCTCATTTTACTTCTTTGTGAATTGTATGTCATTAAATATTCACTGATGTGTGATCATGAGGCACATGCAATAAGTCAAGGTACATACATAACAGGTATTGACATTGACAGGTCACTGGATCTGCACAAAACATCTTATTGTGTAGATTCAAATAATTACAAATTATTGTAAATATTTATTTTACCCCCAAATAGATCAATCTCCCTGAAATTTCTGAATAGAATATCTTTGGGTTGAATATTAAAATAAATAAATAAGAAAGAACTTGGTTTTTTAAATACAGTTTATCAAATATTGAGACAGTGAAAATATTGCTTTTTTCAAATATATAAAAATAATTCATTAATTTTTAGGAACAGAAAACATAAATTTGCACATGTCAAATCCCCTATAACGTTCAGAGAGTAGGAACTCACAAAATATGTGCTAGGTTTATCAATGAGCGTTCTGTAAGTATAATTTAGACAGATTTTCTGTTACTAAACACTCTACTGTCGCATCTCAAATGATGTAGGAAAAAAGGAAAAAAAGCAAGTAAAGACGTTCTCGTAATCTTTATGAACTGACTTATCAATCACAACAAAATATAAAGGACAGTCTCAAAACTAAGCTACAGACACAATACAGGTAAAATACAGGTAAAAACTAGTACTGTTTGCTATTAATTAGGATAAGTGGCCTTTTCTGAGTGCTCTGAGTTTTAGGCCCTGTTCCTAACTCTTTACATACATAATATAGTTCAGTCTTCATGACCAACTTTAGGGTGAGAATTATTAGCTCTGTTCTACAGAGACAGCAGATGAGGTAGTAGGGGTTGATAATAAAACGAAAGGTTACATTAAAGCTAGGAATCAATGCCAGGTGAAACTAACCTTAAATCCCATAGCTCTGATAAACACTACACTATTATTTCTTTAGTTTCCATAGCATAAAATATTTGTAAGTAAAAATAACAATTACAGCTGTTATTAGCAAGAACTTACCCTATTCTGAAATTTCTTTCTGTATCAACTTCATTTATGCTTCATAAGAACATTATGGTTGGTACTGCCATTATGTCTCTCTTTTAGATAAATAAGGCAGAGAAGAATAGGGCAAGTCTGCCAAGTAGGTTGTTAAGCTTGGATTAAAATCTGACTTTAGTGCCAACTCAAGCACTACTCAGAGTTTCTTCATAGCAGTGGTCTAATATCAACTTAAAAACTAACAATAAATTATTTAAGATCATTTTAACATTTATATTTTAAAAATTGCTTTTGGAATATTCAACTACTGGTTTCTTCTCCAACAAGTGAAGAGTTCAGAAGTCATTATCACCCACCTTCACAATAAGAAAAAACCTAAATAAGTGGGGGGAAATGACTTTTATAGATCCATGAGAATTTATGTAAATAGACAAACCATCAACCTTGAAAGCAGGACAGATAGGCAAGTATAGAGAATACAGAATAACTTTCCTGAAGATAAAGCCAGTAACCAGTAGAAATGCTAAAATGGTAACTTGGACTAATTGCTAGAGGCTGAAAGAGAGAGTCCTTGGGCCAGTCCAAGGGGCCTCATACTTTTGTGGATTTCACCTCCTGCAGCCCCGCAAAGTTTTCAAGGTAAATATTAGAGAAATATTTGGTCAGGAAGATAGAAAAATAACCATTCTGAAATACTCTAAGAGGAAAAGTAATTGTTTTAAAATAATCCAGACCATTCCCTAGACTAGACGCCTGTTCAAGGGAAAAGATTTTACCAAAACCTTATTTGACTTAGACAAATGGAAATTACCTAAATTCAGCCCCCGTTAGCCTTGCTACCTCCCATAAGTGAGGGAAAAAAGCCAAGATGCATTTGTGAGCCAAGGAATACATTCTTACTAAAAGATTGAGTCTTAATCATAAGGTTATACAATGCTTCACTCTTCTCATACTTGATCACCACACTTGTATAATAATAGATGAAAGAGCTGCAAGACTTCTATTTAAGAAGGATATTCTAGGAAACCCAAAGAAAATGAAGGACAAAACAAGTATATTGGAGGAAAATGAAGCTTCTGGCAAATATAGCTATAAAAATCAGTAAACGCAGCCTAGCTTCTATGAAAACAAATATAAAATCTCACACTAAAGTCCAGTATACATCAGTTTCTATAGCTGATGTCATTTCTACTTTAAAACAAAAAATTACAAGGCATGCTAAAAGGCATGAAAAAATAAAGTGAAGAGACAAACACCAGAACCAGAATTACATATAGAGGAGATTTGGGAAATATCATGTTGGAAATTTAAAATAATTATAATTAATATAATGCTAAGGGATCCAATGTTATGAACTGATAACATCCAAGAATAGATGCGTAATGCAACCAGAGAGATAAAATCTTTAACAATATCAAAAAGAAATGTTGGAAATTATATGCATGTTAACAAAAATGAAGAATGTTTTGATGAATCATCAGTAGACTAGAGACTCCCAAGGTGGCCACAGAAACTTCCCAAAGTTAAATACAAAGAGGAACAAAAAAAGAATTTAAAAATGAAGCAGAATTTTCCAAAACCATGAAACAATTACACAAGGTATAACATACACATCGTGGGAATACTAGAAAAAGATGAAAAGAGAGAAATGAGGAAATACTTAAAACAATAATGGCTGAATATTTCTCAAAATAAATGTCAGAAGGAAAATCATAGGCCCAGGAAGCTCAGAGAATAACCAAGCATGAAAAATCTGAAAGATATACAAAGAGTCATATCATATTTTAAACACAAAAAAATTAAAGATAAAGAAAATCTTCAAAGAAGCTGGGTTGGGGGAAGGAAAAATATCCTACATATAAAAGTACAAAGAGTTGTAAAGGACTTGCTTTCAGGAACCACTCAAGCAAGAAAAGAAATGAAGGGATATAGTGTTTAAAGTGTTACTCCCAGGTGAGGTGGCTCACGTCTATAATCCTAGCACTCTGGGAGGCCAAGGCAGGTGGATTGCCTGAGCTCACAGATTCAAGACCAGCCTGAGCCAGAGAAAAACCTTATCTCTAAAAATAGATGGGCACTGTGGTGGGTGCTAATAGTCCCAGCTACTCAGGAGGCTGAGGCAACAGAATCACTTGAGTCCGAGTTTGAGGTTGTTGTGAACTGTGATGCCACAGCACTCTACCAAGGGCTACAAAGTGGTACTCTGTCTCAAAATAATAAAAATAATAATAACTAAAAATAAAATGTTGTAAGAAGCCATGCTTGGTAGCTCAAAACTGTTGTCCTTGCAATCTGGGAGTTCAAGACCAGCCTGACCAAGAGCAAGGCCCTGTCTCTACTAAAAACCGAAGAATTAGCCCTGTATCATAGCAGGCACCTAGGAAGCTGAAGCAAGAGGGTCATTTGAATCCAAGAGTTTGAGTTTGCCATGGGCTATGATAAGATGGCATGCTAGCCCTGGCAAAAGAGTGATAGTGTCTCAAATAATAAGTAAAAAATAATCAACAAATAAAGTGTCAAAAGAAAACAAACCTCAGCAACCTAAAATACTTTACCAGTGAAATTATACCTCAAGTGAAAAAGAATACTTTCTTAGATGTAAAGTAAGGATAATTGTGACCAGTAAATCAGCCTTGTAAGAGGTGATAAAAGAACTTCAGAGAGAAGAAAATCTATATAAATCAGAAACTTGAATCTACATAAAGAAGGAAGAATTTCAGAGCAGGAAAAAAAAGGTAAACAAAATATTTTTACTCCAATAGGAGCTAACAGATTATCTGTTTAAAGTCATAATAGCAAGAAAGTTATATAAATATATGTGTGTATATGTAGCATATGGATAAGGTAAATAAATGGCAACAATATTAGAGGGAGGAATTTGGAATGTTCTATTGATTTATATCTGCTCCATCTGAAGCAGTATATATTATTTGAAAGTGTGCATGGATTTGGACACAGATGACATGATTGCTTATGTAAAAAATGTCAAAGAATTGATCGCCCCTTAAAAAACTTGTATAATTAATAGATGATTATAGCAAGATTGTAGGAGACAAGGTTCATATGCAAAAGTCCATTGATTGCTTATATAGCAGCAATAGACAATTGGAATTTTAAATTTTAAATACCACTCTATTTACACTACTCTCTCCAAAAGAGAGAGCAGGGAAAAAGACATGTCACAGGTATAAAGAAGATGCTATACAATTTACAAAACTCTAAAGAGAGAAATCAAAGAAGACCCAAATCAAGGGAAAGACATACTATGTTCATAAGTAGACAAATTTTTAATATGTCAATTCTTCACAAATTGATCTGTAGATAGAACATACAACTCATGAGAATCCCGATAGGTTATTTTGTGAATATAAAACTTTGATTCTAAAGTTTATATGAGAAAAGAAAAGACATAGTATAATCAACACAATACTGATGAAGACCAAAGTCAGAGGGCTGATACTATCTGACTTTATGAATTATTACAAAGCGTCAGTATTCAGGATATTGTGGTATCAATAAAGTTATGAATACACTGATACAGAAAGGCCTAGAAATAAACTCATACAAGTACCTTCAAATGATCATTTTTGAATAAGCAAAGAAAGGTCAATAAAGAAAGGATAGTCTTTTCAACAAATTGTGCTAGAACAATTTAGCATCCATATACAAAAATATCAATCTAGACTCAGCCTTACACACGGCACGTGCATTTAGTCTTAAATGCAAAATATAAAATTCTAAAACTTCTAGAATATAGCATAGAAAAAAATCCTAGGTGACCTTGGGTTTGTTTGGCAATGAGATCTTAGATACAAAAGTAATGACATGATCCATGAAAAGAAAAAATTGAATATTTGAGCTTTATTAAAATTTAAAACTGTGAATAATAGTTGTGAATAATTTATTGGTATTGGTTCATTAAATGTAACAAATGTATCAAACAAATGCAAGATGTTAGTAGTAGGAAAGTGTGTGTCTGGGGTGGGAGTGGAATGGTATATGAAACTTCATGTACTATCTGCTAAATTGATTTGTGAATCTGTAAGTTTATACATCTACGAAGCCTGTTAATCATTTTTTACAATGATTCATTCCATTTCCTTGCTGAAAAGTAATATACTAATTTTAGAATGTTCACAAAACAAGAATAAGCAAAAGAAGAAAATATTTGAAATCACTTATAATCCTTACATGGAGAGATAAGCACTGTGAGGTTGTTATGTATGCATAGTTTTGTTATTTTTAACACTTATGTTATAAAATGGGTTCATATAATATGCTAATTTATATCATCCTCTCAATTTAATAATGTTTTTATGATCATTTTTATCATTGTTAAATATTCTTTAAAAACAATGTAATTTAGGACACTTGTGTTGTTCCTGTTTTTTAACCATAATGAACAATATAATAAACATCTTTGTATCTAATGCTCAATCATATTTTTAATTTTTTCCTTAGGTTAAGCAATAAAATGCTTATTTCTAGACATAGAATTACTGTATCTAATGAAATTCATAATTTTGGTTATTTTTAGCTTTATATGGCCTAGTTTCCTGGCATTTATACAAACTTACATTTCATTAATGGCAAATGAGAAATCAGCCACATTCATTCAACTCTAACCACTATGCAAACTTTTGATTTTTGTTGAAACTTCCCTTTGCTTTATATAAAATACTACCAAGAGAATTAAATTCCTGAGCAGCTTGGTCATGTGTCTCTCTACTGTAGCTTTCAGGAAAATCTCTCCTATTAACTAGCTTTCAAATATGAAGCCCAGTATTTAAACATCAAAAGTGTAATAGAAATATTTGCCCAGAATGTTCTAATACTTAGCCTGTGGAGATCAAGAATTTAGCATCTTTTTCTTTGTCAATCTGCTTAATCCTATTCTTCAACTCAAAGTTTCTACTTTCCTTAAGAAATAATTTCGGTATTGACTGAAATTGCCTAAGTGAATATGCATTATTTATGGGAAGTCTAATCACCAACATGCACTCCACCTACTAATCTGATACAGTGCCCCATAGTGATGAAAACTTATTAAAAATGCAGATAAAGTGGTAAGATTGAGGAAGTTTAATATGACTTCACATTGGATTAAATAATATAAATGAAAATGATATTCAGTAAGAAACTAAACTTTAGTCTCTAAGTTTTTCAGCAGGATTGATAAATTAGTATGACATGAAGCCACCCACAGCAAAGAAAGACATTTCTTCCATTTCTATTAGAAATTTTGCTTTAATAATAAAAACACATGCGGGTGTGTGAGTACACACGCACACATAAACACACGAACATCTTGAGAGTTCCACATAAATTTTGTATATATTATTTTTTTAAAAAACTGCATCTTTGTTTGATTAAGTCTGAAGTCTGGGTTAGCTGATGTACTTGATATAAGTTTTAATCAGGTGGCTTAAAGATTTACATACCTCCATACCATTTATTTCCCCACATATTTAATATAATCTTATTTTTGGAATGAATTCCTTTTTCTCAAGTTACCCTGTATTTTTTTCTGCAGCTGTATGTTTAGTCTCTAATTTTAGTAAACCATTCTGAAAATTCTCTTATCAGTGGAATTGCTGAACAAGGTGCTCTTGGTGATTGACTCAGAGCCTCACTGATATCAGAAAGCATGACTCAAAGACACTTCTTAGTGAGAGTTCAGTCTTTATGTAAGAAAGCCTGCATTATGTCTTCTATTAGATAGAACCTTGCAAGAATTATTGAATGATGTTGGCAATGGGGAAGAAAAAGTTTAATTCAGAAATACCTCAAATAGATAAATACTCCCACTTTGCTCATGTTTCTTAGGGTTTATTGGAATTAAAACTAGGCTGTGTGTTGCAATTTTTCTAGTTTCTTGGATATATCCTACTGCCCCAGAGGAACTTTCTTTTTCTCAGAATCCATTTATTGATAGACATATGGGAAAAAGATATCTGGGCTTCTCATAGTCCTTTAGAAAATTATGTAATAGTATAATAAGTTCAAATAGTTGTAGGTAGTTGGAGCTTCAAGAAACAATGGTTGGTGTCCTACTTCTAGTATAACAAGGTACCCCCTACAGGACCTAATCCTCATGCATATAAGAAATATATACTCTGGACAATTCTTTTTTAATGAACAGTGACATTAAAAAGTGAACAACAGGAGACAAATTATTTTCAGTAGTAAAAACTTAGAAGAAAGGATAGCTTTGTATGATTTTATATTTTTGAGGCATTAGTCAATGTCAGGTACACACAAAAGATCTAAAACTTTGATAGAAAACTCATAATCTCTGCACACTGAAAAACCAAAGAACAGAATTTGAGGCAACTAACAGATGCTTGCAAGTATTGGGAAATCAAGTAACTGTGAGATTAGAGAAAAAAAGATCCACTTTTTGTTTATAAACTCTGCCCTCATCTCTGTTTCACTCCTGGTCTTGACAAACTTTCACACAAGCTCATGATAGACTACAGCAAAGGATAAGCACACTAAACCAAACTGAGATGTCAAGCACAGAATTTTCAGTTGAATTCCTACAGGCTAATTGCCTGCTAAGACAATGAAAAGAATAGCAAAAAAGTTAAAAATTTTACCAATACATAAAGCAAGGGCTTTAGCCTCCAAAACAACAATTTTCAAGATATAGTCTAAATCACTGTACATATAAAGAAAAAACAACTTTTGACCTATTTGGAATAGAAAGTCCTGTGATAATCAACATGTTACAATTAGTAGACAAGTACTTTTAACATCAGGTCTAAAAATATTCAAAGATACAAGAAAAGATATGCTTAAATTGAAAGAAAATATGAGAAAAATGCAAATTATAAAAAAAGCATCAAATGAACATTATATAGGTAAAAAAATGCAATACCAAAAACTTTTAAAATAGCAAACTCTTGATAAGTAATATTGATCAGAGAGTCAGTAAACGTGAGGATAAATCTATGACTGCAACTTGAACTTTACCTTACAAATGCAAACAATATAACTTAATCATTTGTACTCTCACATTAATCAAAATTAGAAAATTAGAAATTTGCTATTCAACAGAAAGTTTGCTATTGAACACAAAAGAAAACATTGTAATGGGTTTAATTTTACTACAATGTTTACTCCTGATCATCATTAATAAATTTTAGATATTATATTTTTAAAAAATATATAAAAAGAGTGAAAAAAATTTTAAAAACCCTAGTTTCAAGAATGTGTTAAACTGTATCAAAAGATCTAAGGTAGATGTAATTGGAGTCGCAGAAGAAGGGAAGAGATAGGATGGGATACAAAATAGATTTGAAGAAATATTATCCAACATTTTTCTAATTTGGTAAAATATATAAATTTAAAGATTCATAACATTTTGCAAATGTCAAGCAAAATAAATATGAAGAAAACCATGCCTTAAGGCACCTTAGTCAAAAGTACAAATGCCAAAGATAGAAATAAAATCTGAAAGCAGATGAAGAAGAACAGCACATTACCTACAGAGTAATGTTAATTTGAATTAACACTGATTGCTCATCAGAAAATCTACAGGGAAGAAAGCAGTGAACCAGTATCTTGATAATAATTTAAAAAAAAAAGACTCTCGATTCTATAACCAACAAAATTATCCTTTAAGAATGAGGGTTAAATAAAACCATTTTTAAATAAAGAAGAAAAACTAAGATAATATATTTCTAGCAGACCATAGCTGTAAGAAATGTGGAGCAAAAATTTTCAAGCTGAACAGAAAGGACATACATGTACAAAGAAAGTCAAGATCTCAAAGAAAGTAAAAATAACATTGGATATAGTAAATATCTTGGTAAATTAAAAAATATTTTTCTGCCTTCATAATCTTTAAAACTCTCATTGAAGAGTTTAAAGCAAATATTACTGCATTATCCTAAGGAGTTTATTATTTTACTTATATGTGATATAATAACAACTCTAATATAAAAGAAGGTAATAGCTAAAAGTTATTTACATATTTCATTTTATGTGAGATGGTACAATATTAACACAAAGAAAAATTAAGAATATTTAATATTGTGATTCCCTAAAAAAATAATATAAATGGTAAAGCTAAAAAAGTGAATAAAAACATTGAAATGAGAATACTAATAATACTTAAAAATTCCAACAGAATGAAGAAAAAAGAACTAATAAAATAAGAAAGTCAAACAGAAAGAAATAGAAAAAGGGTAGACCTAAATCACAAGTGTCAATAATTACATTAAATATTAATGAACTAAGCACTCCAATTAAAAGTCAGTGATTATCAGAATGGATTGCAACAAAGAAGACTGAACTATCTGTTATCTGTAAGAGATTCTCTTTAAATAAAAGACATAGATAAGTTGAAAGCAAATCAATGGGAAAAGGTTTGTCATGCTTACAGTAAGCCTAAAAAGCAGAAATGGCTATGTTTAAGTCAGGCAATCTAGTCCGAAAAAGGAAAGTATTTCTAGAGGTAAAGGAATATATTTTATAATGATAAAATATTCAATTTATCAAAACAAATATAATCATATATGTTTAGGCAACTAATACCAGAACTAAAAAAATTAGAGGGACAATATCACAATTGAATTTGGAAATTTTAACACCACTCTTGTCAATTGATAAAACACCTGGACAAAAAAAATCAGTAAGTACATAATTTTAAGAACAATGTCAGTTACCTTAACCTAAATGAAATTTATAGAACACTGCAACAAACAACTAAGGAAAATTAATAATTTTTATAGATATATGGCATCTTAACCAAGAAAGACAGGTAATATGTAGTCATATAAAGCAAGTTCCAATAAATTGAAAAGAATTAAGTTATACAGAGTGTTTTCTGGTTACAAAAGATTTCATTATACACTAAAAATCATAAAATACCTAACATACTCACAAATATTTTAAAATCAAACATACCTTTAAATGACCCGAGTCAAAGAAAAATTACAAATTAAATTGAAAAGTATTTCAAACTGAATAATAATAAGTCAATATATCAAAATTTGTAGGGAAACTACAGCTGGACCTGGTAGCTCATGTCTATAATCCTAACACTCCTAGAGGCCAAAGAGGGAGGGTGCCTTGTGCTCTGGAGTTCGAGATCAGCCTGAGCAACAGTGAGATCCTTCTCTACTAAAATTTAGAAAAACAAAACAAGTTGGTTGCTGTGGTGGTTGCCTATAGTCTCAGCCACTTGGGAGGGAGAGGCTGAGGCAGGAGGATTGCTTGAATCCAGGCATTTGAGGTTGCTGAGAGCTAGGCTGACGCCATGACATTCTAGCCTTGGTGTCGGAGTGAGGCTCTGTCTCAAAAAAAAAAAAAAAAGAAAAGAAAAAAGAGGTATACTACCACATTAAATGTTTATATTGGAGATGAAATAATTATCACTCTATATCAAAGATCAAGGAGAAGTTCAATAGAATGAGGTAAATTTTAAGTCTTTCAAGGCCATAATAGATAATCTGATGTTTTGAAGAAAATGAAATTTAGATATTTTGTCTTTTCAATATTTCTTTTCTCACAGTCGAAGCAAGTCCCAATATTTAGTTAACTAGACAAATTTGGATTAAATGTGTCTACATTTTGGATTTTTTATTATCTCTCTATCCCTCATCACTTAGTTATGGGTTCTTGACTGGTGGTCCCTAGTATATGAGGTTAAATTAATTGAGCGTACTTGTGCTGGTACTAATATCAACATATCAGTCCAGTAGGATTTTCTGAAGATTAAAATATCATAGCCCTAACCGATTGAAGTGAGCTATTTCAACAGACTTTCTTACCAAAGTCAAACTTTATCTTATAGAATAACTAAAAACATGTATAGCTGGTTTCATGGATGTCCTTCTAATGAAAGTCAAACTCAAGACTTTTATGTGGTTTCCCTATTCTTAATCTTGTAAACTACTCAGTTGAATGCCTGGATTTAGTCGACACAGGATGAGAATGGTATGATCTTCACATTCAATGTTTTGATGTTTGAGAATGGGAGCTAACTCTTAACTTGATCAAAGGAAGCATCATTTCCAAGTCATTGACACCAGACAAACTTCTAGACATGAAAAAATTTAAGGTTTCCATTATTTATAATATTCATAATGGTTTGACCTCATTCAGCAATGCAATGCAAATTTTAAATAGTGAAAAAGTTGAAGCCTAGAATAGACAAAATTTTGGTTTTAATTTTTTTGTGCCGTGTAAATGCAATCACGTAACATCTAAAGTGGTGCTTTCTATCCAGAAGATATTTATTGGCATAGGCAAGATATTGCAGTATTGGTGGTCAACTAGTTCTATATTTTTCTATTACTTTATTTGATGAAAAGTACAGTGTAAATACCCCTTCTTTAATGGGTGCTTTAAAAAAATAAAGAAATGCAGTGTATAGCATCTGCATAATCTAATTTAGCTGCCATTGTGTAATATTGTGTAATAGACAAAATATTAACTTTTTAAAATGTGATTAGTGTTTTAGAGTTTGTGGGAAAACATGTCTAACCTATGCATGTGCTGCATTTTGCTGCATATAAATTATAGTATTGAGGGATTAAGATATTATTACTATGTGACCTTATTATAGGAGGTATTTTAGGAGATTGTTGTCTTGTTTGAGGAGATGGTACAAAAGACTTAGGGTTCTTCATGTTAAATTATTAAATTGTTTATTAAGGATAAATGTACTAATCATTAGTATCTTGTAAGGCAATGCTCATACCACTTATCTCCTGTACTGGTAAACTGTATTTTGTGAGAAGCCTTGGGGATGTCAGAAATAAAAATTGGTTTAAAAATAGTATTTGAATTGAGGTAAAACAACAACCTAGAAAGACTAGATTCCAGGTGCCAATCGACAAGATGGCGCTGGGAACCCATGACTAAAATTGAAATGGGGTGTGAAATAGATCTGCATCTTCTTTTCTGGCAATATATTTCCATGGCCTTATAAGAGAAATTAGATTGTCCTTCCTTAACCAATTTCAATATCATTTTTCTTCCTTTTCCTTCTTCCATTTTTCATCCCTGGATGTGAAGGTGTTGGGAACTGTGGAAACTACTGCAGGAAAATGGCGCATCCAATGAGGCAAGGAAAACAAATGAGAAACTATCTTTAGAAATCATCCTCTGACTTGAAAAGTTTATTTCTTGAATGCTTATTTTCGCATATAATACAAATAATTTTGGAAAATTTGTTACTTTGTACTATTTTTATAGAAAATAATTTATTTTTGTATTATTACTTGCTTATTCCAAGAGATTAGCATAAAAACACAATGAGATAATTGGGGTGGGGAAAGTGGATCCGTGTACCACCTTCCTTTGATATTAGGCTTACATTATATATATTCTAAGGGTTATATATGTATACTCAATTGTCATATATGCATACACACAACTTATAATAATTTAAAGTGAGATAATGTTATCTTACTGAATTTAAAGATGAGGAAACAGATGAGGTTCAAAAAGATTAAAAAATGGCTTGACTAAGAATACATGAATAGTAGATGATAGACTAGAATTGGCTCTTGGGCAGTTTATTTCAGAACCTATATTTCTAACCACTCTGTTATACTAAGGGACTGCCCTTCATGAATTAAGTGTTGACATTCTGTGTAAGAGCCTGACAGTCGTATTTAACCACTGGCTTCAATAAACCAGACCTCAAATTCCTGTGTCCAGAAAAATCTCTATTATTAGGTTGTGATTCCTAGAATGTGCCCCATTGATTTTTACCTTTAAAAATAGATAAGTTCCTGAGTAAATGATCGTTAGCTATTTAAGGGCACAAAATTATATGATTTCCTAAACAATTACCAATGTATCATCATCTAGATTTCCTTTTGGTTACATAGTATTCCACTATTTTATATTTCTGAGTTTCATTCACAGGAGGGAAGAATGAGCAATAGTAATACATCTGAAGAGTGTTCTTGTAATGAATTCATAAAAATTGTGTGAGAAAGGAAATGGGAAATACTAACAAAAAAAGGTTGCATTACCAGTGTTTAGTCAATTAATACAAAAGTTGCAAATAATATGAAAGTTTCAATATAGAAGTAAAACGATCATAGAAATGGTAACATTCACAAAAAGCATTTATCACCATGACACTGAATGATTATTTTATTTAGAATGAATACAAATTTTTAGTGATTACTTCATGCTGATTCTTACTGTGAATAGAGAGAAAAGTCTACCAGAAGCAAATGAAGATAAATTACAGAAGCACATATGTTTAAATGCCAAAGCCTATTACAAAGTTATTTACCCTAAGTAAAAATCTATAACATGTTCACATGGTATACAATTTTAAATTGTGTTTGTTTTAATGTGAATGGTAGATTACTTTGACATAATGTGTTTTATTAAAGCCAATTGCCTTTGGTATTCACATTCAAGATTTTGCTGTGGAATATTTAACCTTATCTATATGGCCCTGAATGTATCTATAGATACTGATTCATGGTAAAGAACATGCCTTGAAAAGCTGCAGTTTTTTTGATTTTCTATCAGAAACCCCTCCAGAAACTTATTACCTACACCAAACCTCCTTTGTTTTCTTATATATACATCTCCTAATTGCTCATACTCTTTTTAAAGAAACTTCTGTTGCTACATAGCATTCAAAAGTATTTGTCAAAGGAAGTGGTAGGAAAATATTATTTTCATGATTTTATTAAGCAGGAAATTGCCTGATAAGGTGGGGGGGAATGCCCTGATTAACAAAATAACTTACTGAAACATTCCAATAACCAAGTTAGGGCAATTTCAATTAAAGTGATTGAGATACTCAACATACCAAAACCTTTTTTTCCAGAGTCATCCCGATACTATCTGTTCTGTCATAGAGCGGGATTCACCTGCTATCTTTCCTGTTATGTTATCAGTATCCTAGCATTTTCCCTCCCATTTCCTCTCTGGGCAGTTTTCTGGTCCTGCTCAATTAAAGGACAAATCCATTGCAGTCTGCAGCCTAGGATTTATAATGAAGTCAGCTGTCAAACTCTCATCTCACAGCTGCCCCTCTGTGGGTAATCTGACGGCCACTTGTCAGCTGTTTCACCCAGTCAAACACAGACAAAGGGCCTCTGATGGCCTGCTTCATTCTAATCAATCTACATGGAGGCAGATGTTGAAATCCCAACAGGAAAAGGTATAATTAGATTTAGCATTCAGAACTGCCGGCTCCTATTGATACATCAGGTCTCTCTGAACTCGATATCCTTTACAGCCATCGGGCAAATGACTTTCTGTTTATTTATCTTCTTCATCCTGTCATTAAAAATAATGCTTTAGAATGATATTTGTGGGCATAGAATATTGCTCAGTGGGATGTACTAGAATCCAGCAAATTACTTGGTCTCTCAAAATGGAAGAAATTTGAGTGATTTAGATGTTTTGGCAAAGAGATTTCTACAATTTTATAAAAATTTTAAAGTGAGCAAGAAGAATCAAAGAGTTATTTATTCATTTTTTTTTTAATTTCTCCCTTACCAACCAGAATGGTTAGTAGAAAGAAAAAAATTTAATTATTTTCCTCTGAGTCATCAGGCAGAAGAACAAAGTATAGGGCTTGACTGAGAGAAATAAAGACAATTGATACAAATATTATAGGTTTTCTGTTCTATGCAAAGATTATAGTGAAATTACCCACTTTCTTAATGTAACACTTCCCTTTTTGTTAAAGAATAACTTCACATATATTCCATTAAATGTATTCAAAACTTCTAAAAATATGATTTGGAATAAACAATTACTGTTGTCACTCTGGACTATAAAAGCCATATTTTCTACCTTCTTGAATAAAACAAGGATACTAGTGAACATTTAGCTCCAAACAACCTAGTTTGTCTTCCCTTGCTGAACGTCTACAATTTCCATTTCTAATGGAAAGCTCAAAGTAGTAAATGTTTCTTGATGATGTGTAAATATTGAGTACACGAAAGTAAATATTTCTTAAAAGGCATGACCATAACAATGGTTTGGTGAGTCAGCCCACTTCATATTTGCTTTTAAAACAGGAACAGAAATATTCACGATTGCATGTTTGGAGTTCTTTTACAATGAGAATTAGTGTCTTCCCCACCCCGAGTTGTTGTACTTATTTATTAAATCATTCTCACCTTGGGCTTTTTTTTTTTTTTAGACAGAGTCTCACTCTGTTGTCCAGGCTAGAGTGCCAGGCCTCGGCCTTTCTCATTACAACTTCAAACCCCTTGGTTCAAGTGATCTTCCTGCCTCAGCCTCCAAAGTAACTGGGACTACAAGCACCTGCAACTGTGCCCAGTTAATTTTTTTTTGTTTTTAATTTTTTTAAGTAGAGATAGGGTCTCTCTCTTGTTCAGGCTGGTCTTGAATTCCTGAGCTCAAGGGATCCTCTTGCCTCAGCCTCTTGGAGTGCTATGATGACAGGCCTTAGTGACGGTGCCTGGCCAGGCATTGTCCTTTAGATTAATTTTCACTCTAGTTACCACAATGTATAAACTTTATTCTTTAGTAAGTCTTTTTAAAAGCCAACATAACATTAAAATTCTGAATTAAAAAAGCAGTATATATTTTTTCCTGCATATCAAATAGCTGAAAGACATTTTTTTCAGTGACGTAGTGTACTAAACCTTACAGTGGTTTTTATAATTAGTGAAAACATCAATATGTTTCTGAGAATGATATTCTAGATTGAAGCTCTATTTCAAGTATTTTAATTTCTGATGCTGAAAGAAACACAGAGAGGTAAGATTGTGAAAAGATAAGGGCAAATCTTAGGTGGCAAAATATTCAATGACATTTAATAAGAAAACTTACTTTGAAGCCCATACTAAAAGAAAGGGGCCTATTTATAGCAACCAGGGCGTTGTTAAGAACTCAGATTTCAAGACTACAGTGAAGTGATCTTTTCATATGAAAATGATTTCAATGAATGCTTTGCTATCTTTGAAGATCAAGATGGTTGTGTGTGTGTGTGGGTCCGTGTGAGAAAGTACTTTAAGAATGACAGGAGTTTGATGTGAAAAGGGAAGATGAGGACATGAGCATTCTGCCATTCCTGGTAAAATCAATAACTGCCTATCTTTTGTCTGGCCCCTGAGCACAGCCCTAAAGTTGATTTCTAAAGGAAGAGTAGGCTGTCATAAAGGTAAGAAGGAAAGCTTATACCATTTTGTGTGTGAAAATGGTGGTGGGAGGACGCAGGAAGGGGGGCTGGCCCTGTCATTTCTGTGTATTGTCCCAACCTTAAGCAAAAAAAAAGAGAGAGAGAGAAAGAGAGATCATTAGACTGAGATAGCTGCTGGAATCAAAGTTCAGATAATGACTTCTTTTCTCTTCGGAAGAATTGCTACTTAAGCAGGGTGTCTGTGAGGTCAAAACTATTGTCATAATAATACTAACGTGCCATTTGCCTTTTTCACTCTATTTTTCGTGATTATAAAGTAGAGCTCTCTAGACACCAAGTGAAACACACCCTGTGTTTTTAAATTTTTCAGTTATGATTTCTAATACAGTAATTATCAATGCATATAACCCCCATCAGCATTATGTGCAATATCACACGGCACGTAGTCTCAGCACTCTGTGTGTATGCAGTAGTGCTACGAAACTAAAAGCTGTTTGGGGTCCTCAATAATTCTGAAGGACACTGTAGTGGACTGAATTATGCCCTCCCCCCAAATCCCTATATCGAAGCCCTAACTCCTAATGTGACTATATTTGGGGATATGATTTTTAGGTATAGGGCTAAATGAGGCCATTAAGGGTGGGGTTCTAATCTGATGGAATTAGTGGCCTTATAAGAAGAGGAAGAGCCATCTCCCACCCCACACCATCTCTCTCTCAAGCACAGAGGAAAGGTCACACTAGGACAGTAAAAGGTGGCCATTCTCACTGGAGCTTTCTAGGCTTAGACCCTGACCTTAAACTTCCTGCCTCCAGAACTGTGAAAAAATACATTTCTGTTGTTTAAACCACCCAATTTTCGGTTATTTTGTTACTACAGTGCAAGGAGACCAGGCCAGGAGTAAGGCGGAAAAGGAGATCCTATAAACCAAAATTCTGAGAACCACATTGTATAGCAATCAACTCGTGTATTCTAGCCCCCACTATGCTTAAAGCAGAAGACCAAACTCCATGAAATCCGTAATTCTTTGGCTGTAATTATGTCTTGAATAAAATGGGGAACACGTTGTCCTGATGGAGATTTTAAAATGTGTTCTTTGCCATAATAATGGATTAGGAAAGAAATCTGTAGTGAGTTCCCACTTAGTCTGAAATTCTGAGTTCTGGATTCAAAGCTCTATGCTTGGGGCCTCAATCTATTCATTTAACAGTATCTTTCCTATTATCCTTTTCTTTAAATCTCTTCTTTAGAAAGTAAGTCTCAAATTTCCTTAGGTACGCATTGCTCACACTAATCTCTGGCCCGGTGCTCATGCAATATCCTCACTGGATAGTCCAGATGGCTCACTGTGTGCGTTATCACCCGGCACACAGCCTCTTCACTCTGTGTGTATACAGTAGTGTGTATACAGTAGTGCCACAGAACTAAAGCATAGTCCTTATTGTTAAAGAGGCACGTGTTAGTACCACTCGGGACAAAAAAAAAAAAAAAAAATCTGGGAAAATGAATCTTTCTACAATCTACTATGTCTTTTATAGTCCTATGTAGAATGTACTATAGACAATGTACAGTACTACGCACAATGTATAATACTACATACACATAATTTATAAATTTTAAAATACCACTCTTCATTTTATAGGATGTATTAAATCAGAAAGGACACGCGCACGGTTGGGAGAAGTTTTCACAACACGTTCTTTTCTCTTTTGCATCTGCTTCCTCAGTTTTCTCCCCGGGGCGGCCTCTGCCATCCATCTATTGCAGTGGCGAGGGTGAGGCTATGCAAAGTAAGGATTTTCAAATCTGAAACAAAATTATGGAATTCAAGCCTAGATTTTGTCAAGATCAATAAACATTTTTCAAGTTCTTCTATCTCCTCCTCTAAAATGGAATAATAGAAAAAGTCAATGTCATTATGTTTTGATGATCATTATGAGGAGGTTACATAATTGATGTGCTTCCGTATTCTGGTTCCCAGTGTTACTGAGTAGACTTGGAGATTCAGGGAAGAAGTCCTGGCCGTGGTTTTCCATAATGATGAATCTGTTACTGGTGAGCATATTTGCTCACTCTAAAAAACACTGAGTTAAAAAATGCAGAACTGTGGCTTATTAGAAAATATTCTCAATCACGTTGTGATTGTAATGGTTAACCTATTAATAGATTTTTAATTCTAAGGGATTAGTAATTTTTACCAACAGTCTAAAGACATCCGAGAATATACAATATGAGATATGATTTCCTGAGTCCAGGGAGCAACCTTGTCAGTGTGACCTCACAGAGAAATACATCTCTCAGTTTGGGACTTTCGGGATGAACAATATTAGAAACTTTACACGTGAGCCAAATAGTCTATGTAACTGGAATTCAGTAATGTTAGCAATCATTTGCTGGGCAGATTCATTCAGGGCCCTGGGTGATTTCTTTTCATTCCTTGATTTTGCTTATTCTCATCTTTCTTTTTTTTTTTTTTTTTTTCCTTTTTTGACCAACCAACTCCTATATGGTGGAAAGGTGACTGCTGACAGCCCCAGGCACGTCCTTCCATGTAATCTCCATTTCTCATGGCCTTCTGCAATGCAACCTTGCCAATCCTCCATCAAGGTGTAGCATCAAATCCATGGCAACCATCACCACCAGTTGGCCTTAATCACTTACTTGCAATTAAGAGACTATAAAGGAAGTGATGTTGTGTGGCTTCTAGGTCTCTGTCACAATAGGGGACATGGTTTTCATCTGAGTCTCTATAACACTTTCCTCTCTGGAGCCTCCTCCTGGGTTCACTTTCTTCTGGGACTAAGCCATCATTCGATAAGGATCCTAAGCCGCATGGTGAGACCCTATGTGGGCACCTGGTCAACAATCACAACTGTGCTCAGGCTTCAAGTCATCCCAGTCCTGGTACCAGACATGAAAGTGTCTGGAGACACCTCCAGATGATTCTGGCCCCTATCGTGACCCAGAAATTCAAGTTTTCTAAACCAAGGCTCCAGACTTGCGGTACAGAGAGACAAGTCATCTTGTTCTGCCTTGTCAGAATTCCTAAACCACAGAATTCTTGTACTTGATTATGTGTACAAAGAAGTGGTTGCTTTCTAAAGCCACTAAGTTTTAGATGGCTGATTATGCAGAAATTGATAATCTAGACATAGTAATGAAGTACATTTTTTTCCCAACTTCCAAAAAGCAATCCCTGGGAAGAGATATTTGCTGAGTTTTTGTCAAGAACAGGAAGGGGAGGTTAGGGTGAGATGATTATCTTGTGTTATATTCCCAGCTTTGTGGCATGGGTGAGGCATTATGATTTTAACAGACTCACCAGACCCTAAAGAATGGGGAAAATGTTCCTCCAGAAGAAAAAAAAACAACAACATATGATGGACTTAAAAAAAAAAAAAAACCAACACACATATAGTTTACTTCCCAGTTATCAGGATCTGGGCATCAACTCCTTCACTCAATGACTTCTGCCATAATGCCTCAGCAACCTAGGTAGACACCCAGAATACCGACGCAAGCTTTGCATTTAAAACTGGTTGTAGGTTTCTCACCATCTTCTAACCAGAATTGAAAAAAGGAAGCCTTCCCCTTAAAGTTCCTGCTGAAGCACAGTTAAGTACTTCTAAATCCCTAAAATTCCCATAAACAATTCCTAAATCCCTCACTTTACCTATTTATTCTATATTTTTAACTCCCTCATTTATTATGTGTTTTAGATATCTCAGGGACCCACAGACCCATGGTTGAAATGAGAAGGAAATTTCACTTTATTATGAATATCCAAGGTGAAACTAGAGAGGAATTTGGTTGATTTGCAAGTTAGTGGTTTTTTTTTTTTTTAACAGAGGGTGAAACATCACACATACAAAATTAAAGATGAGTTTTGTTGCTATTTTGATAATACCATGTGAATGGACCTACTAAATATTTTTATTTCAACTTTATTTATTTAGAATTAAGTAATTATGAAAGCATAAGATAGGTATTTTCCCTTTTATAAAGGAAGCCTATAAAAGAATGGGTAAACATTTAAGGTACGCTTTAAGGTACGTAACATTTAAGGTACACTTTCTAATATAGCGTAATAGGAACTGTCAAAAACAAGAAGAATCTTATTCCAAAATAAGAGGCTAAATCCAAGGACTGGGTTCAAATCTCAGCTCTTCTATTTACTGGGTCATTGATCTTGAACAAGTCATTTAACTACTCAGCGCCTCAATTTTCTTGTCTACAAAATGGGATAATAATAACAACTCTGACTTCATTGTGTTGTTGAGAGTATTAATGAGTTGATGTATCTCAAGGGATTGAGCACTGCCTGGCTTACTGTGATCTCAATATGAACATTTAGCCCTGCTTTTTCTCATTTTACTAATAAGGATCTGATACTTAAAGAAGTTAACTAACTTATCAAGGTCAAAAACTCTTCTGTGCGAAAGCTGGAATGTAAAAACAAACAGTCTAATTCCAGAATTCATGCTTATGACCTCTATTCTAAACAGTCTCTCCCAGAAGAAAAAGAAAGAGACTAGAGGGGGAAAGTTAAAAGAGAGATATTACTTAAGGAGCCCTCAGAAAGTTCTGCTGATGGAATCAAAAACAAAACTCAGCCGCGGGGTGTAACACTTCACTCTCTCCTCACAAGAGTTTGGTCAATTAATCAAAGCAAACATTATTTTTCTCATCTCGCAGATAATGAAACTGAAATTAAAAAAAAGTTAAGAACATGCTGAATGAAGGTTAAAATGTTAATGGTTAAGTCTCAGATGAACTGCAGTGTTCTGGCTATGGATTTAGGTCTGTAAATGCAGAGTGGTCAGGACAGGGGACATTGACCTTGTGTAGGATATTTTAGACTGTTCTTTCAATTTTTTGCTTGACTTTTAGGCTTGAAAACTCCACTAAAGAAGATTTGCTATTGAAGCGGTTATCACACACTTCTGAAGCACAGGTCAATAACTTTCTCCTATAAAGAACCAAATCAAAAATATTTTAGGCTTTGGAAGCCAGGACATACAGTTTTTGTTGCAACTACTTAATTCTGACTTTGTAGCACAGAAATAGCCAGAAACAGTATGTCACTGCATAGGCATGGCTGTGTTCCAATAAAACTTTTATTTACACTATGAAACAATAGGCAGGGTTTTGCATATGGGCTGTAGATTGCTGACTTCTGTTCTCTAAGCCACTTAATACTTTGCTGTAATTTCCTTGCCATCGATTGTATATAAGACATTCTTCTTTAATACTTGTGAGTGGAAATATTAAGGTTAAGTGAAATGCAATGGTGTTAGTCTTATTTTTCATTGAATGAATATTTATTGAGTACCTACTATTCAGTACTACTATAATTGAGTGCCAGACACTTTTCTAGGTGGCGGGGAAAATATGGTTAATACACAGAAAAGGTCTCTGCTCTGGACGATATCATAAGATCATAATATATACCATCTATTAGAGGAGTAACAAGTAAATTAAACACACAGACAAGATAATTACAGAGCAGAGTAGGCAGGTAATAGGAAGAAGATAAACAGAATGTTATGAGAGAATAATTAGATGAGTGGATGGTTTTGCAGATTTCTTTAAGTTATTGAAATTATCCATAAAGAGAATACTTGTGAGATAAAATAAGGAGGCAAAGTGCCATGGGAAGACTGTCCTAGGCAGCAAACTCCTCAGCCAAAAAGTCTTGGTCTTGGGGTACTGAGTTAGAGAAAGGAAGTTTGTACCCCTAGATAGATATTGGGAAAAGCGGGGAGTGTGCAGATGCAGGGGCACCAGAAACAGGGGGAAAGGTGGGAGAGAGGCAGCTTTGGGAGTGGCTTGTTGGTACTTTGTGTTTTATTATAAGGTTATGAGAAGCCCTAATTAAGGTGGCAAATGGTATGTTCTAAATTTCATTCTTAAAAACAGTTCATTGTCATTGCTATATTAATAATGGGTTAAGGGAAGTTTATGATTGAATGTGGGTGACCAATAGTAGGATTGAGGGAATCTAGATGAGAGGGAGACTGCTTGGAGGACAGCAGTCACAATGGAACACAAAAAGTGGAGAAACCTAAGATTTATATTGGAGATAGATTCTACCCTTGCTAAAGGGATTCATAGGAAGGATTTTGGCATGAGAAAACTCAGTACATGGTGTTTATGTTTGCTGAAATGAGGCAAAAAAGATTTAGGGAGACTGTAGATGCAAGAGTTCAACTTGGCAAATGACAGGTGAGTTTGCGATATTTATAGGCCATCCAAGTAGAGTTGTTTATATGAAGGAATTGAGAGAGTGAGTCTGAAACCCAGAGACTAGGTCAGAGTGCAAATATAAAGTTAGGAGGAAGAAGCCTCTTTGAATTTCTGAGTTTTAAAGCTGTTAAGTCAAGGAGGGATCCTGTAAGACCCCATGTAAATATAGAAGACAAGAGGAAATCTATACCAGAGCCCTTGGGACAACACAATAATCAGGAAATATTTTGAGAGACGACATTAGCTTAAGAACTGATGGAGATGTGGGAGGAAGAGTAAAGAAGAGTGGTTTTATGAAAGTAAAGAAGGCAGAGTAGCACTATGAAGGAAGGGTCAGCTTCTATGGCAAAGGCCTCTGGAAGGTCATGTCCAATGATTATAATGAAATGTACACTTTAATGGCTAGCCTGGGGTGTCCTTGACAACCCTGAAAAGAGCACTGCTGTGCTAAAGATAAAAGAGGAAATGGGATGCATGGAAGAAAAGATGGAAGGTGAGGAAATGAATCCAGAATTCCCTGTGCATAAGGAATTGAGACTTAGGAGGGGTGTGATGGAGTCAAGGTTGGTTGGTTGGTTGGTTTTATGATGAGAAATGCTGGCGCATGATGTATGATCAGAGTGATCCAGCCACGAAGGGGAAATTAAGGGTGTAGATGAGGAGATCTCAGAGCAGAGACTAGATAAAGAAATATTTGCATGGTATGAATTTAAAACAATCTCCCTTTAGAACTCTGTATACAGATTTCTCAGAAAGCTATTTTGAAGTTTGTTTTTTAAATTTGGGATGAGTGAAAGAAAGCAAATTGTAAGAAGGGAAAAGTTTGTTTTCTACATCATTTATTAATAAATGCAATTGAGGTTGAAACCACAAGACTAACAGAGTACTATCTAAGAGAATTACAACCATGTATGCTTGAACGAGAAAATGATAACAATTTGTTACTAGCATAGTTAATAGGCAACTTTTAAAAACTGCCAAGTTGTTTTTTAAAGCACTATAAGATCAGTTTCTTTTGCTAGACACTGTCTTCCTCCTCAACACAGATTGTGTTTTATACTTTTATTTTTCATGTTGTGACAGAGACAGATACCAGACACATCTATATACGAATTAGGACAAATTTTAGAGAAATATTCAGAACCATTTAAATGCTTCTTAGGAGGACTTTATGCCAATATAAATTATAATTATGATGATGATGATTAATCTTTATGCTGCCTCTGCCAGTCGTCTGAGCACATTCTGGGCGTTCTGAACGAGGGGGCTTATTTATAGGACTGGCTGTCTGCAGCAGGCCGTTGAGTGAATCACAGTCATAATATCATGACACTAATGCAGGCTGAGGGATGACTGGTTTCCAGCTCAGTGATGATATAGTTGTGGATGGCCCCATTTTAACAAAAGCAGGAAAAACACATTATTTTTATTTATCAGCTATGGTATGTTGTTGTCACCTTTCTGTGTGAAGCTTTGTTTTTCGGGTGAACTAAGTAAGCAGATAATTGAGACATTGACAGGGAATGTTTTCGTTATTGTTATTGCTATTGCTGCTGTCGTTTTATTTCTAATGAGCTACATAAGATGCTGTTTGAGCTTTTTGTTAGTTTTAAATTAATTTAAAAATCTACTGGTCTTGTTGCTTATAGATCAGACCGGACATATATTTTGTAAGTTTCTGACATCTGACCTAAGGATTTGAGGGTGGGGAGGAGCTGGACCCTGTGTAGTGTGGGAATGGCCCAGCAGAAGGGTCTAAAAAAGAAGTAAGCTAAGGTCTTACACTAAGCCCAGCTTGTTGAGGTCAGGCCTTTGAGCCGCAATCCTACCAGCCACAGAGCATATTTATTTCTTAAAGTATGAAATTAGGAAGATGATAGGGAAATTATCGAGAACTTTGCTTCTCTTGGGCTCTCCTTTGTACTTTTCCTTATCTTTGGAAGTCCATATAAATGCATCATTGCTGATAACTAGAGGGGTTTTGTGTTTCAAGCAAGTAGACATAAAGCAGTGGGGAAAGACCTGACCTTTATCATCAGAACACACAGATTTGAGAATCAGCAGCAGCTTCGTGAGATTATATGTTAGTTGTGATCACTCAGTGTCTTCATGACTAAGAATTTCAGTTTCTTCATAATTATGATGGGGAGCAGGACAGCACGTCCTAAAGGCTGAGTCACACATCCTGGTTCCCACTCCCAGCATGTCACAGACACACGGCCTTACCTTGGGAGTCTCTTGACATCTCTGAACCTAAGCTTGTTCAATAGAAATAGAGAAACTCATCTCGCCTGGCTCATGGAGCCGTTGTTGACTTCACAAGAGATGAAGCGGGATAAAGGAGGTAAACTCTTGGCATTTATCATTCAGAGAATACATATCAATAAATGGAAAGATTTCTTTTTGCTCATTCTACCGATTGCTCCAATTTGAGGAGCTACCAACATAGTTTGTTTCTTTCTCAAGTTTGTGAAGTGGACTTAATGAAATACTAAAATTTTCATACTTTGATAGTTCAGAATACTGGAGAGGCGGGTCAGCCTCCAGATATACAGAATGAGCTGGTACAAATGTTGTATGTGTGGTTTGGAATGAAATAAAATAGAATGAAAAGGAAATGTTCCTTTTTAGTATTAGAATAATAACACATGCTCATTGTAGAAAAGCTTTGTGTTATTTTGGTTATTGCAAAACAATATATAAGATACCTTTTCTCATTATTATTCCTACTTTTCAGGGCATAACATTTTTAACGTTGTATATCTTCATTATCTACTTTTATCCTCTAACTGTTATGCTTTCCCCCAACAATGTTAGTAGAGTTAATATTATTGAGCAGAACTTACTGTTTTTATATATGAATACTGTTAAAGATGAATTCCTAGATAGGATATATGATATTCCTAGATAGGATATTGGTTTGTGGATCGCCAATTTACCTTTAAGAACCTACCAATTTTGCTCTTTCAGTAACTCAAACAGTGCATTTGCCAGGTTCATATAAACCTAGGGTCATCCATCCTCCAGGTGTCCTCAAACTCAGGCCCGCAGGCCACATGCAGCCCGCCAAGGACATTTATCCGGCCCACTGGGTGTTTTTGCAGCCACTACCTGTCCTGCTTAGCAGCCGACTCATCCTGGGGCCCGCAGTCTGGCTCTCCAACGGTCTGAGGGACAGTGAATTGGCTCCCTGTTTAAAAAATGTGAGGACCCCTGCAAGTGTATAGACTGAAGGAGAGAAGAGTGGCATTGATGTGTGTTAAGAACATTACCTTCTCCGGCTGTAGCACTTCAGATTAATTGTAGCCACTCGTGTACACATGCTCACATCTGTTTTTACTATGTGATCCTGTTCACTGAGGTTATACGGGTCTATACAGAGATATGAATTTCAGAAGAGCTCTTAGAGATGCTCATAAGAGTCAATGCACATTTCTGTGCGTTACTCCAAACCACTCATATTTTAGGTCTTAAGTTAGGCACCACCAGGAAAATGTCCTGGGACAGTCGGGGCCAATTGCTCCCCCTCAGTGAGCCACGGCACCCTGTTTCACTCCTACATCTTAAAGTTCTGCAACTAGTTTCAGGCTGGGAACTCCCCACCAGAAAAAAGAAGAACAAGAGAAAAACACTAAGACAGTTGATGATTAAATTAGTTACAATTTTTGAATCAGAGTATATGTAATAATTATTCATTTCAAAAGAGAATAATGTTTAAAAGCCTGCTCTACATTATTTACGAGATATGCATTTAAAACATAAATATGATTGTAAAATAATGTGGAAAAAATATGCAAAATCCTAGTCAAAAGAAAGTCCAGAGAACTCTATATCAGAAAAGACAGACTTTAAGACAAAATTGTTTTTAGGGTAGAGAGTCACTAGATGATAACAAAATATTTCACACACCAGAAAATATATATACCCAAAGATAGCTTAAAATATTTTAAGCAAAATTAGAAGATTTATTTTTTTATTCTTTCTTTGAGACAGAGTCTCACTATGTCACCCTTGGTAGAGTGCTGTAGCATCACAGCTCACAGCAAACTCAAACTCTTGGACTCAAGCACTCCTTTTGCCTCAGCCTCCCAAGTAGCTGGTACCACAGGTGCCCACCACAATGCCCAGTTATATTTTTGGTGCAGTTGTCATTCTTGTTTAGCTGGACCAGGCTGGGTTCACACCCGCCACCTGTGAACTATGCCGAGCCATAGTTAGAGATTTCAAATGTATTATCTCAGTTATTCATAGAATTTGCATGTGAAAACTCAGTAAACATATGGAAAAATCAAATAACAGTATTAATAAACTCAATTTAAGTTTGTTCCTCATGTATTCTTTCTTAACAACTTTCTTAAGATACAAGTTACATACCATAAAATTCAATTATTTCATTCTGAAAATCATAATAAGAATTGTACAATATGGGCACATTGTTATGTAGTATGAAATAGAAAAAGTCAGAGACTACCTATGTGTCTGTTAATAAGGAATTGATTGCAAAACTATAGACTATAAAACAAAATGTAATATTGAAAACAGCTGTATGTCTGAGCCAAGTTTTAATTACAATAGAATATATAGAGAGTGGAATAGATTTATAGGTATTATTGACAGTATTCTGCTGCTTTAAAGCTCAGATATATATATCACACATATTCTTTTGTACATATTACCTATAAGATAATAAAAATATTTTATAACTACTTCTAAGAAATCAGTACAGGTTACTGATGAATTAAAGCAGCACAGAAGCCAGAGAAAATTCTACAACTGACTTATTCTTCCATCCCTTCCTGAAGTAGAGAACAGAAATCACTCAGTATAACTCCGGGCAGCTTCTCCCTCACTGATTGAAAACAAATTAAACAATTCCATGTCTTATTCAGTTACTTGAAATTATTTTTCAATCATCGATTAATTTCCAAACATTTCCCGGAGACTTGCTAATCCCTATTTTAGACACCTACTGCAGTGCCTAACATAGTGGAGTATATTAGATGTTGGTTAAATAAATGAATAAAAAATTAAAAAAGGAATAAAAGACAGCATGTGAAGAGAATGGTCCTGGGAAAAAGGGGAGGTCAAAGAAGAGAACACATATAAATTCCAACCATAGATGTTTCACAAGTACTTTATCTCTGTTGTGAGATTCTGACACTCCCAGTTCAATATCCCATTGGTTCTTGACCCAAAGCTGTTATCTCATACCAACTATATTTATGTGTGACCCTCTCATTTCAGTCATATAAATCAATTGAAAGAAAGGGTATTTTTCATTGCTTGCATACATATGCTCAAGATCAGCTACAAAAAAAAAAAAGCAGGAGGAACGTTAGCTACCTTAATCATAAAAAGATAATAGAAAAATGAGATTATTTAACTTATTATTATTTAGATTATTTAGTGCTTATATATGCCTAGAACTACTCTCCTAACATGCTGTCTGTCTCAGAAAATAAGATTATACAGCTATTCATCCGTAAGGAAAGATGAAGACTTTACATCTTGTGTTTACCTGGATGGAGTTGTGCTAATGTGCACAACGTGAGAGTAATCAGCACACCTCCTGGGCATAGGGTTCAAATTCAACTTGAACTTTATCTTAGAAACAAAATGATGTAACCTAAACATCTGTACCCTTATATTAATTTGAAAACAAAATGAACAAGAGAAAAAAAAAAAAGATTACAGAGGTATAGTCTCAGAAAAGTAAAGAGGGCGAATGCTAATATTCTGAGACTTCATCCATTAACATAATTCCCTGGACAAAATGGAATCCATGACTATCACTTAATCTGTATAATCATTCTTTATTACTAAAATGACACATATATACCTGAAGAGAGATTACACTTTACAGAGTTTGTTGGCAAATTTTAAGCAGGAATTGTTGAGCCTACAATATAAAAATACCTTTTATGACAGTGATCTCTTTAAATAGGAATTGTGATTTTAAAAAATTCTTTTTGGTTATTCAAAGCTGAGAGTTAAATAATATCTCTGTAAAATTATATAATTAACTGAGATACTTATCCTACATATTAGCCATCAAGGTAATGATTATATAAAAAAACATTTAGTCCTTAGTGAATCCAATCATAAGAACGCATCAGAACCTGGTTATTAGAACCCTTAAACCCTGACCGCATGAACCATAGACATAAATGTGCTTCATGTTAGTTGTTTTCTTAAAAAAGGATTTAAATTTTATAACATCCAGGAGCTTTCTCTGCCTACATGTGGAGATTTTATTGGCATAGATGAGTAATTCCAGTACTCTGGCTTAAACCAGGATTTGCCTATGTGGAGACCCATAGTATCTCAAAGCTTTAGAGTCTTGCTTCAGGATTACTGTAGGGCTGTATATTCTTATGCAGAAATTATCAAAAGTGAGGAAAGATACCAAATGCTTCAATCCTTCCATATATTATCTCAGTGGAGGCATAACTTCCTTTAAAAATATATATAATTGGTCAGCCACTGACCAATTATATATGTTTTCCAGTGGCTTTAAATTACTTTGTGTTTTAAATTCTATTGAATTATGAGCCAAAATGATCCAAAAATTATTGGGAAAGTGTACAGTTTTCATTCTAGAGGTGAAATAAAAAGATGCCCCTGAGTGTGTCTGAACTGTCCACGGCTAGTTGTTTATTTTGCCCATTGACAGGGACTGCCAGCATGCAAACTCAACAGCTGCTTATTATTAATACTGATCACTTTTGCCCATGTACGAGCAGACTGTAATACTTAGCAAAGTTTAAAGTATCAGTTAAATTTACTGGATCAAAAAACTGTAGAACATCTGTGTAAGTATTGGCAATGTTTAAAGGTCATAAAACACATGTGAAGACACAGAATGGACTAACGTAATGGCTTTATAAATGTGGCAGCAGACACAGAGCCCACACCAACAAGCAGTAAAACATTGCTTATGCTCTACTAAAACACAACAGGCTTCCGTAAGCAGCTGGCATTCCAGGGAACCCAGAAGGAATAGAACAGCTTAGGAGAGAAGACAAAAAAAAGACCTGAAGACTGGAGAGTAGAGAAAAGCTAGCATCCAACTGCTTTCATCCATTAATGATATACTAATGTATCATTAGTATACATGATTGTATAAGTTGTAGAAGTGAAGTATAAAAGTGTAAGAGGAGTACTGCCGTTTGAAATCGTTTATTTGAAAATATTAAGACACCACAATATATAACGTAAGAAAATATATAACCATTGAACTTCATGAAAATAATCTATAAATAGAAAATTGTGGCTTGCTATGAAATATGCTAGTGAAAAAAGAAGGAAAGCAGGCAAATCAGAAGCAAGGGAGTCAATGTTGTAGCTTGGAAAGAGTCATACAGAATTCATCCAGGTGGGCACATAAAATAGGTAATCAAACTATTCTACCTTGGTCAGTTCAACAGATGTTCCTACCTTAAGATCTGGCCATTCTCAGTAATTCATGGATTCCAGCCAGCTATAATATACATTATCTCAGATATGTGTTTTGTCTTCCCTTCCTTCCTTCCTTCCTCCCTCCCTCTCTCCCTTCCTTCCTTCATTCTTTTGCTTTCTTTGTTTGATTAACTTACTAGAAACAATTTTCTCCCCCAAATTTGCACATACAGCAAAAAAGGAAGAGCTTGTTTGTTAACAAGTGTGACTCTCTGTGTATTATGGATACTGTGATAATATTTTATTTGCTTAAAGATTCTAAGAATTTTCCCTCTATACCAGTATTCCAGATCCATACTTCTCTAATGTTGTGCAACCCGAGAATCAATTCAGGATTTAAATGAGGGCTTTTGAAAAGCATCATAAATGTAATGCCCAATTATATTCTTCACGGTGGAGATAATCAAAAAAATCTTTTTTTGGTAAATCTGCTATGTTATAAGCCCCTTGAGGTCCAAAACCATATCTGATATCCCTTTAAAAGAAGATAAAGTTTAGGGTATTAACTCAAGTCAGTGGCTCATCTATACCTGGAGAACATCCATGTATCAGCACTGTCTAGAAGTCATAAGAGTTAAGAAGCAGCCTAGTTCACCGTTACATTTTACATATCCAGTATAGTGTCTGACATAGAGCAGGCTTATAATAAATATTAATTGAATAAATTAAGAATCCATGTGTTTCTGAAAACAGATAATGATATGTTAAAAATTAATCATTACTTTTATAATGGGGATAATGTTTTAAAAATATATAATGGGGATAATGTTTTAAAAATAATAAGTAGATAGTTTAATTTTTTCCTTAAATAATACACCCTTTCTGTGTCATACGAACATAAAGTTAAGTGGAATACTACGTACTATGTATATATTTGTTAATGAAGATAGAAAGGGATGGAAGTACAAAGGGAAAACTAAATATGTATGGTGCACTAAGTATATGGACTCACTTAGTATTCACAAATTCTTAAATCAGACTCCTATTAGTGTTACAGATTCTCAGCCTAAATGTCCTTTACTTGAGACACCTAAAAGCTGTGGTTGTGTAGCAGGTCATGGGCAAACTGTAGCTCTGAGCTATGGCCAAAGGTATCTGTCCCTGGCTCTCTCTGTTAGAGTGAGGATTGGAGTATTTGTGTGGGCTCCAGGCACCTTCCATCTGTAAGACTCCTTCATGAAACCTAAAGTCTGGTCCTCTTTCTTACACTATCATTGTGAAAAGTTTATGCAACACAGAATATATGAACACTGAATTCATGTAATGTGAGCTAAGTACTTTAATTCTTTCCCTGTGATTTTCGCTTTGTGTTCTAAATTAAATAAACTGCTTGATTTACTCATTTTAGTTTCATCTAGGAAACTTTCTATTCCAAGATGTAGGTACAGTTTACCTGCTCATGTACTTAGAGGCTACCATTGCATCAACATAGAATAATTACCCAAGGATGTTTCTTCTACCAAGGGGAAACAGGAGAAAAGCAGATGTGCACTTTGAAGGCTGAAAGGTGAGAAATTCAGGCCTTACTTTTTCTCTATTGGAGAAAAATCCCAGTCTGGATGAGGGAATCAGTAATTATATAAGTTGCAAAAGCTGTAAGTCAAGCCAAAAAGGAAAGGAAAAAGGAAGGAGGAAGAAAGAGAGAGAGAAAAAGGTAGGGAGGGAAGAAAAAAGGAAGGAAGGAGACAGAGGGAAGGAGGGAGGAAAGGAAAGATGAAAGTAGATTAGCTTGAGGAAGAGTCCCTGGGTTGTCTGGCTCTATATAGGACCCAGAGAAAGGTTGACTAGACTGTTAGACCAGAAGAAAACCGTGGGATTAGGCAAAGAGGCCACAGTTGAAGGGACTTCATGACTCAAGGCTAATGGTAAAATAGGGTTAATCAGTGTCTACTATGAAATGCCCAAAGGTTAAATGGGACCAGTTGCATCCCTGCATGTGAGATCCAGGCACTTCATCAGATAAGGCAGTAAAGAAAGACACCACAGGACTATCCTTACTCACTTACCCAGATGTTATGCAGAAGATCAGGCATTTGGAGATGCTGCCAGATAGAGCATTTATGCCAAAGAAATAAAGCCACTTGTGAGGTTCTTCAATCTCCTCGAAATTCAGATCCTATGAATTGGGCAAGTTCAAAAAGTCTACTGTTGTTTTTGTCCCAGCTACCTTATGGTGTAGAGGCTGGTAAAGAAAATGATATTGAGTAAACTTAGCAGATAGCTTTTTCTGTTTGCATATGAGTAGTAAATGGAAATATTTGACCCCTTTCAAATGGTTTACAAAGCTAACACTTGCTTTTCCTGCAATAATATAGAATCATTGAGTTATAAAGATCTAATTATCTAACAAGAAGCATTCAAGCAGTTCAGATACCTCTATTTATTCACTAAAATCTTTGCTTCAGTTGTTGAAATAACTTGGAATTTACTACTTTCCCAATAAATCTGCTCAACTTATGGATAGCTGTGTTTTTTAGGCAGTGCTATTTTATATAGATCCAGATTTGCTTTTCTGTAATTTCATCCCTTGCTATTAGGTCTTCCCTCTGCTATAAAAGAGAATAAATTTGCTTTCTTATCCATATTTATTCAGCAAACACTTATTGAGTGCCTATTTCATAGCATTGCATAGTAAGTGGTAAAGGTCGCTTGAAAGACTTAAAAATCATTATAGGTGCTTCTGGTTCAGATGTCAGTATCTCACAAGACCATTGGTCTCATCCTTATGATTAAAACAAGCCAGTGAGGTAGCATAAGCACTATTGTAAAACCCATCAAAGAATAGGACCCAGACAAACTTAAAAGACCCAAACTCCAGAAACCGTCAGAGCATTTATAAGAGTGGAAACAAATCCTAGGTTGCTCTTATTGTTGACTAAAATGGAGTGGGGATGCCTAAGTTGCTATGGACAGGAGTAGGAAAAAGGAGTGTAACACTTTTTAAACGTTTAATGGCCATACTTGGGCTGACTTGGCATATTTGAACCCAAAGGTATCCTATTCTCAGATCTTGATGAGATTGATAAACCAAAAACAGGAGTAGAGAGAGATGAAAGGAAGCTTTTGAAGTATTTTGTGCTTTCAACTAAGAATGTTGCAAAGAAATATGCCTTTCCTGGCAATGCCAGACTCACAGATTGCAGGGCAGCCACAGTTGAGCTTAAGAGGTGGGAATGAACAAGGCCAGGGCCCCAGCTGACGCAGGAGGATTACTTTTTCTCTCAGGAGTTGGAGACCAGACTGGGTGACACAGTAAGAACCTTTGTCTTAAAGAAAAGAATAAAGGTAACACAGAAGAGCCAAAGGAGATCACATCAACACGTTAGATAGAACTAGAGCACAAAGAATACTTGTCAGTCATTCAAAATGGTAGTAGCACAAAGAGATCCCCCACATTTGGAAAGAAAGTGGTTCATCTGTGAACCATAGGCAGCTCTCCATGACTTTAATGAGCTTAAATCCTAGGCCAAGTCTACCTTCAAAACATTCAAATACAGTGTTGACCTACATTAAACTGGCATTTTAACAAATTCTAGACCTCAACTACCAAGTAGCAAATTGACTAAAAGAGGGGCATTTTCTTTCCAGAGATAGATGTTGAGACTCCAGTCTCTGCTGTATTTTTATAAAAATGTTCAGCAAACAATTAAGAATCTAAAACTATACAAAATAAGACAACCAAAGGTCACCAACAGTTAAGAAAGGAAGTAGTCAGTGGCAGCAGATTATGGGAAGGCACAGATTTTGTGATTACCAAACACAGACTTTAAATTGACTGCGATGAGAAGTTAAAATGAAAAGGGTGAACATGTCTAAAGTGATCATTTCAGCAGAAACATGGGAACTCTAAAAAAGGACTCAAAGAAATAAAAAAATACAATTTGAGAAATAAACACTTCAGTCTATAAGCTTAAGAGCTGACTGTACAAGGCAAAGAAGAGGAAAGGATAGAGAATCAGGAAGAAGGGTCAAAAGAAAATACCCAACTGAAACCAAAAGAGGAAAAGGAGGAGGGGAAGGAGAAGAAAGAACAGACAGTCCCAGTTGGATGAAACAATGTCAGATAGTCTATCAGAGCATAAGGACAGTCCTCAATGGGAAACGACAAGAGAGATGGACGGAAGAAATATTTGAAGAGACAATGGCGGTGAGCATTCCGAAACATGAACCCATTTATCAGGAAGCTCAATAAACTCCAGACAGGAAAATAAAATCATAATCAAATTGTTGAAAACCAAAGATTAAAAAAACAGTATTAAAATTAGCTCTGGTTAAATTTAAAAAAAACAGCAACACTCAAGTACATAAAGAAAAACAACAAGAAGAATGATTACTGATCACTGCTAGAAAAATGGAGGTCAGAAGACAATTTAGTCACAATTTAAAGTACTCAAATTAAAAAAAAGAATCCCAGAGATTTGTATGTGTTGCTATCAAAAACTTCTTCATAAATGATAAAATGACAATGAAATAAATATTTTCTCAGGCAGAGACAAAAGCTGAGCCCATGGTGTCCAACAGACCTTCGTATCAATTTATGCCAAAACAACTTCGGGCTTGAGTGTAAGAAAGAACACTCATGGGACCCTGGGTTTTCAGGAATAAATGAATAGCTCTAGTGAGGATAAATGAGAAAATAGAAGGGACCATTTTTATCAGATATTTTAACAGCTGCTCTATATGTGTAAGTAGACATGTAATTTTTCTTAAAGACTACTGACTAAAACAAGAATGATCACAATCTTCTGTATGTGATCAGTGGGATATGCACAAATATTCCTTACATATGTGTGATATTCCCTAATGACTTAAGAACTTATGTACATAAACATTGAATGACTTTTTATCTTCATTTAAATAAGTTTTGTATGTTTTTTAAAACTGTGTGGCCAGCAATATGTATGCCACTCTTGGAGACATTAAATGCATCAGCATTGAACACATGTTCCCCTCGGCGACACCCAGCATCCTCCAATAAAGTGTTTGATTCTCCACCAGAATTATCAAAATTCTTTTTGTATTTAATTAGGTGCTTACCAACAGAGTTGGGCTTTGCTGGTTTCTGTTTCCTGAGTTGTTGTTTCTACCTCCTCACCCCTGATTAAAGCTTCAGTTATTTGATAAGTTCTGGATTGCTATAGATCTAGGGCAATAGCTCTCAAGTGACAAATTCACCTTATGTCTCCACATATTTCTTAGAAGACTGTGAAGTTAAGTCATCTCCAAAAAGGCCAGATACCATGCCCATATGTACTCCATAGTTAGACTCCTTAATTTTTATTCAGAAACCATCTCTGTAAAATCCTGGTCTTGGATTTTATGCCTAGGAGACACAGTAGCCACTGAGAACCTTTCTTTCTTCTTTAGTTCATTAAAAATAACACTCTTTCCGACTAATGCTAGCAAGTGCAAAGCACACAAGTGCAATTCCTTGAAATAAGGGGGAAAGATTAGATTACCCTGAGACAAAATCAGGCCCCCAAATTATCATATTAAACTACATCGACAAGTTATTTAAATGCTATCAAAAATCAAAAAAAGTAAGACATGATTTGAAAATATGTTGTAGAGAAGATTAAAATGCACCGTAAACCTTAGCCAGGGTCAAGGGTGCCTTCTGGAATACAAAGGCAATAGTATATAATAATTGGTAGTGACAGGAGTCTTGCTCTATTGCCCAGACTGGTCTGGAACTTCTGGCCCCAAGTGATCTTCCTGCCTCCGCCTCCCAAAGTGCTGTGATTAATAGGTGTGAGTCACTGCAATCAGCCTAGTTTTGGAGCATCAAAACAGTAAATATTTCACCAATTACAGAATATCAGCACATGCCCATTACGGTTTTCTGACCCGACAATTAAATGGAGACTCTTTTTTGACAGCACAATCCTTTACATCAAGGCAGGACAGCACGGGGCTGGCGGGCGGAGGCACGTTGACATAATTCTCAAGTCTCTTTCTTCCTCTCACAACTTTTCTAGACTAACCAAATCCTATTTTTTTTCTATAATCTGATTGATCTAAGTGAGGAAAGAAGTAAGGTACAGTGTGCATAAATGTTAACAATTATCTTGGGTGTTAACACCAGACCCCTCTTATACCTGGAATTAATGTCAAGAAACTACTCCAACAGGAACTTTTAATCTCTAGGATCTGAAAATGTCTACAATTGTCTCTCATGAGGGGAAATCAGAAGACTGTGTTCTAATCCAGACTCTGCAGCTAGCCCACTTGTCATGACTGACCCTCAGCTTCTTATTCCATAAAATGAGCCACTTAAATTTTATTTTTTCTGCAGTCCTTTTTGTCTTTCAAATCTAGTTGTGGCAGAACATTCTATTTAATGTAGTCCTCAGAATGTCACTAAAATTCGTAAGCAAGTATGGTCAGGATAAGTCCAAGGCAATGGAATGATAAGCAATGAGAAGAAATGGCTTAGTTGACAATTCTAGAACTAAATAAAAGTTGTTTTTCCCAAGTGGCTGCACCTAAACTTACAAAATATTTGTGTCTGTGTGTATGTGAGTAAGTGAATGTCTGTGTGTAGGCATGTGTGCGTTCGTGTGATAAATTTTACTTGATTAATTTAGCCTCTTGGTATAATATAGTTTCATTTAGTTGTATTATAGGCATAAAATTTTATATATCATTATCATTGGGATGGTGGAAATCTCCAGTGCCTTAAGCAGTGAGGGAATATTTAACACATAAAGCAGTAAACTCTGACAACACTACAATACAAACAATCTCAAACAACTCAATATTAAATGAGTTTGAAGGCTATAAAATTAACATAATTTACATCAAACGTGAATAGATGAGTTGTTTCTACATAGACACCGTACTTAGTGTTCAAAAACAATATGTTCTTAGGGTGCTGGCCCCATACACTGGAGGTGGTGGGTTCAAACCCAGCCCTGGCCAAAAGCTGAAAAAAAAAAAAAAACCCAAAAAACAAAATGTTCTTATTACTGAGGTTTTTTAAAAATAATTTTTGGTACTTTGTGTTATTTAAAAGAATATACAAACTGAATTGAATTAGCCAGAAATACAAGAGGCTTTTGCATTGGTCTCCAATGCAAAAATTTCCCGAAAGGTATTTGTTAATCACAAGATGAACATTACAAATTAAAAAGGTACACATGGTTCTCATATATTTTCCTATCACTAGGGTAGTTTTTACAGTACTTTTTAACTTTTATTTTGACATGATTCTGGACTCAAGAGAAATTGTGAAATTTTGTAGAGAAGTCGCTGGTGCTTGTTATTCCTCTTCCTCCTGGGGGTGACATGCGTAACTAATGAACCTCATTAAACCAGGAAACCAACTGGCACAGCCCAGTTAACTAGTCATCAGCTGTTACTCAGATTGGAGGGTGACATGCATAACTAATAAGCATCATCTAACC
>NW_003852421.1:18821081-18879929 GCF_000181295.1 Otolemur garnettii | reverse complement strand
CTCAGATTGGAGGGTGACATGCATAACTAATAAGCATCATCTAACCAGGAAACCGACCGGCACAGCCCAGTTAACTAGTCGTCAGCTGTTACTCAAATTGGAGGGTGACATGCATAACTAATAAGCATCATCTAACCAGGAAACCGACCGGCACAGCCCAGTTAACTAGTTGTCAGCTGTTACTCAGATTGGAGGGTGACATGCATAACTAATAAGCATCATCTAACCAGGAAACCGACCGGCACAGCCCAGTTAACTAGTCATCAGCTGTTACTCAGAGTTAACTAATTTTCGCATGCACTCCTCCTTTTGCGTTTCTACCTTTTTACATTCATTTTTACTTTCAGAGATGGCGTGCCAACCTTTCCCATCTTCCCTTTTATTCTGTACTAATTTGGAAGCCTAGTGGTTAAATATTTTGTTTTCTTTTGCGTGCCATGAACAATCAGCCTGGTTTATGCCCTTAAAAATGGACCTCTAGGCATAGCATTGGCTATTTGGGAAGCAATGGCTAATATTCAGCTTACCAAAGTGGATTCCTAAAATATTATAACTCTCTGTGCTATATGTGGTAAAGGACTCAAGTGCTGAATTAAATCCCATTTCACATTAGAGACCATTAAGATATTCATTGATTTAGGAGATGTTTATTGAACAGCTTATTCTGAGCAAATACCACTAGACAATAGAAGGGATAAAAATATCCATAAAAGCAGTTCCCCAGTCATCAAGGGACTTGTATAATATGGCGGGGGAAATACAATTGCAGAAAACCAAATAAAATAAACTGCAGAGAAGTAGGCTGGATGAGAGAGAGGCATGAGGGAGTGCCCTTATGTTTGCAGAGAGTTTGGCATATAATAATTTTTCCCAGCCAAGACCAAGAAGTTTAAAATTACATGTCTGGTTTAATATCTCTACCCAAGTCCTCTCTGGACTCGCACCTTGGCTTGCCATCCCATTTACATTCATTTTATTATAGCAGTTTGGAAATCTCCTTCAACGTGTTTAATTTTTTAGTGAAGCCCCCTCTTTAACATGACAGAGCATCAAGATAAGGATGAAATCCCACCTTGACATTTTTTTTTCTTTTGTTGTTTGGTAAATTGGTTGGTGTATTTGGTTTTCCTATTTTGACTCATAAAATGTGTACAGCTCTTTCAAGAGGAGAGCTGAATCTTCATGGGGAGTTGCAAACATTGAATTTATTTTTCTTTATCTCAAGCTACAGCTTTTGGTAAGACTGACTATTAGGACATGTTTCCAAACTTAAAAATGAAAACAAAACAGTAAGCACTGTGCTTTACAGAGACTGAGACAGACAAATGAACATTAACATCCTTTTGGTTACTCCTAACTGCTGCTGAAAATGTTATTTGGCTTCAGGATCTTGCTTATTCTGAAGAATACAGTTGTGACTATTTTGCACAGTAGCATTACGAACTTATTTAGAAGTATAACTAATGTCAAATCTAAGAAGAAAGTAATGATCTAAGTTGTGGCTTAGTATAGAGGGTATTTGGGATGCAGATTCAGACTGAGTTTCTATCCTGAGTTTCTATCCTGGTTCCCCCAAGGGATTCTAAGCAAGATACTGAACCTCTCTGAACATGAGTTTCTCAGCTCTGAAATTAGAGAAATAATAACAACAGTAATAACGCATAACTTAAGGTAGGATTGGTGTAATGAAGGGTAAATCTCCGAGTGTTAGTGGGTTAACCAAATCATACAATCTTTCTTAGTTCCCTTAGAGTCTGATGTATACCCCGTCATACATCAGATGGGCTCCTATTATCTTGTGGCTCCGTATTCTTTAAAATGTAGATTCCAAAGACACTGTTTGTGTGTGTGTGTGTGTGTGTGTGTGTGTGTGTGTGTGTCTGTTGGAGAAGAAGATGAAGATATCCCACTCAGATAGCAGTTTAAAACATGGGAGAAGTGTGCCTAGAGAATGTCTATGGACTTGGACTGAAACTAGGAAATGCCATGTCTGTCTATGTTAATTGACCCAATATCAGTCACAAAGCCATAGGTGACTGGAGATAGACTGTGATACGGAGTCAGATGGAAAGGAATCAGGGTTTGGCAAATGCCCAGTCAGCTCCACCAGGATTATTAAATACCATAACCATTTTTGAATTGAAACATGAAATCCTTAGAATTTTGCCTTGGAACACACTATGAATCATTTTTTATATTGTTTATTACTACTTTATCAAAATCCCAAGTGCCAGCTATATATTCAGAATTAATTCTAAAACTGCAGACTTGGACAAACAAGCTGGCAGGTCAGCCTCATTACCCAGGTACTGCCGAGAAGAGCACGTTGCCTGCGACATCGTTAGAAAGTCTGTTAGCAACGGATTCACTCAGCACTTTAGCTTTTAGTGTTGCAAGAAGACCTATACACCCAGATCAATTCAGAGAAGATAAAATATATTTAAATATTAATATGAAAATACAACCAGAGTAATGTAAACCCTTCAACCAAAGAAAATGGAATAACCGTTGTTCCTATTATCTCTGCTCTGAGATCTGAAATTATTTCCCTTAATTGGTGGTACTTAAATTAGATACATCATTCATTGGCATTTCATGATGGCCTTGTGACTTGGAGAGTATCTTTTATTTCCTCTCTGATTTCTGCTAAGTTTTGTAGTATCACTAATATTTGAGTTTTTAGTTTTTTGTAATATCTTTCTATCACAAGCCTAGTATTTTGAGCTACCTACACATTTATTAATATTTGAGCTATACATGTATGTGTTTATTAACATTTACAAATGCCGACTACACTGCATTATGTTTTCAAGTGTCGTGTCAGTGTTTGCTTATTGGATTCTTTGTATATCTGCTACACATTAAGGGACAAGCTTGGAGTCCGACTACACTGTGGTAGCTTCTAGGACCTCGGACAAGTTACCTACACTTTCTAAAGTAGAAAAAAAGTACCTACCTATGAAGTTTGAAGTCAGAACAAAACGTGGTAACGAACTAAGCGCATAGTAACTGCTCATAATATTCTTTATTATTATTAGCTGAGGGTTCTTGGGATAGGTAGGGTGATGAATGAAAAGAGATAAGAGGAAAAGAGTTGATACCGGGATTAAATAACTAACAAGTGTCTGGATCGCCGGGCCTGATAACGTTCCGTAGCAGAACCTGGCAAACCCTTACTTTTTATCTTTCCAGAGCCTTTCATTTCCCAGATGCTGGATCACTGTTAGAGCACATTGCGAAACTGCTAGTGGACAGGCCAACACCTAAGAGATAAAGAGTTAAGCAGGATTCATTTTTTTCCCCCTAGAGAGAGATACAGATCAAAGACAGAAGAAATTCTTCTTTCCTTAACCTAGTTTTAAATAATCTCATGGAGTGGGGAGAAAACAGGCAATGTCTCTATTTGTGCTACGGTTTGGCAGGGGCAATAATTATTCGACAGTATTATGTCAAGATAATCCACTGGAAGGGCTCTTCTTATGTAAGTAACCCGACCGGATGAGGCAGATCTCTGGCCCCCTGACCTGTCTCCATGCACAACCCACAGCGTGAGTGGCCATTAAGAGCCTGTGTATTATTGAGTTGGCAGAAAGCATTAAAACCAGGATAAGAGTCCTCAACCCACTGGGGAGAGCTAAAAAGATGAGCAAAGTTTTCACTCTAAGCTTCAAGACTCCTTCAACTTCAACATTGGAGACAACCCGGAAAGGAATAATGTTTTACTCCAATAAAGCCCCCCTTGGAATAAAACACCATTTACCCCTCCTGTTTCCCTCAAGCTGTTTTCACTCCATCACATAATTTTGGACCTTGGAAAATTTGGCAAAAGCGTCGTGAGCAAGGCTGTAGCTTGCTGTGGAACAGAAATAAAGCCCCAGTAGAAGCTGGGTCTCAGTGCCCATCTGTGCGATGGGGCGTGTTTAGGGTAGAAGGCGGCTACTTTTCCACAACTTGTTTTTGAGGCGTTTTCTGAGTCCAACTTGTCAAACTGACTAGAAAAATCCACAAAGAAGCCTTTTGGATAACTTAGGTTAAAAAAAAAATTAAGACATAAACAAGTCAAGTAGAAGTAAATTTAGAAGAAATAAAATAAAGACAGTGTTGCTTACTGATGTCAGGTCTATGTTCTCTGGATATATACAAACCCTAGTTTCTGCCTCACCCCTGCAGCCCAGGTACAGGAGACACAGGTCCTACACAAACTTATTTTAGGAAGTCAGCGGTATGCGTGTGTGTTATAACTGCGTTTGTGTTATACTCCTCGCAATGCAGGAGAGGAAGATGGGCAGGATCTGCCTCTGTTCTCCGCATGAACGGGGAGGGCACCTGGCGCCCACCCAGCCTAATCAGGCGGGTTTAAAGGGGTTTGGCTCAGGGCATCCTAAAGTGATGGGGGGAGAGACTATTTAAATATTGGTCATTTTCCATTCCCTCCAGGGGAACTCTTCCAGTGCCAACCTCTGAAAAGACTGGAAGACCCTGAAATTTCTGCCCAGAAAGAAAATAAGGTATAATATTTTTCCCTTCCTGAATTTCCATTTTCCTTCTGCGCTTCAGCCACCCAGGCACAGGTACCTCTGACTTTGTAGCACCCCGATTTGTATGATTTATATATAATTACGTCTGTCCTTTCTCCAGCCCCCATTCAAGTTGCTTCAGGGCATCCAGGAATCACCATATCATGTAAATATGTAAATAATTAATGTATTTTCAGATATTTCCGTTTGGTTTCTTCAATAAATAAAACAATGTCCAAATAGTCATATTATGAAATGGGGACAGTGAAGTGAGAGATGTCATATGGGGTTGTTCTAGAAATGGTGCCAACCCAAGAACCCTTCTTCATAATACCAACACTTTCTACTTATCTTTGTCTATTTTACATCTTAACAAGCAGATAATGAAACACATATTCATTGGGAAGAAAGGAAGGGAGGGAGGGAGGACAGAAGGGAGGGAAGAAGGAAAGAAAAAGTTATTGGTTCAGCTGAAAGTGGCATTGTTCCCTAGAGGAAAGGTCTGATCTCAATGGCATTTAAACAGGTAATGCATTAAGGATCCAAGTTCCAAAGCCTTGTATGTTATGAAGAAGAAAACTGAGACTTGGGCAGGCAAGACCGAAAGTCAGGGGCAGTAGAGGAACTGCAGCTAAGCCCCAGACCTTCTGACCAGCAGACGAGAGCTCTTTCCATCATACTGAGTTCCATAAGTGCTCGGTTCAAATCTGTATAAGACAATATCACACGGGTGGAAAACTCAAGTCTTCAGCTGGGAAATCCAGGATTTGAAGTCCAGGCCAGTCACTGAGCAAATTGCTTAATCTTCTTAAGGCTTTTCTTCTCAAAAGAAGGTTCAGAAAGTGGTGCTATTAGCATCGCCTGGGGATTGTTCTCACTCGCCCCATCAAAAATCAGTCTCCCATACTGGCAAACCTCATGTAGGCAATGTACCCAGGTGGACAGTATGCATGGAAGAAACACAACTTAAAACATTAGTGAGTCTCAATCTTGGGTACTCATTAAAATCACCTGGGGAGTATGCTGATGCCCAACCCTTAGCCCTAGAGGTTAATGATGCTTGGGCACCAGCTACAATGCATTTTAAAGAATGATCAGATGATTTTAATCGTGTAACTAATATCATGTCACCAGAGCGCAGCAGATGAATATCAGCTCTCCTCTCCTACAAAGTCCTCTAAAAGATGACACGAGATAATGTTTATAAAGCACTTGGTACATACCCAGCATAGATTATGTGCTCAAAATGTTGTTTCTCGTTTATTGTCTGCCTTTTTTTTTCTTATCTTTCTCCTCCTTCTATATAATAGAATGCATACATTAAGGTCATATTTTTCTTTGAGCTAGGTTCTTTTGCTACTTATTTATTCATTTTTTTGAATATTTTTGATAAACAAAATTGAATGTGTTCATAGAGTATGCCTGGCTCTATTTTATGCATTGGCAAAACAACAGGGACCCTCATAGAACACAACCTCTGTAAGACAGGGACTCTCCTTGTTCCTATATTCACTGCACCCAGCCCTGAATTCAGTGGCTCCCTTATTATAGGAAGTAAAGCAAATAAATGGTGAAATATATGCCCCTTCAAAACAATAAGTATATTGTAGTTAACTATTTAGGGAGAGGAAAAAAACCAAACCCAAACTAAATATTTTCCTTTTAATATCTAGAATAAAAGACCAGTTTAACAATGTCTTCTTAGTCTGATTTTTCTCTTAATTTTGAAAACCTATCATACTCCCCCCTTTAAATGGATGATAGATAAGGATGTTGTTTCTCATTATACAATTATCAGAATAAGTAATCTGACAAGCCATCTGTGGTCAGACACACCTGACCTTGACAGTGACAGTGCCTGGGCCGAGCCAGACCCCCACCTCTGCTGTGGGGTGAGGGCAGTGCACAGTCAAAACACACGAAGGCCTGCTTCAGGGCTATTGTGATCAAGGATTTATATTTTAATATTAATACATCCATGCTTTTGTCGGCTCAGAAGATTATTATTCATTGTTTCTAATTGCTCCATTTCTGGATCTATTCGTAAATACACATCATAAGAACGTTTTCAAAAGATCTGTCATGGGATTGTCTCTCTCTCTCTCTCTCTCTTTTTTTTTTTTGTGCTTTTAAATGTAAAAGCCCCCAAAAGAATTGGCAGCAACTCAAAATAATGATTATGTAAATGAGGGAAAAAAAGTCCTGCTTTTAAACCAAAGAAAAGCAAAATTGCAGCCCTCCTCTTTCCTGGGGATCCAGTTGCTTCTTAATTCTAGGGATATTCTCTCCAGAACACATCCACGGCAAAGCTGCAGTGCTGGGCAGGGCCCGTAGCCAGTCCGTACATCCATACATTCACCCTTTATCAGAAAGTGTAAACTGTTCTCTTTCTACGGCCACTCGCATCAGGCTACTGAGTGTTTGTTTCATTTTTTTGTGGTTGACTATAAATTCTAGTTGGAAAGAGAGAGAGAGAGAGAGAGAGAAGCTTTCCAGATATTACAATAAACACACACAGAGGAAGAAAAAAAAAAAACTCTATCTCCATTGAGCTTAACAATCAGCAGGGCCCAAATTACCTCTTATTAACATTTATTTTACAAAAGAGGCAGGGTATAATTTGGTGATAGATTCAGATTTGGAGAGGAGCTATAATCAGCCTCCTGAAGTGCTCTGCCTGAAGAATATGGCTGCTATTTTTTTCTTTTTTTTTTTTTTAATTATATTTCTCTGCCCCCAGCCCCCTCCCCAATCTGGAGAGTCTTTCACTTCTACCTCTAGTGCCTGCATCTCTCCCTCCTCCCTTTGCCCCTTCTTTCTCTCCTCTCCAGCCCCCTTTTTCTCCCTTTCTCTCTTTAGGCCTCTTTGAATAAAGCAGCCTCTTTCAATAGCCCAGGCAGGCCTGAAGATTAGAAAGCCTGGCGGTGGAGATGGGGCCGGCTGAATAGGAGCAGGAGGCCCCACTCTTCTGGCGGACAAGGCCTTGGGAACCGGTCCAACTGCAGAGAGCATGTGTTGGGGCCCTGAATAGGCAAGCAGCAGGCCGGCCCATATGTCAGCCTGTGCCACAAAGACTCCTCTGCACATCTACCATGACAAACAGGATTACCGAAGACAATTAATCTGGCACGCTTTATCAAAATCAAGCACTGACCCTGACCTCTCCCCTCGGTGTGCGGCAGATGCCACGCTCCCATTCAATAGACCTCGAGTGTTCCCTTTTTCACTTCTGAAAAGAATCCAAGACCTGAATAAGGCTGGCACGGACTAATTGCAATGACTGTGTGAGGGTGACAGTCCTAATCTAATAGGACGAGTCTACCTTTTCTCCCACTTTTAATGGTGAGGCTGGCCAGAGCTTCTTGTCTACGGCAGACAGAGAGAAAGAAATGCATCAATTTTGCTTTTATCCATCTTGTCTGGTGCCTGCAGCTTGCTGGGGGGGGGGGGGAGGAAGGGACGGAGAATCAGGTAGCTGCTGTGTATTGCATGACATTTGGGAGTTCAATCCTAGTGGGAGCAGGGACGCCAGTAGCTGAAGACCATAACAGTTTTCATGATTTAGTTAATCCTTTTGAGGTACTTTCTGGAAGAGATAATGATGCAGCAGAGAAGTGGCAGGGCCTCAGGAATGGACAAGACCTCAGACTGGAACTCCCATCTACTCATTCCGGGAACTGAATCTAATTAGCATGTTTGTCTCCACTTTTTAATGATCCTAATAAGTAAACGCTGGATGAGTATTTGTTAAGAATATTCACAAAAGTGCTTAGATTGATTTAGAAAGGGGAACCCTTTGTAGAAGGGAAATACTTGTCATTTTTCTTGAATTGAAAAGACCAATGAGGAAGAGGAGGCCTTTGGCTGTGTTTCCTCCTACTGGGAAGAGGCTGTCGGTCGGTATGGAGGTCAGAATGAAGCAGAGGTGAAATGTAGGGTTTTGTTGTTGCTACAATATCATCTTACTCACGAATAGGCCTGAACACTCTGGGAATGACGGAGGAAAATAGCGGATAACTCGTATACCAGCCAGTTCAACCTTGCAGAGTCCTTAGACAGACATTTGAATCATTTCTCTGTAAGGATTCCAGAAGCCTTTCTCTAAAAATAAATAAGAAGCCACTGCATGAGGTAATGCAGCTTTTCTGAAAGCATCATGCTCAGACCATCCTCATCGTGAGCATCTTGAGAACTCATTAAAAATACAGATGGATGGACTCCACAGGAGACCCAATGCCTCTTGTGCCTAGTGTGGGCCTGTGTCTGCCTCCTGACCATATTTCCCAGGTGATTGTGAGAACTGATGCTACAGTTGAATGAGGGAAGGAGCGCCAGCCAGTAGACTTGATTCTAGTTTATCTCTAACTAAACTAGCTCTGTCGTCACAGCCAAGTCATTCTCTGTACCTCAGTTTCTTTGTCAGTCACACTGGATCAAGAGCTCCCTTGACCAGCGGGGTTTTAAACAACTTGTTTCTGCAGATCTGATTCACAGAAAATTCATTCCTTCTTGCCTTGGAGTCTGACAAATAGCATGTCTTTCTTAGCTCCCTTTTCATTGTATAATTTAGATGCTGCGCAAGATTGCTAAGAACTACTAGAATTCCAGGTTGTGTGAGAGTCTGTCTTACAGCACAGATGCTATGCGACCTCTCACTGACCCCCCCACCCCCCCCACCCCGGGCCAGTTAGGAAAATGAAGTGGAAATTATCAAAGTTCTATTATTGGAAGAAGACAAAGATCGTCTTTAAAGCATACATGAATAGAGTCAGACTTCTAAGAAGTCACACTTGTATTTGTCTGATTGGAAGAAATTGAAGGTGAAAACATTTTTCTAAAAGGCATGGGAGTCTGGATAGCAAAATGTGTGGGAATTGTACTTACCTGAATTGTTTGCTACCTTAGGCCCAGCTGAGATTTCCTAAGTAAGGGACATTTTCTATGTTTAGCCCATCATGAGGGACTGATGCTGGAAATGTACACAGACTCTTCCCTGAACAAAGTGCTTTGCTGATGGCATTTCGACCAAGGCTAGGGGAAGATTGCTTTCCCTATGAGTATTCACTGCAGGGTTACAACGTCCCTGCACTTAGATATTAATTTTCTTGAACACAGAATTCCCCACTAAAAATATGAAAATCTAAGTTATTAATTTATTGGCCATTACATTATTAATTTAAAGATTTATAATTTCCAAGAGCAGTAATATTGTCTATCACTGATGTTAAGCATCTAATATATATAAACCTCTTCAAATATAGTGAAACATTTCTAGAAAAATGCATAAATTATATAAAATACAGGCATTAAAATATTATTTGTACTGACAAAAATTGGGAGATCAGATGACATTTTTCTCTCTATTGGCTTCAATTTAGGAAGAAATAATATGTATTTGTTTGTTCCTTATGTCCAATAACAAGATATCAAACCAGATTTCTCTGAATCTCATGGAAATATATAGTTTTTTCAGACCCACGAGAAGATTTGATTATACTCGTAGGTATATAAGGCATAGGTTCTTAAGCAATAAAAATTTGGTCAGCAAGCCATTTAACTAGACAGCTTTGGCTCCTAAAACTATTTTCCATTCTGACTTTCCAGCTTTATTAAATGATCCTGGTATTTTAATGCTACAAAGAGACTCAGCTCTGCAGACCTAAGTGTACACATGTAGATGAGATTGTCATGTGCTCGTTATTAAAATGATCCTGGGCAAAGCTAATTTTGAAGTGCTGTGGGACTGAGATAAAATGAAGTCCCGCCCTCACTTGTGGGGAGAGGCGAGGGGTAGGATTTCAGGCTGGCGAGCCCCAGCTCTAAGGAATCCCTCTGTGTTGTCCTGATTGCTGTGGGCTTCCTGGCCTGGAGGGAACAATAGCTCACTGCTGATAAGCAAGGGGTGATTGTCCTTGGTGAGCCAGCTGCTGGGGGCCCTGCCTGCTGGGGTCAGGCACACACTAACCCTCAGGACAACTCCCACAGTTGAAGAACAAAGCCAGTGCTGTTACTCTTCCCTCACTTACACAACTACAAGTCTGGATAGGTTGTGTTTCAGTTCTTGTGAACATCTTAAGAAAATGCACCTGAGAATAAACCTAGATCCCTTGAAATGTCCAGAAAACCCCTTCGAGTAATCCACGGCCACGTGAACAATAAAAAATGATTCCAACCCCACCCTTTCTTGAATCCCTTATCTTCCCTTTCTTGAATCCTTCCATGGTTACAACACCCCCATGAATGCTGAGATAAATGGCTGCTTAGATAATTCAATGTCAGAAATATTGAGCACACTTTAGGGGGATGGCAGTTGTAATGGTCGTTTCAAGTGTTGCAGTACAAAAGCTGAGCCTAACAGGATTTTTTGGCAGGCTTTGCGTTTAACTTGTCATATTATATATTGCAGAAGTGCAGTTCAGGATCAGTACAAATCAGCTTGGAGGACAGGGAAGCTGAGGGGATGGGTTACATCAGCAGCTTGTGGGCTAAACAGAAGGTGGCAGCATTTTAACATCATCGGACCCATGTACACACGGCACACGCACAGACGCTACTGCCACGATCATTGGGTTATTGTCTGAATTCCTGACAGAGAGTTTATAGTTTCATGCTTATGGCAGCAAGAAGCAGAACACACACTAGTGAGAGGTTTATTTGGATAGGACAGCACTGGGAACTTCCAGGCTCCATTGGCAAAATATACAGCCAAAAAGGAACCAAGGGATTGGGCTGAAAATATCTATGGTACTGTCAGAAAGTCTTCCATTTTCCATTCCTGGTTAAAACCCCAGGATGAAAGGTATAAATGCACCAAAATTAACGTTAGAAGGGAATACACAATTTCATTTTTTCCTTCTTCCTAAAGAACCATACAGAACAAATTTATAACTGGGAAAATTCTGTATTGTGAGTTAAGAAAATCGTGACCCAGTATGGGCTCTGTGTCTGAACAGGCTGTGAACCTTTAGGTTTATGTTTTAATGTTGAAATCTCTCAATTAACTCCCAACTCCACTGCTGACTAACTTAGGACCCTGGGACAAATCCCAGAGCTTCAGTTTCTTTATTTTTCAACTGAGATAATAAATGTACATCCCTGAAAGGGCTGTGAAGATTTGTGAGATCATGCCTGGTTCATATTAGGTGCTCAATTAATGTTAACTTATAAATATTATAATTATTATTGAGTTTTAGTGTTTTCCAAAAAAAATCCATACATTATTTAATTTGATTCTTACAGTACTTCTGTGAAGTGGGAAGAACATAATTGTTATTTTCACTTTATAGTTGAAATATGAGTGATATATTTGAAATATAGTTGAAATATAGTTGCTAATGAGTGGATGAATGGATAAGCCATGTTGCAAACCAGATCTGTTCACCAGAACTCGGTTTTCTGATTAGTTAAATAAAAAAATAAATGAAAGAAAGAATGAATGAATGAATGAAAGAAAAGAAAAGAAAAGGAAAGAAAAGGGATCTTGAAATGGGGAACTGTAAACTTCTTTCCATTTCTAATATTTGCAATTTTGCCATTTGGTTTAACTTACACATAGTAAACAGAGATCCAGAAAGAAATTAATTGCATTTTAATCTTAATGGTAATTTGCTACAAAAAGGAGAAAACACCTGTTTACTATGTATACACAGAGCTCTTATGCTTTACAAGAAGTAAAATAAATGTTGGAACACTAGCTCTTGTGAAACCCAACTAATGACAAAAATCAACTTAAACTGTGAGCATTTCACAAAAGAAACATTGCTTAACTTTATACACAGCCTAGCACTGGACTAAATATTGTAGTCAACTCTAGTCCCACGCATTAGCTTCTTATCTGTGAGAGTGCTTCTCCTAAAATTAACCTAACTTAAATTTACCCTGTATGTTCTAGGATGAGGGTAATTATCAATAATACTATTTAAAGAATGACCTCCAAAGAACAAGCAAACATTAGTGAAAGCCATTCCACTAACATTGCTTGCTGACAAGTGGGGTGTTTTATTTACAGCTGTTGTTTGGATAAAATGTCTGAAATATCACAATGGTCTCAAGTGAACAACTGCCACATTTTTGACATAGTACTTTTGTACAACTGCACCCCACATAAGAAATCAAGCTTCGTGTATGACTTCAGCTATCATGAAGGTCGTTGAGAAAGTTTCATTGCATCCTCCAGATGTGTTTTAATTTCCACATCTAATGCAGTGCTACAGCTGTATTTTATAGCTTTAAATTGTACCTTTTGTTCTAATGGAAAGATTTTCTAGAATTCTAATAATTTAGATGAGAAAAAATATGTCATTGTAAGACTGTCAAAATAGAAGATAACAAAGTAATGTTTGGTAGGAAAGGCCTTCTTTGCTAACACTTCTGAGCTGCCTTCCCTCCCTTTGCAGTGGACCCTTTGCATGTAAGAGGTATGTGCCCCAGTATCTGTGCAATCTTCAAATTTATAACATTTTAGTGACAGAATTTCACAAGTCTTACAATGAATCAATGATGACTAATATGGCAGAGAGTTTCAGTGGTTATTGAATACCTATGTGTTCTCTCCACACTTTTACATCACCTTGAAGTTAGGCTGGATGATGTGAGTACATTTTCTGGCCTATGGGGTATGATTGGAACTGATGTGTCTCTCTGATGGGCTGGACCACTAAAGACCTACACAGAAATCCTTTTGCTTTCTCTTTTGCGTCCATGGAGAAAAGGATGCTGAAATCACAGGAAAGCAGATAACCTAGATTGTTGAGTAACTGAAAATATACTCTTTTTGAGCCACTGACCTTATGAAAACATTATTTGAGTGAAAAAAATATTATGTTTGTTTCTGCTTCAAAGTTGGCTTATCCTAACAACTATCCTAAGAAAATCTATCTGCAGCAACATTTCATTATAAATATATAAGTTCATAAATCCATTTCTGAGATTATTCTTCTGTATCTACTGGTAGAGCTGCAACAATTTTTGAGTTACCCAGGTCTCTACCAGATCTGTATGTATGCATAGAGAAAATTTGGATAACCAATCTCAACTTTATTCATGTTTTGCAAACTATATGATGTAAACCCACTTTCTGTTATACTTACCTCATCTTCGTTGAGAATCACTGGTATAGATTATTTGGAAGAACATTACTTCAAATCAGGAATAAAGAAATAACCAAAATGGGTAATTGGTAGTCAACAAAGCTAATTGTCAGTAAATAAATTTTAACATCAGATTTCAGTGCCCACATATTTGAAAGACTTTTCCTAAAACTTCGTGAATTTCACTATTTCTTAAACTTTAATGTCTATTTGTGCTTGGAACATATCATATCTATAATTCTTAATTTTAGATTTTTTCATATATACGTATTGTATATGCATATATATATACATACATACACACATATAGAATACTATCATTTTGCCTATCGAATATTAGATATCAAATATTTGGTATTATCTGTTCTTTAAATTCTCCTCATCCTATCAGTCAGGGTCCAATCAAGAGACAGAAAACATACCTTTTATTTAAACAAAAATAATATAAGAATTATTAACTGATATAAAGTGGCTTAACAGATAACTCAAAAGACAAGAAAATAATACCAGGCTATAAGGGAGGTAGGAGTGCAGGAGGCCTCTATCCCTAGGGCTAGAAAACCAGGAAAAAGTGCTTGGAATTATTGCCACATAGAAGCTTAGGCAAGCACTACAGAGTGGAAGCTCAGGCTTCTGAGGAGGAGGAGCTGTTTATCTTGTGCTGCTATCTCTGAGCCTGGAAGAAGAGCCTATAGAGTTGGGACTTCCCCTCTGAGGAGGAGGCCTTGGCCAACTAGTACTGCTGGGGAGTGAGGCTGGGTCTACAAGTATTATAAAGTGTGCAGTCTTGGTTTAATTCTTGTTATAGTTGGGAACGGTTTCGCTGTTGAACTGAAGAATCATAGCTAGGCTGTCGCTCACAGAAACAAGACACAGCTGAGAAGGGAGCAGGGTGCCTGCAGGAAACACACATGATGTGGTAAGCCTCTTTTCCTTCCTTTAGCTGTGTAGACACCCTGCCTGTCTCCCACTGACAGTGTCTAACAGGGAGCCAGATGCCCAAGCGGAAAAGTGGTTTTCATATCCCATTCTCATCATCAGAAAAAATAGTACAGAAAAGTAGATTTGATGCTGAGAAACTATCATGAAAAGGTGGTAAATATTCTTTCCTGACCATCACTAAAAGGTGGCAAATATTCTTTCCTGTTTTACTTTGGAAATAACTGTCTGTCGGTAATTGAAAAAAAAAAAAAAGTGATTCTGACAGTTATTTTCTACCTCACCCAGAGACTAACGATAATAAAATTTTGCTAAATGCTATACTTTAATCTAATATTCTCTGTGTAGAAATAGTGCTATTATTAGAAATAATAAATTTTGGCCTTAGAATAAGAAAACCTAGGTCCTAATCCTCCACTTACTGCTTATAAGATCACTGGAAAATTATATCACATATCTGAGATTTAATTACCTCCTGGGAATGTTATTGAATTATAAAAATAAAATATGAAATAATTATTTCTGTTTGGTACTGTGACAGCCATGGCAATTTACCTTGTAAGATCATCAACTACAGTGGCTGTGCTCTGAAATCCATCACAGCATTTACATTGAGGTCACACACTATCCCTGAACTGCTGAAGATGGCATATGACTGGCACACTAATGCAGGCTTGTTCCTGGGAGAGAGGAGACCCTTCTGACAGCCTACTCAGTCCCAAGGACTCCCCAACATCCTGGCTGAATTTTCCTTAGACTATACAGCAGTTGAGGATGCTTCTCCCCATCTTTCTTTTCTCTCTACTTTACCTGAGGTGGAGATTTCATGGTGGTCTGATGTCACACTTTTTGACATATCTTATAATTTTTTTTTGGCAAAATGTGGACATTTGCATCAAGTAATAGGAACTGAGGTAAATAAACTTTTGGTTTTGAGAATTTATGTTACTCTGTCTATAAGTTATGCTGTGTTTAGTGCATCTACCACTATAGCTGTCAGAGGCTCTAAATTGTACTGGTGTCCTTTTTTGTCACCCCTCTTTATTTTGGGCTTCCCCAAGGGCTCCTTCACAGATAGAGTCTGTGTGTCTTGCAGCTCTTCTAGCTATAATCTTCTAGCTATTGTATACTAAAGTACAATAAGTATATTGATAAGGTGTTGGGAAGGGGGTATATTTTATAATCTGTCTTTGTATGGGCCTGTGTCTCAGATGTCTTCACAAACGTTTTTCTCCTTCTGCTTCCTACTCCCTTGCTTAGCTGTAACATTTTACAACATTTTTAACCTATTACCTGAATTAATGATCCATTGACTCTATTTTGACATCTTCTTTCCCCTTACAACCGAGACAAAAAGACTGGAGGGAACTGGAGGGGAAGAAAGTGTCTTCCTCCAGGTAAGATAAAGCTCTGTCAAAATCCTTTCCCCTGGACAATAGACTTGTACTATGGAATAGGCTCTGAGTTTATTTCATAAGGATTACCCTTCTCATTTTCCTCCTAGAGTCACAAAGCGCTCTCTCATGTATTTTTCTGAAGATAAAACCCATGCCAATATGGACCACTCCCCTACCCTTCCCCTACCTCTGAAGATTATTACTCTAACTTAGCATTCAGCAAATCATCAAAAATTACCATTTAAGTATTTCTGCTAGTTTAAGCTTCAGCTGCTTCTCTCTTAGAAAGCAGATCTCAGATGTCCCTCTGGATTTCTCTTTCTCTGTCTCTACCTGTCTCTCAATTTCAGGGTGATAGTTCTCTGGTGGGTTCAAGAAAAAGTCACTGATTTTTAGTTTGCCCAGATTTTTCTTATAATAAGAATAGCAGTTATGACTTCCAGGAGATTCTATGTCAGAGATGAAACCAGAGGTCATAGTCACATCTCTGGTTTCAAAAAACCAACAAACTTGGATACAACATAAAACATTGCTGTTACAGCGTGATAATGAACTAAGACCTTTTCTCCTCCCTCAACTTCACAAAAAATTTGAGACACCCACAACTCTTAAATAGCTTTGTCTATTCTATATCTTCAGGTCTAAATTATTGTTTTCTCTCTAACTCCCTGATTCATGACCTTGGAGAGAAGAACATAAAAACTCACATGAAGACAACTCTGTAGGGTAAAGAGATCTGCTTCATAAACTAAACAATATGCTTCTGAATGATCAGGGAGTCAATTATGGATTAAGAAGGAAATTTTAAAAATTCTAGAAACAAACAAAAATGAATACACAATACTTATAAGATGTGGAAAGCAATGATAAGAAGAAAGTTTATTGCAAAAATTACCTACCTTAAAAATGCAGAAAAACTTCCATTAAACAACTTAATGATGCATCTCAAAGAACTAGAAAAACAAGAGCAAACCAACCCCCAAATTAGTAGAGAAAAACATACAATTAATATTATAGCAGAAATTAATGAGATTGAAACAAACAAAAAACCATAAAAGATCAACAAAACAAAAGGTTGGGGTTTTCTTTGAAAAGATAAAAAAAAAATTACACATCTTTAAACAGACTAAGCAGAAAAGAGAGATAACCCAAATAAGTAAAATCAAAGATGAAAAAAGAGACCTAACAGTTGATATGGCAAAAAGCTAAAGGATTATAAAATGACCATTAGAGACTATGATAAGCAACTATATTCCAATAAAATGTGAAATCTAGAAGAAATGGGTAATTTCCTAGATATGTACAATCTACCAAGATCAAACCAGGAAGAAATCCAAAAGCTGAATAAACCATTAATAAGTAACAAGATAGAAACAGTAATAAAAAATTTCCTATCAAAGAAAATCTTGAAGACGTCACTGCTGAATTTTACCAAACATTCAAAGAAGAAATAAGACCAATTTTACTTAAATTATTCCAAAAAGTTGAAACCTATATCACCCTTATACCCAAACCAGACAAACACGAAAAAGAAAGAGAACTATAGACCAATATCTCTGATGAACATTGATGTCAAAGTCCTCAACTGTGGAGAGCAGGCCATTCCCCTTCTCTGCGCAGGCTCACAAAACTCAACAAAATACTAGCAAACCAAATTCAATAACACATTCAAAAGATTGTTCATCATGATCAATTCAGATTTATCCCAGGGATGCAAAGGTGTTTCTACATATGTACTTCAATCATTGTGATACATCATATCAACAGCATGAGGGACAAAATCCATATGATCATTTCAATTGATGCTGAAAAAGCATTTAACAACGTTCAATATCTCTTGATGATGAAAGTTTTCAAGAAAATGGGTATAGAAAGAACTTGCCTCAACATGATAAAAGCCATGTTAGACAGACCCAAAGCTAGTGTGGTATGGAGTGGGGAAAACTGAGATCTTTTCCTCTGAGATCTGTAACAAGTACTGGAAGTTCTCACTAGAGCAATTGTACAAAGGAATTACTTGGATTCAAACTGCATTGAATTACTTGGATTCAAACTGGAAAGGAAGAAGCCTAATTATCCTTGTTTGTAGATGATATTATCTTAGACCTAGAGAAAGCTTAGGATGCCATAAAAATTATAAGAATTGATAAACATATTCAGTAAAATTGTAGGATATATGTATAATCAACACAGAAAAATCAATAGCATTTCCATATGCTAATAGCAAACAATCTGAGTAAGCAATTCCATTTGTAATAACTATAAATAAAATAAAATAAGGAATAAACTTAATCAAAGCAGTGAAATATTTCTGCAATGAAACTAGAAAACATTACTGAGAGAAAATGGAACATAAAATAATGGACAGGTATTTCCTGAGCATAGATTGGAAGAATCAGTATTTTTAAAATGTCTATACTACCATCTGTAGATTACAAAGTAATCTATGGATTCAATGCAATTACCATCAAAATACCAATTTCATTCTTTACAGAAATAGAAAAAATAACGTAAAATGTATATGAAACCATAAAAGGCTGAGACTATCCAAAGCCTGCCTGCCTGCCTGCCTGCCTGCCTTCCTAAAGAAATTGTCATACGTACACACAATGGAATATTAGCCACATAAGAGTGAAATCTCACCATGTGCAACCACCTGGATGGAATTAGGAGAACATTGTGTTAAGTGAAATAGGCCAAGCATAGAAGGACAAATATTACATATGGGGGAATTAAGTATTAAAAATGATTGATCTCATGGTGATGGAGAGTAGAATGATGGTTATCAAAAGGTGGGAAGGGCAGTGGGGATCAAGGGATAGAGGGGGCTTGGTTAACGGGTACAAAAATATAGATAGATATAATTGACAATATTTGATAGCACAACAAAGTGACCATAATCAATAGTAAGTTAAGTTATTCTTTCAGATAACTAAAAGAGTGGAACTGGAATGTTCCTAACATAACAAAATGTTCCATGCCTCAGGTAGACACCCCAATGATTCTAATTTCATCCATTTATATTGTATGCCTATTTCAAACATCATATGTTTGTGTGTATACATATAATATACACAACTATAAATACATACAACTATTATGTACCCTTGAAAAATTAAAAAAAAATGATGACACAGATAGATAAATAGATAGCTACTACTGTGAAGGTACATTTCATATGAACAAAAGTTGAGAACAGAAGCTGAAAATGAGAGGCAAGCATATAGTCAGGCTCCGTAACGTTGGAAGGATTTAAATAGGCAAGGAGAAAGGGAAGAAATTTCCCCCAAAGATAAAAAGGAATGTTCAAAGGTTTGGTGCTAGTAGTGTACCTGGGTTATAAAAGTATTCATGACTCCAGCTGAGCAGGAAGAGGAAATGTAGACAAATATATGATAAAAGCAGAAAGAAGCAAGAAGCAGCAGAGTCTATAATCATACTGTAAAAGTGCGAGTTAGAGTTTTATATGGATGGGTACATGTAACTATGTGAAGCTTAAAGCAAATGTATCTCACTGTGCTTGAGATCCTGCAGCCATCAAGTGGTGACACTAGGAACCCTAGAACATGTTTCAAGAGCATGTACATATCTGTCTCTACAGTGAATTTTTCCCCTAATTTTTAAAATATCTTTTCAAATTTTGTTCTTCCTACTTTTTCCACATTTCCTGTTAAACTTAAGAAATGTATTTATAATTTGCTTACAAGGAAGGGGCTACAAAACCCTAAACTGGTTATAATTTCCCTGATCACAATCATATATTGTGAAATAAATAGGCTTATTTATTTACTTTTTTCTACTTGATTGGTTAACATCTGCCATGAAAACTTTTCTCCAGTGGAAACTTTAATTTTTGTTGGGGTGGGAGGCTGCAAAATAGAGTTATGATGAAAGGAGCAAAGCCTTCGGAGAGACGAATGAATCACTGCCTGTGGACCCTCCTCAGAAGAAAGCTGGCCTGCCTTCATTAGCTATTCCAGCCCTTCCCAGGACCGGTGGCTCTGGGCAGTGAGATTACCTACTGAATGGTGTGATGACCTGCTCAGCTCTGCAGATAGAAGGTGAGAGGCTGTGGTGTACTTACACCTGCAACTTGGAGATAAAGATAGACCAAGGCTGGGTTTCAGACAGATGATTAATTGAAAAATACTAGACATAGCTACTTACCCAGTGTTTGGTACAAAGTCTTTTGTTTGTCCAGGAAAAGAATTCTTAGAAAATAAAACCTGTAACATAGTTTATATTAATAATATTAACTTAAGATTATTCAATGTATAGCTTCCTAATATGACAAAAAGAAGCTTTACCAAAGGTTCAAATATTCCTTTTTTATAGGAATTAAAATTAAAATTCCTTTTTTACAGGAATTAAAAAAAAGACAGTGTTAATTTGAGTGTAGATCTCCTTCCCTCTTCAATTCTTTCCTTCCTTCTTGGATGTATACTATAGGTGATACTACTGCTACTACTACTACTAATAATAATATGGTTTAAATCCAATATCCCAAGACCTCCTGGTCATGAACATTTAGTATCGTGGATCAGGAAGATGCAGAAGATACTAAATGTATCCTCTGTGCAATGTACAATGCTAGGTGCTAGGAGGGTCCCCAAATCCTTTCTGTAAAGCACAATGACTAATAACAAGGACTTTAAAGATACTTCTGATAATTAAAGCTGAAATAGTTTCAATAATTGTTTCAAAATCATTAGGTCCCCTCCCCTTCACTTTCACACAGAAGTATATTTTCCTGCTCCTTGCCTTTGGGATCATCCCTATAAATTGCTCTGGCTAAGGAGATATTGGCAGTCCTGATGCAAGCAGGGACTTGAAATGTTTGTTATTTGGCTGCAATGTCCTCCTTTGTCTTTTCCAATTACTATCTAAAGAGCATGCCTTGGCTGGCCAATTTGCTCAAGGAAAATGAGTGACAAAGGAGCAAAGTGACCCGGCTAAGTTGCAGACCTGCAGCTTGAAGCCCAGCTGCCCAGAGGCCTCAGCCTCGTCCTGGCAACTACTGGCCACTTCACAGATAAGTTAGAGAACCCAGCTGAGATTAACAGAGGTCTTTCAGATAACCCACAGATAATAAAAGTCTCTTAGCACATGCCATATTTTATTGTTTACTAAGCAGAAATAGACTGAGATAACAGCTAACATTTTTATTAATATCTTAACTGCACGTATGTATTAGATAATATTCAATAACATTACACTTATCATGTTATTTAATCTCCACTATAGTTTTATGTGATTGCTGCAATTAGCATCCCTATTTTACTATAAAGGGGACTGAGAATTAGAGAGGTTAAAATTTTGTCTAATATGACCAAAGTTGGCATTCACATTCTTGCTGTATATATGTATATATTTATATATATGTTTGTGTGTGTATATTCATATATTCTTTTATCTAATTATTTTTTATTTGCTTAATTTTACTCATTGAGGGTACAGAGAACCAAGTTACACTGATTGCATTTGTTGGGTAAAGTCCCTCTTATAATTGTGTCCCACCTCCAAAAGGTGAGTCACACACGTATATACACACACACATAAAGCACTTCAGTACAGAGTCACTCAAGTTACTGACTCTCACTAAATACGTTAGGTATTCAGCAGAAGCCAGTTTACAACAGGGGGGAGGCATAATCAATAGGGACATTAAAAAAATAGAGAAATAATTTTGACCCAGAGTGGACAGAGACACAGAGGATATGTGAATGGAATGAAGATGCTTCTTTGACAAATCGCTGCAAGGGAATCCACTGTCCCCCTGAGCAATCACAATCATAGATGATAAGCTTATTGTTTAAAAAAAATTAAAAAAGAGAGATCCAACGAGGTGAGTGGATTGCTTGGGCTCATGGGCTGGAGACTAGCCTGAGCCAGTGTGTGACCTCATCTCAAAAAATAGCTGAGCATTGTGGTCGATACCTGTAGTTCCAGCTACTTGGGAGTCTGAGGCAAAAGAATTGCTTGAGCCCAAGAGTTTGAGGTTGCTGTGAGCTGTGATGCGATGACACTTTACGGATGGATGGATGGTAGCATAGTGAGACTCTGTCTAAAAAAAAAAAAAAAAAAAAAAAAGACCCAAAGTTAAAGAAATGTAAGAGAGAAGGGAGAAGGAATTCTAGTTCCTTTCTGCTCCACCACATACTAGAGCTATCCCGAGGAAGAAGCTGTCACTGATTTGTGAGAATACGGACCAATCAATGTGTCGGGCAGTGCTGCTGTGAACTGGCCCACCGTCTTTGGAGGCGTGGCCTGCAGACCCACCACGCTCCTTCGTGTTCTTTCACTCAGCGCAGGTCAGACAGGAAGTGGACTCAAAAACATTTTGTATATTTCCCTCTATTGTATTTTTTCTCTACCTAAAGGATGACTCCTCTGTTTCATGTCTAATTGTTTTTCTTGAACGTCTAACATTTTCTGTTGTCTCCAACTATGATTTCCTCTCAGTTCTGCATCCTTACATTCAGCTTCCTTTGTGTATCCACTGGCTATACCACCAACGTGCCTAATAAAAACATCCCAGAACTGATCTCACCATATTCTTTGAAAATCTGCTCCTTCCTCGTTCCTTTAACATAAGATAGTTGCACAATAATCTCTCAGTGACCCTCCAATTCTTTCATTTTCCACATTCAAATAGTCACCAAATCCTAAGCACGTGCCCTCTGAAATTGCCCTCAACTTCATGCTTTCATGTCCACTTTCATCCACTTAATTTGGTTCCAGGATCTCGTCCAAATGAGTAGAATGGCTTCTTAAATGATCTTCCTACTTCTAGTTTTATCTTCTTTTCATTGAGCAATTTTTGGACTCATGGGCTCCTAAAGTGAATCTGTTGATCCTCAAGAAAAAAGAAAGGTGTAACTGCAGGCACAGCCAAAATCATGTGTACAATCCAGGGGCTGTGTGAACATCTAAAGTCTGGACGGTGACTTCCAGGTCTCTTGAATCCAGTTAAAATCTTTTGCTATACCCCCTCCTCCCCAATGATTTCAAAAAATGTACATTTAACCCTGTCCCATCTTCAATTAAATCCTTTCAATGACTGCCAAATTTCTTTAAGATAAAATCCAGTTCTTTAGTGGGATTAAAAAGCTTTTTATTATCACATACCATTAGCCTTCTTCATTATATATTTTTAAAATTTCCCAGCATGCACTCATAGGCTTCAGTCTTATTTACTGCTCCCCCAAAGTCCCAAAGTGCTTCTTCCACCCTGTTTGTCAGTTCCTGTCCCTATCACAGTCTTCCCAACCTGAATACAGGGTGAACCCCTGACCCAGTTTTCTTGCCCCTTCCCTCTGCCCCTTCTCCATCAGAGAACCCCCCCCCCAGCAAAATGGCCTTATCACTTGTGGACGTCAAAGAGCCCATGAACTGTTTGAAAACCAGAATCCTGTCACTCATACTGGTTATAGTCTTCATCCAGCATAGCATCTGGCCCTTAGTAAGTTCTCAGTGCAAGTTCCTGTAAGGAGGAGGGAGACGACAGGAACAAGAGAGAGGGAGAAAGGTGTGGGGAGAGGAAAACTGCCCCGGGCTGAAGAGCTTGCACAGGGATGGAAGGGAATTGTGTTCATGAAAAGGAAGATAATGAATATACCCTGAAGATGTGCTCTAAGTAGACATCATACAGGGCATATCACTCTTTGTTGTTACTTAGTTTTTACAATGGCTTTGTGCTCTAAGTAGACATCATACAGGGCATATCACCTCTTTGTTGTTACTTAGTTTTTACAATGGCTCTATTTAGCAACTAAAGTTCAGAGCTGAATTCATTGACACACAGGGAGGTTAAGTAATTTGCACACTATGTTTGGATGGGGCAGACCATGATGCTGGAATTCTGTCTTAATCAAAATCCCACTCCTTCCATCACAGTTGTTACTTGTTTTAATAAAAGTAATTAGATGAAGTAAAGTAATAAAAGTAAGCTAAATGAAGGATCTTGTTTTTCACTGATTTACATATAATTTTAATAAGGGTCCTAGGGAATCACAGTTAGGAAAATCATTTTGTTGTTGTTGTTGTTTTGAGACAGAGTTCTCACTCCTGTCCCTGAGTAGAGTGCTGTGGCATCATCATAGCTCACTACAACGCCTTGGCCTCAGGTGATCCTCTTGCCTCAGCCTCCCCAGTAGCTGGGACTACAAGTGCTTGACACAACACCAGGGTAGTTTTCCCATTTTTAGTAGAAACAGGGGTCTCACTCTTGCTCAGGTTGATCTCAAACTCCTGAGCTTAAGCAATCCAACAGCCTCAACCTCCCAGAATGCTAGGATTACAAGCCTGAGCCACTGCACCTGGAAGAAATATCTTCAAGTCCCGGGCAGGAGTGTACATCTGCTTTCCAAAGATGCTGATTTTTTTTCTTTTTTAACCAAAGCAAAGTTTGCTCACCTGAAAGCAAGTGATTTTTGAAAAGATATCTTTGCAAGTGTGTCAAATTTTCTTAATACATGCACAGGCCTTTATGTGCAGGCCCGGTGAATTATTCTTAACTCACCCTCCAGTTAATATTTGCCTTTGACACTTAAAATCAAGTTCGAGTCAGTGCTAATATCAAATCCAAAGAGAGATAAGCCTATGACTTTCCATTTTTTTCCCAAGAACTATTTACATCAAGACAGGAGGTTTATGTAGTCCTACATTCCTACCAGCTCATGGGAAATAGAGGTCCACATGAAACTTCACTGCTGCTGAAATGTAGGGGCAGCAGCATCCAGAATATGCTTGTGCAAGTGTAAGTGCTTTGAAGGATGGAGGGAGTAGTTGCTTTTGAATTCATCAGGACTACAAATGAGGAATGGCTATAGGGATTGTCTTTACCACAAACCTGATTATCCGTCTGAATTAGGCTTGTCCCAAGAGCCACCCTCCATAGGGAAAATGGGAAATTGTATAGCTAAAGGTACCTTTATTTACAAAATATTCATGACAAAATTTTATTAAAAAGTGACCAAAACGGAGAATATGTGGTAAATATTTTGTAAAATTTTGTAATAAAAATTAATTCTGTAAATAAAGGTACATTTACCTACAATTTTCCTTTTTCCCTATGCATGGCAACTCGTGGGACACTCAGTATTTGCTTCTGTCTACGCTGCAGCTGCTGGGAGCCTCCTCCTCCATTTAGAACCCACCAGCCCACCCTGTGTGGCGGGCCAGGCTGGGCTGGTGAGAGGATGGATGTGCTCTCCACTGGCAAAACCCATAGCAACTGACATCTCTTCCGAACTCTGGCTTAAAGAGTCATTATTTTTGCAGCTGCTTTTGCTCTTTATTGGAAAAAGTGCTTGTTTTTCAAATGTCCATTTTTAAATCATGTGGTGGTTTCCATCTAGTTTCTCTTAAACAATTGCTCTGTTCTTTTTCAGAATCTTCTGGTGGTTACAGCTAATATTGTTTAATGCCACTTTTTGATAGCATCTTAAATATTCATTAAATATTAATGGTTCTTATCTAGGAGCTGCCAAATAGTTGAAAATGCTGAGTTTCTCCAGATGCATAAAACCTAGCAACTGATAAAAGAAATGATTTTTATAAATAACATGATAACATACATAATCTTGAATCTTCTGGAGGGCTTCTTCTTCTTCTCTCTCTCTCTTTTTTTTTTTTTTTTTTTGGTAGAGCTAGGTCTGTTTATTATGATTGAATTAAGAAATTGTAACATGGGTGGTGCCTGTGGCTAAAAGGAGTAGGGCACTGGCCCCATATGCTGGAAGTGGTGGGTTCAAACTCAGCCCCGGCCAAAAACTGAAAAAAAAAAAAAAAAGAAAAGAAAGAAATTGTAACATTTGTGAAGTCTTACTGTGAGATCCGCCAGGTGCTATATATCAACTCAGTAGTTAGATGTTGCCTAAATCATCTCAGGGGCCCTGCTTGCCCAGGTACAGCTGGGGCACCAAGTCTCTTTGGGCAGTAATAGACAGAGACTAGAAAAGTTTAGAATCTTAGATTTTTAAAAGTTAGATGGATCTAGAATGTGATTGAGTTTAATCTTCTTTATTTTACTTAAGAGGAATTTTAGGGAAGATTTTGGGGTGTTTCCGAATTGCTTGGAGCAGCAGTCCCCAATCTTTCTGGCTCCAGGGACAGGTTTCATGGAAGACACTTTTTCCACAAACTGGGGTGAGGGGAGGGGCGCACACGTGACAGGAGGTGAAGCTAGTGATGGGGAGCGGCTGAAAATATGGATGAAGCTTTGCTCACTCGCCTGCCACCCACCTCCTCCTTCAGGGTGACTCCTTCCTACAGGCCGCAGGCTGGTACTGGGCCACAGCTGAGGCGTTGGGCACCACAGAGCTAGAGGACTTCTCATGCACAGAGTGCTGGGCCCCACTCCTAGAGATGCGGCTTCCGTAGGTCTGGATAGGATCAAAGAGTATTTCTTTTTTTCTTCAATTTTTTAATAAGTAAATTCAGGAAATTGATCCTTTGCTTTTTATGCTTTAAATTTTTAATTGAAATTATATACATTAAAGATGTACCGTGATTATTTGATATGTACATATAGTGAACTGATTACTACAATCAAGCTAATTAACATAGCCATCTCTTCACAGTTACCTTTTGTGAAACTTAATATTCACTTTTTTAGCAAATGTCAAATGTGTGATATACTATTACCAATTATCGCCTACATTCTGTACATTCCATCTCTAGAACTGATTCATTTTACACGGTTGAAGCTTTGTACCCTTTGATCAACATCTCTCCACTTCCCTCCACTCCTCCTCTGCTGGCAATCACCACTTCATTCTTTGCTTCTACGAATTTGACATTTTTTGATTCCACATATAACTGAGATCAAACAGTACTTTTCCCCTCTCTCTGACTTATATGGCTTATCCTCCAGGTTGATCCATATTACCATAAATGTCATGTTTCCTTCTCTTTGGGGGTTGAATAATGTGTCTTTGCATGTACATACAACAATTTCTTCACCCATTCATCTGTTGATGGACACTTGGGTTGTTTCCATACCTTGGCTAGTGTGAACAATGCTGCAGTCAGCATGGGAGTGTAGGTATCTCTACAACATATGGATTTCTTTTCCTTTGGATTTACATCCAGAAGAGGGATTGCTGGATCTTATGATGGTTCCGTTTCTAATTTTTTGAGGAAACATCTTATTTTCTAAGGGTATTTATTTCTAACAAGTTCTCAGGTGATGCTGATGTTGCAGACCCCCGACCTCTCTGGGAGAACTAGTAGCCTAAAAGATTGGCCCAGGGGACAAACTGACAACCAAAAGGTCCACCTCTTCACTTCTACACCATCTGCCCACTAGACCAGATGTCCCTTGTTAAAGAAATTTTAATTCCAAAAATAGTAAAGAGTGTCCTAAAATAACTCCTCATTTGTATCTTTCCCATCTGGGATACTAAATGTATACTAAGTGGAATTTTAAAGCTGAAAGAGATAAATATAGTTTTAATCATTATATTTGTTGATGGTTTGATTGATTGAGCTATTCTTTGCAGAAGACAAATCTGTGCTTCAATATTATCACCAGTCCAGCAGTCCTGAATCATTTCTTATGATATTTGTTATTTACTGCCAAATATTAAACTAATTTACATTTTGGGGTGAGAAAGAGAGATTTCATAAAGCAGAAGTAACATTTTTTTCCCTTAGATAAATCTGGCATTCATTCTAGTTTTTTTTTTTTTGAATAAAAAACCACCTTTCATATATTGTGATTTGTTATTTTCTGTGTCATACAAGAAACGTGTAATTACATTAGATTTAAAAGAATCATGCAATCCTTAATTTTAAAACCTCGTTTGCATACTTTAAAAATAATTGGAGTGCAACAATAGAAGTCAGCAACCTTCCAAAGTAGGATGGGATAAAATAAATAACCATAATTCCTATGGGAAAAAAAGGAAACATTTTCTTTTGTTAAACCAGATTCTGGATTCCAGAGCATTATATCTCTCTCCATTCAGAACAACAGATAGTAGACAATTCTTAAGCTTAGAGAATTCTTCCAATTTTGGACAAATTTTATAGTTCCAATCATTACAGATAATTCAATTACATGTCAAAATAATATACTATTTTAGATATTCTAATAGAGAAACAATCACCAAATTTCAGCCAATCTATTACTAAATCTTATTCAGCAACCTACCACACAGAATTTTATGGAAATAATCTCATCTGAATTTATATCAATACATATTCATAGAATGCCTATGAAATGTTAGAGGAAAATACAAGTATGAATTCTTTAAATAAAGACAAAAATGTCACTAAAGCAATTCTCTAATCTATCACCCCTCCTTTTTCATATGAGCAAAATGGATCTAAAATATACATCCTAATGGCTTTGACAATATAGTTACAATTAAGTCCCAGTTTAGCATTATATGGGACTGATATAGTGCACCTTTACTTACATAAAATTTTATAAATAAATTTAATGTCAAAAATAAGCCCTTTAATGTATAGTAAGTTTGTGTTTTGTGTTAGTCTTTCTATTTTAGAAATTTGGAGTGAGAAGTGAATACAGTATTCTCTGACAATCAGATAGCATAGTATACATAGCAGCATTGCCTTGCATTCAATGGCAGCCTTCTAAATGTTTGAAACATGCATATTTTTATAATGCCTTTTGGATTTTACTGACAACTCTATGTTGATTCAAGTAATAGAAATAGCTGTCATATTTGGAGACAAAAGATTATTGTTCAAAAAATTAGAGTAAATTCCCTAGCTCAATTAGTCTCCTCATTTTCTCTCTCATTTCGCAAAACAATTTTTGCACATCACCTCTGACTTCTTTTTGTGTCCTTCACCTGAATCATGATTATTTTAGTTGCCAGTAGGATTACCAGGCTATTGACACGTGGATAGTGAAACTTCTCTCTGGCATTCAACTTATATACATTTCTTGGCTCCTTTCTAATTAAAAATATTTGGTTGATTTTTTTTAAAATGAATCTTCCTGAGGGTACTGATATGAATAGTTTTTGTTCGGAAAACTGGTGATTACAGGGCAGTTCTTCCATATTTTGAGTCTATTGCTCTCGCTGTGGGCCACACTAACCCCTCCTGGGATTCTGGAGGTTTCAGTCTTTCAACTCTGCAGACTTCACCTGAAGAAGAAAACCCAAGCAGATGCCAGTTCTGTCTGCTTTGTGCTTATGATGAAAGAGTACTTTAAAAAAAAAAAAAAAAAACTTTCAGAGAGTGTGTTGGTGAGTCAAGAAAAAAGGCAACAGACAAAAGGAAAGAAAGAAACAAAACGGAGACACTAAAATAATTATATATCTGTCAATTCTTTTTTTTCCTGTTAAACACTCACCTATTTTTTCCCTGTGAAAAGTTCATTTAAAGCTGTCTCCCTCTAGCTATATGAAAAACCCACAATGCATTCAATAGTATAATACAAATCTAAAATGTTTTTAAATTTCCCTCTTTTGTGGGCTTGGAGATTGACAGCTCTATAATTAAGGATAACAAAGAAGAATGGAATTAATAAGATTCAAATACAGGGCCCCAGTCAGAAATCTGGAGTGAGGGATGGAGGGAGAATAGAAATCAAGGGGTGTGGATCATATAATCTTATTGTAGACTGGAAAGCTAGATGTCAGGTTTTATACAACCAGTTATTTGTTTAGATTTAATACAACTAGTTAGATGTTCAGATTCTTTGCAAAAACTAATAGGTCATAGGAACCTTAAAATGGATCCTCAGATTCCATTGTATATTCATTGACATAAAATAAAATCCAAGGTTCCATATGAATACTTTTGGTGCTTTAAAATGTCTCCATTGCCAAATGATCTCGGGCCAGCAGGTTAATTAAATGTAGCTCTCATCATCAGAACCAAGCACTTAGGAGCTGGGACACAAGCAATCTGCTATATATGAAGAAAGAGGTATACACATTTTTTTAGAAAATCAAAATCAGCCTACTTTTCAACCCACAAAGCTATTCTTGCTTTTCAGAATGCCTGTTTTGATCTTTTACTTATTCGTCTGATTAAGGTGGCTTATTTGGTGTTCCAAATAAGGAAAAAAAAGTCATGTAGGATGTGTTTCTGTATTTCACTTTTTACAGTATCTGCTTATACTTGTATAGCCTTTACTTCTATTTGTTATATTTATTTATTTTCATCTTCTCTTAGGTATTTCTGATTTATAATAATAAATTGACATATTTTTAATTTCTTCTATTCAGCAAGTAAGCCGATGGTAATAATAGCACTGAAAATGATTTAGATATTTATTCACTCATTTAATAAATGTTAATCTGAATCACTTTTCAGAAGATGAATTATGTGGAGCATATAATCAACAAATAGCTTTTAGGAAGTGTATGGAAAATTGAAATAGATAGTTATCAGGAAATTCGAGTTTTAGCTTTCCACTCTGACACTTTTTATACATCCTTACCAATTCATTGCAAATATTTGTTACCAATTAAAATTTCTATCAGTGGGACATTAAAAGTTTAGTGGGAAATATTAGCACCCCAGAGCATGGTAACATGATATTAGTTCTAAGAGCTGTGTTAAGTATGCAATGGGCCGGGTACAGATATGAAAACCATTAATCAAAGAGGAGAGAAGCTTTAAGAATTCTATAAGAGAGAAACTCTGCAGCCCATCTAAAAGAGAAAAGGTCCCCCCTCTAGGCAGAGGAATTAGCCTGATCAAAGGCAAGGTGGACACAGCAGAAAATGGTAAGTGGTTGGAGGGGCTGGTGCATAGAGTCTATCTGCTGATACAGTCACAGAGGAAAATATTGCAAAAGACTCAGAAGTTTCAGTGACAATGCTGGGGAAGCCTAGCCTAAGGAGAAAGGCTCTAATACAAAGGCCAGTGATTTTCATTTTATTTCACTGAGTGTGATGAATCTGCCCACAGAGCTGTGGCAATGCAGACTCTTGGGTCTTGTCCTCAGATATTTGCTGTTAGAAGGTTGGAAATGGGGGACTAGAAATGTGCACATGTAGTAATTAGCTGCCGTGGTTCATGGTCATTGAACACCTGAAAGGTTTTTACAGGTGATTAATTCATAAAAAAAAAAATTAGTGAAATGATAGAATCTGTTGTAGATTTTAGAATGAGAACTCTGTCTTCAGTGAGAATAATGGTAGAGAAAGAAAACAAAATTCAAGCAATTATTTCTAAATGGTTATTGGAGACATTGTTTATGATTTTCTCATCATCTATAAAATACGTGTGAAACTGAATTCTACAGCAACTTTTTCCTCTCCTTATGACTCGATCACTAGCTATTAGATGGAATCTATGAAATAATCATTCCCGATTTCTAGCATGATCAACTCTGTAAATTTTGTGCTTAAAGCTATGTAAACCCTAAGGTTTTCAGAAATATATTTTTCTCTTTTGTACTTTGTGTTGTTATGACTATTATTATTATTTTTGTGAAATTTTGTTTGTTCTGTACTTACAGGTTTCATGGTAAATGATCTCCTCAAATTTGGGGTCAGTAATAGGCACTAAAATAATGATCAGATAATCAACTCATGGATCATTTCTGTGAGGCTTCAGGAGCACCTTTGGTATGTTCTCTGGCCTGAAGATATCATGAAAGAAAATTATTTACGGGTCTTATTTCTGAAAACTATACGGGATCATGGCTAATGGGTAAGTCAATTGACTTGCATTGTAAATTGGGTAACTTAAAATAAGATTTATGATTGAGTTACTGACTTGGTATGAATCTGCAACCTCGTCTTCTTTAAAAAATAATATGTTAACCTCACACAGGTCATTCAACGAGTCAAATTTTCTCTGCAAACCACTGCACAAAACCACGAGGAGCTAAAAATACTTGCCACTAATCTTTTCGTTACTGCATGTCAAACTAAACATCTTTATTGCTTGGAGTGTGTCTTTTTAAAGTAAGAGTTTTTTCTGCCTCAATTACTTCTATTGTTCTTTATTGAGCTCCTTTCTCCTTATCAGCTTCCCATTTGCAGCCTGCACCATTCTGAACATTATCTTATTTATTTTAATTTATGACCTGCTGTATTTTGTTCTTTTAACTCTGGGTAGTTGCTTCCTGCTCTTTTTATTCTCTAGTTTCTGCAATACTTATTTGTCTGAGATTTTTAAACATGTTTTGAGTCAATGTCTAGATAGATCTTTCTTTTTGCTCATTTAAAAATACTATTCACCTTGTGCTACTTTATATCATCTCCAATGTTCAGCCTGGCGCTTATGTTCATGAGGGACCTTCATTGATAAAATATTTTTGTTTATTGTTTGCCACTTTTCAGTTCCTCATTTTCTATGTGACATAGAAATAGCCTTACTTAAAGGATAGATTATATGATGTTAATTCCAAAGTATGAATATATAGGAAATGCATTGACTGGGTTTTCAGGTAGCTCAATTCATTATGTTGTTTAGACCCACAGCCCTGTACCTTCAAATTAAAGACCTCTAAGAGTCAACCATGTGGTTATTACCTTCTCTTCCTCAACATCAGGTCGTGAGTTCATGTAAAAGTTAATTTGGAAAGATACCACAGTAATATCAATAAATAAAATATGAATTGCTAGAATTTAATAGAAAAAAATCATGATTTTAAAGGGCTTTGGGATATTTGGCGCATTTACATGTGGAAAATAATATATCCAACACATTTTATTAATTAATTTAGTTGCATATAGAAAGTTAATTTGAATCAGCCAGTTTCAAAAATCAATTTTCCATAAATGCAGATGGAAGATCAGCACTGGGTTCAAACCATAAATTTGAAAATATATAGAAATGAAAAACTTCTAAGATTCTGTTCAGAAACCAATTAAATTAAAGGTGAATACTCCAAGAGGTTGTTTTGATATTAAAAAGAACTGGTGAAAGGAGAAAGAATTTGACACATAAAATCTCATTCCAAGAGACTACAAGTTTATAAGCAGATGGTCCCTGCCTACATAAGTGAAGTAAATCATAGAAAATACAGTGCCAAGCCAAAATCCTACTAAGTCCCAGTGAATAATATACTTTTACCTAGACATTGCACACATTTCTTTGATATCCCAACTCCCTACATTTTTCACTTTCTACTACTTAAAATATCAAATTGTCTGACTTCAGCCTTATACAGTTTATCCATGTAACAAAAACACTTGTACTTCCTTCATGTTTTGAAATAAGAATAAAATAAAATATCTAATTAATTTTTATCACATATTGGGAAGTGGGCACTGAGAGTGTGTCATCATTCTCATTTTAAAGACTAAGAACAAAGATCGATAATGGTTATTGGAATGGCTTTATAGACATATATATTTTCCTTACATTAATTTAAGGGTGTCAGCAAATCCAATTTCATCCAACTGGATTTCAGAAATTTTACTTTCTTACAGATATAAAGCTGCTTGAGCAGAATAATTTTCAAATCATAAAACTCTACTTGATTTCTCTCTTTGCAGAGCTGTTAAAATAATAATCTACTTCAATAAATTTTAAAGATAAGAGTAGGAAATACAACTAAATAAAAATATACTTGTAAAAGTGATATACCTAGTAATCACAAGAGCATTTCTCCCATTGCTAAAATACCATTCTTAGGTCTTAATGCAGTTTTATTTATTCCCTTAAGAGTCATAAAATTTCCTCAAGTCTTTATGGCTCTTTTAATACCACATACACCAATTCTTTTAACAGAGCTGGAAATAGCTAAATTTCCTCAGGATTACCTTTTGTTGAGGTCAGATTTTATAATGCACACATATTTAGAGCCTGACATCCAGCTTGTAATATTTGCCATTGTCCTTCATTTGTGTCTGACGACAAAGGAGTAGGGCTGTCAGAAATGTCATAAGGGGCATCTTTAGTTCTTCCTATACTTGGTCCTTGCCTGGTCCTTGCTTCCTAGTTATTGCTGCTACATTAATAGCAAGTGGTAAATGTTTGTATGATATGATAAGATCAAATATTTTGGGTGTTCCTGAGAGTCAGAAAACTTTAGAATTAAAACAATAGGAAAAAACTAAAGCAACGTATTTACCATTTCATCAAAGTTATATATGTGTTGTTTTTTATTTGAAGTAGAGAAAGCAAATCAACTATGCTTTCCTAGTGAATTTATGGACTGTCTACCAAAATGAGTGACATGAGACAAACAAACACAAAAGAAATACAATCAAATAAGCAAAAGAGAAATTTCATTATCAAGAAACCCATCGAGTCATTTTAAGAAAAAACTAAAGATTAAATCAGAATTCCTGGAGTTCTGCCTCTTTCACTGCTCATTTATACAACAGCTTCTCAAATCATAAATTCATGTATTCAGATACCACAAAATAGTTTCCAAGGAGTCACAAAGACTCAATTTACTCATACACTTAGGTAGTTTGAGTTTCTTTTCTCTTGAACTTTTGCATTCTTCTGATTTCATAACACCCTTCTCTTTGTGATTACAATCATTTTATTGCACATTTTCAGTTTTTTTTCTTTTCTTATGAGTGTATGATTCATAATGATAAAAATGAGACTTTTAAAGTATGTTATATCCAGTTAAATAATCTATACCTTTTACAAGTCAACTATAAATAATTTATTTCTTCTAGTTATATTTAATATCAGTAAGAAACCAGGCTAAAGAAAGAAATAATTAGGCTATATTTAAGTAGGTTTTCTCTTGTTATACATTTAGGAAATTTCATTATTGTAATTCTGAAAATATTTTTGAGGAGAGGATGGTACATTCCATTGCACTGCATTCAATGTATTAAAGAAAAATTGAAACTAAGGCAAAAAATGTCATCAACAATGTTAAAATAAAGATAGCATGTTAATTATCTGCTCTGATGAAATCAGTGCCATCCAAATAACTGAGAATCATCAAAGATCTAATAATCAAAGCATGATGAGCAACTACCAATGTAGAATGGCTGAACTTCTCAAATAATTAGACTTGAATAATGAAATTAAAATATTCCGAGGGTTAAAGAAAATATAGACTACATATAATAATGTTACAGTGAGATTTCACATCAGAAAAGACTTATAAATTATATTTATTTCAAGTAGTATATGATATAATAAAATTCTAAGATATAAAAAAATATTTTCTATTGGAGTTAATTTTATCAAAAATATTTTATTGACCATAATTGCTATATAAATAATAATAATAATAAAAACACTAATAATATGCATATAATGAGAATTTGTGTTACCTTTTTAAGTAGTAGAGATAGACTAGATAAATGCTATTCTTCCATAAATATATCATTCTAAGGAAGTTAAACATAGAATTATAGGTGAATTCACATAATCTGTTTTTAATCCTGTGGAACAAACATGTACTCCTGCATCAAGAGATTCATTACACTGTTCTTATACACATTTTAGTGCCCTACTTATATAATTTCATGGAATTTGTCAATAACCTATGTACTCTTGAAGTGAGTGCTTCTTCTCACTGGAAGAATGATACAGCACAAAATAGATACATCAGAAGTTAAACTCTGGATTTAGAATTTATTTGCCATTTCATAATGTTTTGTATGTAGAACCAAACCTAGTCAATGGGTAAAACAACAAATGAGCAATAAAATCAAATGAAGAGTCAAAACCTTTAATATTATGAAACTCACTGGGTTATTTTATGAGAAAGCCATAGATTCAAACTAATTATATACTCACATATTTTTTGAGTCCTTCTACCTCCAGATTTTTATGGAACAACAAAGGTAAGTGTTACTCAAAATTTAATTATACTTGTTTTATAAATGTATTCTAAAGTTGATTGAGGAACAATTTTTGCCTAAATTATTTGTTTGGAGGCTAATATAACAATCCCAGGAGAGCACACCAACTAGGATATGGAAAAGAGCTGGTTGGATCAAAGAGAGCTGCTGTAAGAATACAAATGAGTACAAATAGTCAATAACTAATGCTGTAAAGATAGGCTTTAATTAAAAGATGTAAAAGACAACAAATAGAACTTCCTCTTAAATTTTTATAATTCACATGTTATACCAAGCTTTATTTTTGAGGGAAATTATAATGACATTGTGGTGATCATTACTTTACTTTTTATATATTATTTCTCATAATCCTTTTTCCCGACAAGTTGATAAACTAAAACTTTTCATTCTTTTCAGATAATGGAAAACTTAAGAAAATGCAATGAGTAAAATAAATAAGGACTCTGAATCTTCCTTTATTGTCTTATGCTTTAATCTTTTGAAGCTAATATTCTAGTAAAGATTTATAATTTGATTTCAGATCTTACACTAAGGAGGCAATTAATATTTTTTGCTTTTAGGAGAAATTCAAACAACATTATTGCAGAAAGAAGCATATTTTGTTAATGGCTCCCATAAAAATAAAACCTTTGGAAAGGGGTCTTAAAAATGGCTGACAAGAGGTACTTGGCACTTACGTACTCCACAAAAAGAGACCATATGTAGATAAAACATATTGAATAGAGTGTCTGAAAGAGAACACTGGAATTCAGTAGGGAAGTGACAGGGCACTTCGAAGACCTGGAAAGAGAGGAACATGATGCAGCCAAATCAACTGGAATTGACTTGGAGCCAGAAGAAACTACTCAGTGCTGGAGGTGGGGGGAGAATATAGAGCAGAAATTCCCAGTAGTCCATTACTTCCTCAGACTCCTACAATCCTAGCCACAAGAGCATCCCTTCAACCTCACAGACCCTGAAACTACTACAAAGATTGCCTGGAGTCTGGGATGGCACTGTTTCAGACAGAGTTTATGCTGGTTTCCCCACACACCTGTTAAGACTTGAGGAACTGCAGAACAGGACCATTTTGAGAGCTCTACCCACCACCTGACTACATCCTGCCCTGGAGCCCAACAGTCCTTGCACCCCCACATGCCTGGATCCCTGCTGCAATCCCTTTACACTCACCTATAGAGCTGAAGCATCATGATGCCAGCTGGACCCAGTGGTGCAGTCAGCCAAATCCCCAGCATGCTAGCTCATACAGTGTCCCGCATTGTATGTAATGGGCAGTGCAACATACCAGCGGTCCTATCTTCAGGAAAAACAGAGCCAAAGCATGTGTTCTTCAGAGCCAGCAAGCTGTCTGTCAAGAGCCACTGCCAATATCAACAATCCTGCCCCCTAAACCAACAGAAGATCTGTGTACCTGTACATGCCTTCAAGAGGGTCTGGAGTCTGGCCTACCCGGATGTCATCATGGTGACTGAGGGCACATCCATCCCACCCACTGCTACTACTATTGCCATTGCTTCTGCCTGAGTGCACCTGCCAGGGATCTAGGGATAGACCCACCTCACCCATCACAGCTGGTGCCTGTTGTCTGAGTATTAAACAGGTCCTACCAAAACCTATGCCCACATGCATCATCAAGAAATCTATAGATAGACTTACCTCACCTTCATATGCCTATTAGGGGCCTAGGAACTGGACTGCCCTGCCCTATCACCTCCACCACTGGTACTCATATGTACCACTGGGGTCCTGAAGGTTGGCCTGACACCATACTACCATTGCTGATACCACACTATTACCTAGGGGCTCAAGGATCCATCTGCCCATCCAGCCCACTACTGCCACTACCAGCACCCAAAAAAGCCACTTCAAGGTCCAAATGCCCATAGCTACTATCACCAATACCTGCATATACAGCCCAAGGGTCCAAGGACCAGTCCACCCGAATCCCTGACTTGAGCAAAGCCTCACCACAGCCCCCACTAACACCTAAAGTCTAACCCACTGAGGAAAGGACAGATACCACTGACACTGACTACCTCCAAAGAGATTATACAGACATTACACTACTGCACCCACCCAAATTCAAAACCAAAGACACTCTCGATACTAAAGATATATCCAGAGGAAAAAGCTAATCCAGAAAATCACCAGACAAACAGGTATATGGGCATAAGAAACATGAAAAAATCAAGAAATATGATACCTCCAAAGCAAAAAATATTAATAATTCTCCAAAACCAAATTCTAATGAAAAGGAAATATATGAAATGACTAAAAAAGAATTTAAAACAACAATATTAAAGAAAGTTAGTGAGAAATAAGAAATCAGAGATAAATAATACAAATAAATTTGAAAAATAATTCAGAATCTGAATGAGAAATTCAATAAAGAGTTAAATACCATGAGAAGAATCATTAAAAAGAATCAAACTGAATACAATAAATGAAATAAAACATATAATTAAGGTATTCAGCGATAGACTAGATCAAGCAAAAGAAAGAATTGCCTGAGCTTGAAAAAAGATATCTTAAAATAACTCAGTCAGACAAAAAACAGTGGAATAAAGAATAAAAAACAATGAAAGAAGTCTACATGCCATACAGGATACCGTAAAGCTACCACATATTTGAATTGTAGGTGTTCCAAAAGGAGAAAAGATAGGGAAAGGAACAGAAAACCTATTTAACAAAATAATAACTGAAAACTCCCCAAGCCTTACAATAGATACAAACATTCAGATAAGGAAGATTAAATGTCCTCAAATAGATTCAACCTGAAAATATCTTCTCCATGGTACCTTAAAGACAAACAGTCTAAACAGACTAAAAGTCAAAGGCAAAGACAGAATTCTAAAAACAGCAAAAGAAAAACATCAAGTCACATATAAGGAAGTCTCCGTCAGACTAACAGCAAATTTCGCAGTGGTAACTTTACAGACCAGAAAAGAATGAGTTTATAATTCAAAGAGATGAAAGAAAACAAACAAACAAACAAAATCCATCCAGAGTACTATATCCAGTAAAACTATTCTCAAAATGAAAGAATAAAGTCTTTCCTAGACAAGCAAAAACCAAAGGAATTTATCTCTTCTAGACCAGCCCTGCAAGAAAGGTTTAAAGGAGTCTTACATCTGGAAGTGAAAAGACAATATCCACCATCATGAATACACACTAAAATATAAAACTCGCTGGTAGAGTAAACACATGAATCAGAAAGAAAAATAATTCAAATATTATCACAATTCACTTTACCTGTAAAGATATAGAGAGAAAGGGAAAGGACGATAAAATATGTTACACAAATAAAAACCAAAAATAAACAGGAGTAGCTTTCCTTATATCATATAAAATAGACTTTACTTTAAAAACCATAAGAAAACACAAGGTCATTATATGTATATATGTATGTATGGTGATAAAAGAATCAATTCATCAAGAGAACAAACAATTTTAAATAAATATGCACCAAACACTGAAACACCCAGATACATAAAGCAAATATTATTATCCATAAAGGGAAAGACAAACTATACATTAAAGTTTTGGGACGTCAGCATCTTTAACTATACATTAAAGGTTTGGGACTTCAGTGTTTCTTTGTTGATTTCCACATTAAATTAAAACTGCACTTTGTACCAAATGGACCTAACAGACATTTGCAGAGTATTTTATACACTAGCTGCAGAACATACATTCTTCTTAGAACTAGATCATATGCTAGGCCACAGAACAAGCCTCAGCAAATTTTTAATAATCAAAATCCTATCAAATATATTTTTCAGACAACACAGGAATAAAATTGTGAATCAATAACAAGAGGAACTTTGGGAACTGCACAAAGTTACATAAAGTTTCCATATACAAAATGTACATGAAAAGTAAACAACATGCCCCTGAAGGACTGTTGGGTCAATGAAGAAATTAAGAAAGAAATTGTAAAAAATTTCTTGAAAGAAATGAAAACAGAAACACAACATAACAAAATCCATGGGATACAGTTAAAGCAGTTCTAATAGGGAGGTTTACAGTAATAAATGCCTACATCAAAAAAGTAGAAACATGTCAAATAAATTTGCCGACACTAGTGCCTGACACGATGGTACAAGTCCATGGCCTATTAGGAAACAGACCACTCAGCAAGAGGTTAGCAGTGGGGAAACAAACAAAACTTCATCTGTCTACTGCATGATGACCTGAGATGGAGCTGAAGCAGTAAAAGAAATTTATTTTATCAGAATAGAACTAAATGAAATCGAGGCCAAAAAAATAACACAAAGGATTAAAAAAATTCTTTTGGAAAAGGTAAACATAATCAATAAATTCCTAGCTAGAATTACCAAGAAAAAAATAAAGAAATACAATTAGAACCACAAAAAGAGACAGCTGATATCACAAAAACACAAACAATCATTAGAGATAATTAAGAACAATTAAGTATATATTAATAAATTAAGGAAAACCTAGAATAAATGGATTAATTCATAAAAACATATAACCTACCAAGAGTGACTCAGAAGGAAACTGAAAACCTGAACAAATAAATAGTGGGTAAAAAGATTGATTCACTAGTAAAAAATCTCCCAACAAAGAAAATTCCCAGACAGGATGACTGTACTGCTGTACTCTCTCAAACTAATGAATAAGATCTTATACTAGTTCTCAAACTATTCAAGAAATTGAAGAGAAGGGAATTTTTCCAAATTAATTTTTGAGCCCAGCATTATCCTGATACCAAAACCAGAAAAGAACCCACAAAAAAGAACACTACTGACTAATATTACTGATTAACATAAATGCAAAAATTCTAAACAAAATACTAACAAACTGAATCCAACAACACATAAAAAGATATAATACTTTATTATCAGTGGGATTTATCCCAGGAATGCAAGGATAGCTCAAATACACAAATCAATAAATGTGACACAGCGTATCAACAGAATGAAATGAGAAACAATGTGATCATCTCAATAGATGCAGAAAAAAATTGATAAAATTAACATTCCTTATGATAAAAAATTTTCTCAATAAGTTAGACATAGAAGGAACACACCTCAACATAATAAAGACCATATATGACAAACCCACAACTAGCATCTTACTGAATGGGGGAAAAGCTGAGCCTTTCCTCTAAGAGCTGGAAAAAAGAGAAGTATGCTGACTTTCATCACTCTTACTAAACATTTTAGTAGAAGTCCTAGCCACAACTATCAGGCAAGAGAATAAATAAAGGGCATCCAAAAAAAAAAAAAAAAAAAGCCAAATTGTTTTTGTTTGCAGATGATGTGATCTTACATAGAGAATATTAAATAACCCACCAAAAAACTATTAGAACTGATAAATGAATATCAACATACAAAAATCAATAAAATTTCCATAAAACACCAAACAACCTGAAAAAGACATCAAAACAGCAATGCCTGTTACAATGACTACTTACTCCCCCCCAAAAAAAATTAAACTAGGAATAAATTTAACCAAAGGAATAAAGATCTCTATAATGAAAACTATAAAATACTGATGAAAGAAACTGAAATGAAATTTAAAAAAAAAAAGAAAAGATATACTATGTTTCTTGATTGGAAGAGTTAATTTTGCTAAAATGTTTACACTACCTAGTGCAATCTACAGATTCAATGCAAACCTTATCAAAATACCAAAGAGATTCTTCACAGAAGTAGAAAAAAGAAGTCCTAACATTTGGATTGAGTCATAAAAGTCCCCAAATCGCCAAAGCAATTTTGAGCAAAAAGAACAAAGCTGGAGGCCTCACTTCAAATTATACTACAGGCCAGCCAAGGAGGCTCACATCTGTAATCCTAGAACTCTGGGAGGTCAATGTAGGTAGACTGCTGAGCTCACAGATTCAAGACCAGCCTGAGCAAGAGCAAGACCCTGTCTATAAAAATAAATAGCTGGGCACCATGTTGGGCACCTGTAGTCCCAGCTACCCAGGAGGCTGAGACAAGAGAATCACTTGAGCTGAAGAGTATGAGGTGGCTGTGAGCTATGATGCTAGAGCACTCTACTAAGAGTAATAAATGTGACTCTGTCTCAAAAGAAAAAAAAAATACTACAAAGCTATAGTAAGCACAACAGCATGGTATTGTTATAAAAACAGAGACATAGACCAATGGAACACAATAGAAAACCCAGAAATCAATCCATGTATTTACAGTCTACTGATTTTTGACAAGGTAACAAGAACATATATTGGGGAAAAGACAGTCTCTTCAATAAGTGGTCCTGGAGAAACTAGACATTAATATATAGACCAATAAAACTAGACCATTGTCTTTCAGCATGTACAAAAATTGACTCAAAATGGACTAAAGACTTAAACATAAGACATGAAAACTGCAAAACCACTAGAAGAAAACATAGAAAGATTTTAGGACATGGGTTTGGGCAAAAATCTTATGGCTAAGACCTCAAAAGTACAGGAAACAGAACCAAAAGTAGAGTAAATTAAAATAAAAATGGGACTAAATTAAAATAAAAAGTTTCTGTAAAAAATTATACAAAGGGTTGTCAAAACAGAAAGTTTCTTTTGGAAAGACAAACACCAGTCATGATTAATAAACTTCTAACTCGAGTAATCAAGAAAAAAAAGAAAGAAAACTGAAATAAATATAATCAAATTAGAAACAGAAAAGGAGACAACTGATACCACAAAAACACAAAGAATCTTTAGAGACTATTATGAACAGCTATCCACTGACAAATTGAAAAATCTAGCGAGAATGGATATATTTCTGGAAACATATAACCTACTCATAGAATAGGAAGACTATTGTAAACTCTTCTTCTGAAATGGGACTACTGTTCATAATAGGTAAGAAACTCAAACAATTCAAAAGCAAAATATAAATGAATAATATTACATTCTCAAATAATCCCATTAAAAAATGGACAAAACATCTATTAATAAATAAATATACTTCAAAAGAAGGTATACAGATGACCAGCAGTTATGTGAAAAAACATCACCAATAATCAGGAAAATGCAAATGAAAGCCACAATGATATATCATCTGTCCTAGTTAAAGTGGCTATTATCAAAAGGCAAAAAAGTAACAAATTCTGGCAAGGATATGGAGAAAAGAGAATTATTATCCACTGTTGGTGGAAATGTAAATTAGTATAGTCATTATGGAAAACAGTATGGTGGTTTCTTAAAAAACTAAAAATAGAACTACCATATAATCCAGAATCCCACTCCTGAGTATTTATCCAAAGCAAAGGAAATCAGTTTATTAAATGGATACCTTCACTTCTGTGTTTACTGCATCACTATTCACAATAGCCAACATAAATGTCCATCAGTGGATGAATACATAAAGAAAATGTGGTAGATATACACAATGAAACACTATGTAGTCTTTAATAAGAATGAAATCCTATCATTTGCAGCAACATGATGGAACTGGTCATTTGTTTAAGTGAAATAAGCTAGGCATTCAGAGGTAAATAGTGCATGTTCTCACTCCCCCATTGTAGATAAAGATGGTGATTTCTTGGAAGTAGACAGTCGAATGATTGTTATCTGAGGCTGGAACCGTAGAAGGGGATTAAAAAAAGTTGTTTAATAGGTACTAACATATATTTAGAAGGAAGAAGTCCTAGTGTTTAACACCAAAGTAGGATGACTATACTAATAACAATATATTGTGTATTTCAAAATAGCTAAAAGAGAAGAATTGAAATTTTCCCAACACAAACAAATGAAAAATGTTTGAGGGGTGATTGGTGGGGTCACCTCTATGGTTAATCTTACAGGGGTACAAGTGAATCTTTCTAAAAGCAGAGTATGAATGTCTTGACTCAATAACTAAGAAAATGACATGAAGGTTATGTTAACCAGTTTGATGAGAGTATTTCAAAATGTATATGAAAACAGCACACTGTACCCCCATGATTGCATCAATGTACATAGTTATTCTATAAGAAATTAAAAAAAATAAAAAAGTAAACAGAAAGAACACTAAAAAAAGTGAAAAATGTTTGAGGTGATAGTATCCTAAATATTCTGATTTGATCATTATACATTACGTATGTGTATCAAAAAATCATATGTACCCCATTAATATATTTAATAATGTATGAATAACATTTTTAAATATAAACACTTCAGTTTTGATATAGATTATAAGCTAAAGCATAATATAGGAAATATTGGCTGATAGCTTGCATTACATCAATTTCTCTTATTCTATGTGCATAGATCACTACAAAAGTTTAACATCCATTATTTCACTTCTGAGAAACACAATCAGTAGTTCCCTTTCTGATTCACTCATGAAAGTCTCAGCTGCTCGGCTTACCTGTGTTGCTGGGAGGGCTTCATTTGTTTCCACCCATGTAGGTTTTATGTTTCTTGATTTTTGTGTATCTCAAAACTTTCATAATGACCCAAAGTATCTAATGAAGTTTCTGTGCTAGCATGAGACAGTAAGAGACAGGCTGTATGGTGTCCACCAAAAGAATACTTGGTATGAGTAGTATAAGATTCAACTTCCAATCACTTCATTTATTGAGCAACTTTACCAGGTAATCTCAATATGTCATTCATATTAGCTTTCCTCCCTAGATAACTGAGGATAATGGCAAATCTGCTCTTGTCCCTCTCAGGATTATTGCAAAGATCAAATAAGATATTTCATAAATATTATGTAGTGCTCTACAACTACTTGTTAGTGCTACTGTCATCATCATCATCATCAACACTATCATCGTCCAAGTAGGACATTAAGTAAAAATTATTTATAGTATTCAAAAAGCAAATATGTTGACTATTTAATGATATCTAGATATAAGTGATAATAATGATTCCATTGGCCAATTTGGGCAGTGCTGAGTTTAACGTTGTTCCAGAGTATAGAATTTAAAAACCTAGGTGTGCCGGTAGCAATGGCTCATGCCTATAATCCTAGCACTCTGGGAGACTGAGGCAGGTAGATGGCTTGAACTCAAGAGTTGAAGACCAGCCTGAGCAAGAGTCAGACTCTGTCTCTAAAAACAGCCAGACATTACAAGAGCCTGTAGTCCCAGCTAGTAGGGAAGCTGAGGCAAGAGGATCACTTGAGCCCAAGAGTTTGAGGTTGTTGTGAGCTGTGGCACCACAGCACTCTACCAAAAGCAACAAAGTAAGACTCTGTCTCAAAAAAAAAAAAAAAGTTATAATAATAAAATAAATAAATAAATACCTAGGTGTTCAGCAATACATTTGTGGTTTTAGATATTTATTTTACTTTATTAAGCATCCACAGTCTCCCCTCTATCTGTCTTGATTGTCTAGCTTCTAGGATCATGTATTAGTAATTTGGAATGATGCTCTATTCTTGACCACTCTTGAAGAGGGTTAAGAATGAGGAACTCAAGCCTTGCTGCATGCCCACCTTTTGATGGGGCACATCCAAAATTTTGAAATCTAGAGTCAGAGATAAAGTAAATATTAGTCAGGTGGCAGTAACTAAAACATAGTTTAGCTTTAGTTATGAGGAGACATGGAGATTTTAAACTATTTAGTAATGGATTTGAACCAAACCAATCTACTTTTCACAGTAGGTCACTTTAAAGGGAGTAGATTTCAACAGCACCATAGTTTTTCTTCCTAAGCAAAATTTTAAATTAATCATACAAGAAAAAGATATTTTATTGATCCATGGTTAATCTGCTATTATCTTAATTGCTCCTGAGGCTCAATCTTCAAAAGGAATTCGTTCATGACCATATTTTATTTTAATCTTGGCCTGTGATATACTAGTTTGTGAATCTGAAATCTTTTGGGTAAATGCTATTTAGCAGACATGCATAACCTCTTTTAAAAGCATCATTGTCCTAAAGAAGAGTAGTTTCTCAACAGCTTAAATTGAATATTTAATTTGGATTTGGTGGCTTTCCTCACTCCAAAATAATAAAGACAGAATCAGTTACAGTCTCCTTTTGCAATGAAAATTTGTATGAATAGTTTAGCACACATCTTCAAGATCTAAGACCTAAAAAGATCAATCTTGCCCAAAGTCTGTGAATATATGCAAAGCTGTTTTGTTTCAAAAATAATTATGCTGATATGTCATTTCCATTCTGTTTTATTTTGTTTGTTGCCTATAGATTTTTAAATCATGACTGATATAAAACCATGTTCCTAGAAGAGAAATCTTCCTGTCTCCCTAACGCTCTGCCACATTCTCACATTTCTCTGAATGCCTTATTGCCTCCTTGGTACTGGTTTAGAGTGATACAATAATAACAGGAGTGTTATTCCTGATTGTAATTCATTTTCCTTCCATATCAGTATTGCTGTATTTGAATGCATAGAAAGAATACTAATCATTGTACTGCATGTCTTTAATCTCTGTCATAAAAAAGCATCTTTATTTGCATATGCATGATTTTCAATAATATTTGCATAGAAAGAACATCAGACACTTTGATTACTCGTAATCTTTTCACAATTTATAGGGTTTTACACTTGGGGAATATAGTTTTCCTCGATTTGTTTGTCTGTCAGGCTAAATATATTCTCATGTTTATGCTTGTCTTAGAAGGTACATTAATAATAGCCAATATTCAAGAAGGGAAAATAGTGAGACCCTCAATCAAAAATTGCCAATACTGCTTGCTAAACTGTCAATTTAGGAATACACTCAGAGCAATTATTAATCTAGAGAGGTAAAAACTGAATTGTTTACCCCTTGAACTATAATATTCATCTCCTCTCCATTCCCACCTAATAAAAATCAAACTGTCAAAGATTCAATGTTTGACATACAAACAATAAATAAAACCTTTCAAATCTCATTTAGCAAGAACTGGAACAAAGTTTAACAAAATAAAAAGAAGCTAGATAAAAAAGGTTACATTTCCAAAAAAATTATGATGGTGCAGCAAGCTTTTTTTTTTTTTTTTTTTTTTTGGTCTCTCCTCTATTCAATTCTTTCACAATTAATCTTATTCTGAAATGGGTGAAAATCTGAAATCACTTCCTATTTATCAAACATGTTGTAAAGCCTCTGGGTTCCAAGGCAAGAAACAGCCTCAACCTGCTAACTGTGGTTGAATTTTACTATGGTTTTCATCTATGGTTATCACTCTGGACTGTAGTGCCAGCTTTCAGTATATGTTCTGGGAACCCACCTGCTACTTGATTTTTCCCCCACATAACATGAAATCCCTGAAGATCATATCCTGGCCTCCTCCCGTCCACTTTGATCTAGTAAATTTCTATGACCATCATTAACACTGTCCTTTCTCTATTTTGATGACTATTTTTTAATCAAGTCTTCATTGTTAATAATGCTGTTTAAATATATTACCAACTAATTTCAAATATAATAGGATACATGTTATAATAAAATATAGTGGGATTAAAGGAACTAATAAGTAACTCTACTTACTATAGAATTTGTCATTTCTTTGTTCATAATAATTTTTTAAAACTTGTATCTACGTTCTCCTCTATCTTTTTGGGTCTCCTCTATGTGTGTAGATACATTTCAGATTGTAGAAGCACTGGGGCTTTCACCCCTTATTCTATACTGTAAGAAACCATTATCACAGCAGTGATACTCTGAGGACCAAAACTAACATTTATTTTGAGATATTTTGCATTATCTCATAAACATAAGAAGGTAAGCTTAATCAAGTTATTATCCCTATCTTGCACATGGACAAGAAGAATGAAGAAGGTTAAATAACTTACTCAAAGTAAGATACTTGGTAAGCCAAGAATCCCGGCAGCCCAATCAGATAGTGACCCTCATGTGCTTCGCTGCCATCTATTTCCCCAGTTGTTGCGCCCTTCGGGCCTACCTTCTATGAAAGGGAATGATAATCATAACATGCACAAATTTTCTTATTTGTGAAACAAAGCAGAGAAACAAGTAGCCAAAATATATTTAGTCCTTTCTTACACATAAGCAAATTTGTATTTAGAAAGTTAAAATGAATGACCCAAGCCCACAAATTTAGTTTATGCCAAAGGCTAGGCCAGAATCTTACATCCCCTAAGCATTCAGAGTGTTTTCCCAAGGCATTCTGAGACCTAGCATTGTCTCAAGGCTCTACATCTGACTTAGTGCACATTTTCAAAGCAATTTTAAATAGCTGGTACCTCCATGTCTTCACATAATAAGCCTAAAAACATTGAAGGCATGCGTAAAGAAACAAAATGAAGTTCATTGTATTGATAAAACACACATGTATATATTCACCGCTTATACATTTTGTCATCTTACCATTTTTCTTCTTCAAATTTAAAGTTAAAAAAATGTTTGGAAGGAATTGACTTGCCTACAGGATTTTATATGAGATTTCCACTGAGGGGTTATAAACATGACATTTTTTCCTTCTGAAAAATATCTTTGAGATGTTTCAGAGATAGAACATTTATTTGGTTTCTCAGACAAAGAGCCATTTACTTTTAGAAACTTATTCTCAGGCTCTCCCTAATGGGCAGAAGCCGGTACTTACTTTGGAACTCATTAATCACTGTTCTAAAAGAGTTGATTTTCTTCTATCGTCTTAGGTAAGGGTGTAGAGATATCCAAGTAGACAACTAAAAGGAAAATATATCTCCCTACTGCTTTGAGAACAAATTATGTTTTGAGACTGACAGTCAATTTAAGATTGTTGACAATGTTCTGTTTTTCTATTTATCATTCTGGAAATATGCCATTGTTGGCCTGTTTCTTATGTCATATAAACCAAATTGTTTACATAAATTTCTCTTTATAATTACCATAGAATATGTTATTATCACAAAGAATATACTATCCTAGTTAAATATGGGGAAAAAGAATCAAGGTTATTATTCTGATTTTCAGGACAATTATTTTTTCAGAATATATTTAAAAAATTGCAACCAAAGGCAAGACTAGAGGGTATATTTTGCTCTTTAGTTAGATACATTTTGAAATATCTAAATCTTCCAAGCTTCAGGTGTTCTTAAATCATAAATAAGGCAATTATGGGATTTATTGTCCAAACCAGAACAACTTTGAGATGAGAATAGGCACTCTTAATAATTTTCTAAGATAGGTAAACTGGGATCTATGTCATGTTCACCCTGATTGCAAGGGTGAACATTTCTTTCTGTTTGTTTCTCAGAAATAATTGCCATTCTTCAGGTCATTTTGTGCCTATTTATGAAGACCCATGATAATGTTTTTTGGAATCCATTCTGTTCGACTTTCTCCCTTTCATGTTCTTCACAGATATGAAATTACATAATTTACACATGCCAAATACAATGCAGTGGAATAATTTGGGAGGACATGAGTAGCAAATGCAGCTGAATTTTAAAGCAGTATGTTTTAAAATATTTTGATTGGCATCAAAGGGTTTGGCTTGCAATGAATTTACCTGCTATAAGTTGGTGGTTAAAAAGAATAAAAATTACCTGACTCTGTTCTACAGTGGTTACCAGGAATATTACATGGCAATAACCTGTAATTACCCGCACCTCTTCCTTTTATTTAGCATCCAGAGAAATGTAAGAACTAAAAATAATCCCGGTAAAATCAAGTTCTTTGGCTTCTCACACCATCATAAATACTAGCAGCGGGCAAAAACCAAATCTTCTTAAAAACAAATTCATTTATCTAACCATGATAGATCTACTACATTGAAGTATAACATATTGTCAGGTAGGTGTTCTTAAGGGGAAAAATTAATATACTTAGATTTATTCTATTTCTGAAGGAGAAAAACACAGACTATTAAGCAAAAATGCGTACGACTCTCTTAACCTGTGTCCTAGCCATCTGTCATGACTGCTTATCAATGTAGTGGATCTATGCATTCAATGAATATATTTCGAGCATCTGCTGTGTGTCAGAAGTACAAGTGCAAAAGAAGGATATAGGCTCCGCACTCATCATTCACTGGTTAAGGTACCAGCCACATACACTGGGGATGGCGGGTTCAAACCCAGCCTGGGCCAGCTAAACAACAATGACAACTGCAATAAAAAATAGCCAGGTGTTGTGGCAGGCACAGGTAGTCCCAGCTACTTGAAGCCTGAGACAAGAGAATCACTTAAGCCCAAGAGTTTGAGATTGCTGTGAGCTATGATGCCACAGCACTCTACTGAGGGCAACACAGTGAGACTATATAAAAAAAAAGTAAATAAATAAAGAGGGATATAGACCATATATTAATAATCAACTAAAAAGTAATCATCACATTATAAAAACTCTGACAGAGTCTATAGGGACAAAAGGGGAGGCCCTGACTTAAACCACATGATTAGGAAAAAGAGACAGAGCTAAGAGTCAAAAGTTTTATAGTAAGGAGTTCAGGGAGTTAGTGTGAACAGAAGGAGACTGGAGAATAGTAACTTTTTGCATTGTACTATATAATATCTCAATATGAAACAGGCAATTTTTTTTCTTCTATTATTATTACTTTTTTTTTTTTTTGCAGTTTTTGGCCAGGGCTGGGTTTGAACCCACCACCTCAGGTATATGGAGCCAATGTCCTACTCCTTTGAGCCACAGGCACCACCCTAATTTTTTTTTTTTTTCATTTATAAGAAAGATTTTTTTTTTTTTCAGAAGGTCCTAAGCAATTGAAAAGGAGAATCTAAAACATGTGATGTCCAAGAATACTTATAGCACTATGATAACTCTCAGTACTAAATGACTGTAATGGCTTTATACCCTTTTTTGAGTTGTCCCACTAAACCTGTAAAGATTTATTGTTGGGCCAGAGGATTTTAACTGTTCTTCTCAGGAGAGGAAAAGTTCTGGGAGAGGCATGTAGAATGAGGTAGCACTCCTTGTTTTATTGTGATCATATTTATTTTTTGACACTGATCCAGAACTTTTGACTCTGAAGAACACACTTTCAGAGATCTTGAATGTGTCTAGGGAAGGTAAAATACAGTTTGAATTCATGGTATTCTCCACTTCTCCCTGTAGGAAGTTCATTATTCGAGTTCTTCAACGAAGACATGAGAACTGGGGGAGGGAGCAATATTTGTATTTTCACAATAATGTCATCTACAAGTTACCTCTACTGAAAGCTATCTAACTTGAAACTATAATGTTAGTTTTTGAAAATTAGCCGTTATTTTATTTAAAAATATATCTAAAATCTCAGGGAGCAATGACGTCTGATTCTATTGTAATTATTTGGAGTGCTAATAGAGGGTTCCCCAAGTTCTATAATAATGACAGTCCATAAACTGAATTGTGTCCTCCTGAAATCCACATTAAAGCTCTAATGCCCAATGTGATGGAATTTGGAAATGGTGCCTTTGGGAGGTAATTATGGGTAGATGAAGCCATGGGGGTGAAGTACTGGTCTGATGAAATTAGTGCCCTTCTGGGAAGAGATTGCAGAGGGCTCACGTCCATTGAGGTTACAGGGAGAAGACAGCCTCCTACAAGCCAGGAAAGGAGCCTCATTAGAAACAGACCAGGCCAGCACCCTGATCTTGACTTCTCTAGCTTCTCCAGAACTTGAGAAAAGAACTTTCCATTCTTTCTGGTATTTTTTGTCTGTTTTTACAGACAAATAGCATGACTGTCAAGGTTCATATCCCCAAGCTGTCTGAGTAGGTAGCAGAATGGGTGCTTCTTCAAGCATGGCCTTTAGACAACTTGTATACAAATCACCTGGGATGCCTGTCAAAATGCATATTCCTGGGCCTAATTAGACCTGCTTAACCTGAATCATTGGAGATGGGACTCCAGAGCTTACACAGACAGCACTGTATCCTGGCTTTCCTGGTAAGGTGGATTGTTTGTAACACATGGGTGGAGATAAATTCTGTCTTGCTCATTATGGGCTACCAGCACCTGACAAGAAGCAGGTTGCATGCCAGATGATGCTTCAGAAGTATAGGTGAAGTAGGAGCACAGGTCCTGTTTAAGTTCTATAAATGATGACAAGAAGGCAAGTAGAACAGACCTACCCTGACCCCAGGGAGGTCATAGACTCTAGAGCAGTGGTTCTCAACCTGTGGGTCGTGACCCCTTTGTAACAATGAAGATAACATCCTGCATATCAGATATGTACATTATAATTCATAACAGTAGCAAAATTACAGCTATGAAATAGCAACAAAAATAATTTTATGGTTGGGGGTCACCACAACATGAGGATCTGTATTAAAGGCTTGCAACATTGGGAGGCATTATGAAGGTTGAGAACCACTGCTCTAGAGCCCCATTTGAACCATAAAAGAATATATGGAGGGGGTGAACATCCAGTAAAGTCATCAAAGCCTTGTTATGACTATTCAGTTTGAGTTATTCAACTGTCCTGCTGAGGTAAGCTGGGAATAACTCATAGGCAGCCATGTTTGAATGTATTTCTATTGCCCATGTTAGACATAGGTTTCTTTTCATAAAGCTCTGACTACCTCTTGTAGAGAGTACTTCTGTACCTACTAGATATTTTTTATCAATACATAGAGTCACTGCTTGCCTTGCCACACTTTCATACTTTTAATGCAGTGGGATAAAGTCTGGACTAAGGCTAAACAATTTTAGAATCTTATTCCAATTCTTGAATAAGTTGCATGCTCGAATGTAAGTCCATTAAAATTCTCTAAACCCCTGTTTTCTGCAATTGGACTTGATCTTGGTGGTCCTTATACTGTAAAATTTCATGACTGTATGATTTCATTATCACAGATTGTTTTTCCCCAAATACTGATATGTTTAGTCTAGTAGCGACCAAAAATTTCAAAAGTCATTGTGTGTTGAAATAGAGCAAGAAATTTCTTGCCTTCCTTTGTAAGGCCTTCTGAATTTTTGAAGACCTTCAGATTTTTGTATTGAGAGAGGGCCAGGAATCAAATTCCCCACAGATACTGAGAGACAACTATGAACGGGGTTTTTTTTTTTTTCATGGTTTTATAATCTTTTTCTGTTTTGCTCTTATTTTAAAATAACTTCTACACAAGTATAACATCGTTACCAAAAAGTACACAAACAGTAAATAGATCAGTGAAGTTGTATCCTGAAAGCCCTCTTTGGCACATGTCTACACTCTACCATCCCCATGGTAACAACTATTTTGAATTCTGACACAAAGATTAGTTTTTCCTATTTTTTACATTATAGAGATGGAATCATATAGTAGGTATGTTTATGTTTGGCTTCTTTTGCTTTTGTTTATAGGATCCATAGTGTTATGTAGAATTATAAATCATTCTCATTGCTATATTATAACCTGTTATATGACTATGCCACTATTTAGTTATTGCTTTGGTTATTATCAGTAGTGCTGCTATGAATATTCTTGTACATGTCTCTTAGCACATTAAGATATGTCAGTATACCTTATGAACAGGGTTTTTTGGCACATGTGTGGACTTTGCGCACAAAGTGATAGAAAGCAAAAGTCACATGGAAGTAAGGATGGTGCTCCAGATAAATACTGTCACACTGCTATAAATTCTATTTTGGAAAAAAAAATCTCTATATAAGTACACATCAACTATGATGATTCATAAATTGAAAAATATATTTTATGCCTTTTTCTAGGAATGGCTACTTTTATTTTTGTTGTTCATTTGTTTGATTTTTCTGGAAGGAGAGAATAGATGTTGGTGGAGAGGATGATCAGGTCTGGAGAAATCACAACATGTTCGTAGGGAACACTTATGAAATGAAAAGCACACATTGACAATTCCGAGGTTGCCATACAGACGTGAGTCTGTATCCTGTTTTCTCTTGTTTAAGGGAAAGGAGCAGAACCTGCATCAGTCATTTGGATCTCAGCACTCTCAGTAGTTCTCAGACTGTCCCAGCACTTGGCTCTGTGATTGATCAGGCAAATGAATGCAACTGAGCCAGTCACAGTTCACTGGGAAAATCAACAACATTCCAATCGTGAGCTCTATTATCTCATTACCATGCCTTCTCCATTTCTGTCTGTCCTCTGGGTCTAAAGTTTCAAAGTAAAATTATGACCACCCATTGTTTTCAGGAGCAAAACAGGGATGGACTGAATCATCAACCAAGTATGGGCTACCCTAAGGTAAAGTATGGACACGGTGCATCTTTATGCAATTGTTTCTACTAGACAATTTTCTGTCTGATAAGGAGGCAAGGAACAGAGAGGGAAGATGGGCCTGCTGGTGTTTTCAGAAAGCCTCCAAGCAGAATGGCAGACAATGTCATTTCCAGATAACTTGCAGCAAGAAATGGTGGTAAGATTAATTTTGTTTGGAGAAAATTGCACAGTATAAGAACTCATTTGTTTACTTTAGAGGTATGTTGCCATTTGATTGTATTCTTGCAAACACAGACTGTTAGCAAACAATTTATAGATCCGATCTATTACTATAAGAGTGGGAGAGCTTTAAATGGGCCTACTGAAAGCCATTACTAAATGAAATACTTTGCATATTAGCAGCAAATCTGCACCCTGTCTATTCCTGAGAAGAGGTGCTTACACTCAGGGTGTGTTAACTCCTGGCAATGGATGACTGCATGTAAGCAAGAAGCTTCCAAAGCAATGTTGTAAATCTAGACAGCCTTCCCAGGAGACTCTCTGGCCAACCCCATGGCAATGGCCCTTGGAAAGGCAGGGTCCAGTTCATTCTTTCTGTATTAGCTCCTTTGATATCTCAAACTTTCCATCACTAACCTTCCAGCTCCAAACACACACACAGACACACACACACAAAGTAACAAAGGAAGGGAAGCTTAACCTAACTAGCTCTATTTGCTTCTGACACTCTGAAGTAATATTCTTTAGATTAAAAGCTCCTGCTGAGTTCTGCGTGTAGGCTAGAAGAAAAGTGACAACCATGCCTTTCCCAGAATTACTGGAGAGGTACAAAAAGTAAACACACAAGTAAAAGTGAAATGTTAAAGATTTGGGGGAACCTCCTGACCTTCAGCCTCCAAAGTTAACAGACCAAGAGCAAAGAAGTTTCACAACTTCCTCAGACCCCGATTGACACCCAAATGTCTGCATCCTTGTCTTCTCCTGCAACTTGACCTCATTCTCTTCCCCTTTCCCTTAATGGAGTGTCCAACCTGCGGACTGTAGGCCACATGCAGATTATGTGAGGACTGTTTTGCTTCTCTGTGATGTTGAATATCATGAAAAGAATGAACAGACCTTTTCTTCTGCTTTTCAGCTTTCGCTAGGGTTTGTGTATTTAATGTGTGGCCCAAGATAACGCATGTTCTTCCAATGTGGGTGGACACCCATGCTTTAAGATAAAAACGAAGGAGGAGGGGCAAGATGGCCAACAGGCGCCAGCCTCCAACAGGAGCTCCTGTCCAGAGGGAAGGATGATGTCCAGAAAATATCCAATGAAGTTGAAGATGGGGAGCCCAGCCAAGAGAAGAATGATATCTGCAGGACAACTTTGCTAAGGCAAGCTGAGACTCCAAGAAAGCAGTCTACAGGTACATAATGCATCCCAGAGGAAAAGTCTCAGTCTCCTCCCCCAAGAAAGTTGTGTTTTTCTCTTTGTTTCCTCTTCGTCTGCTCCTGTAAGTTTTCTACAGTTGAGTGGTGAACTGAGGACCTATTATCTCACCCTATGTTGGAGAGCTACAAGGAGAGGGGTCTACTCCCCTAGAGGGACCCTGATGAGGTTGAATACTCTCAGCAGGAAGAGTGTCTCCCAAACACTCTCTTGCCAGGCAGAAAAACCAAACAAACGTTTTCACTACCATTTTGAATTTCCAGTCCACCCTTCCCTCCTTGCCTACAGAGACAGTGGGGGGGGGGGGCAAGAGCAGCATCCCTCACCCCTGCAGGATCAAGCACCAAGTCCCTGCCCTAGAGCAGGAGACCTACTAGAGGCACGTGCTTTCCCCAGCAGTGGCAATCCCTGCTCCCCGGGCCCAAGACCTAGTAGAGTGGTGCATGTTCCGCAGGCGGTGGCTGAGTTCCCTGCTCCAGGTGGGCCCAGAACTGCTTGCTAGAGCCATGTGCATCCCACAGGTGGTGGCCAAGTTCCCTGTTCCAGACACTCACTCCAGGCGGGCCCAGAACTGCCTGCTAGAGCCGTGTGCTCCCGGCACCTCTGACCAGCAGCCAGAGAACTACGAGAGGATGGTCAGTTGAGAGAGAACCACAATAAATAAAACAGTGGTACCCTGAGGTGAAGAGCAGCAGGGATCAATAAGGCTCACACCCCTGAGGCTCTTCTGGACAGACACGCTCTGCCTCTCTGAGCAACCAGAGGAAGCCAGCATCTTCTCCAGTGGCAGCCAGTGAATTAAAGATTTAAATGTAAGACATGAAACTATAAAAATACAGGAAGAAAGTGCAGAGAAAACTCATGAAGAAATCAGCCTGGGCGAATATTTTATAATGAGGACCCCTGGGCAATTGAAGCAACAACAAAAATACACTACTGGGACCTCATCAAATAAAGAAGCTTCTGCACAGCCAAGAACACAGAAACTAAAGCAAGCAGACAGCCCTTAGAATGGGAGAAGATATCTGCTGGTTATGTTTCTGACAAAGGTTTAATAACCAGAATCCACAGAGAACTCAAACCTATTAGCAAGATGAGAACAATTGATCTCATCTCAGGGTGGGCAAGGGACTTGAAGAGAAACTTCTCTGAAGAAGAAAGGCACATGGCCTACAAACATATGAAAAAATGCTTATCATCCTTAATCATCAGAGAAATGCAAATTAAAACTACTTTGAGATATCATCTAACACCAGTAAGATTATCCCATATCACAAAATCCCAAAATCACAGATGCTGGAGTGGTTGTGGAGATAAAGGAACACTTCTACACTTTTGGTGGAATTGCAAACTAATACATTCCTTTTGGAAAGACATCTGGAGAATACTTAGAGAACTAAAAATAGACCTGTCATTTGATCCCATAATTCCTCTACTACGTATATATCCAGAAGACCAAAAAGCATATTACAACAAAGATATTTGTACCAGAATGTTTATTGCAGCCCAATTCATAACTGCTAGGTCATGGAAGAAGCCCAAGTGCCCATCAACCCATGAAAGGATCAATAAACTGTGGTATATGTACACCATGGAATACTAAGCAGTCCTAAAGAAGGATGGGGACTTTACCTCCTTCATGTTTACATGGATGGAGTTGGAAAATATTCTTCTTAGCAAAGTATCTCAAGAATGAAAGAAAAAGTATCCAATGTACTCACCCCTACTATGAAACTAATTTATAGCCTTCATATGAAAGCTATAATGCAATTATAGCCCAAGAATATGGGGGAAGGGGGGAAGAGGAGAAGGGGAGAGGTGAGGGGAATATGGGTGGAGGGAAGGCACGCCTATGGTGCATCTTATAAGGGTACATGTGAATCTTTCTAAATGAAGAATATAAATGTCTTAACACAATAAGAAAATGACATGAAGGCTATGTTAACTGGTTTGATGAAAATATTTCAAATTGTATATAAAAATGGCACACTGTGCCCCATGATAGTATTAATGTACACAGCTATGATTTAATTTAAAAAAAAAAGATAAAAATGAGCTTAAAATTCATACTAACTTGGGCAGTGCCTGTGGCTGAAAGGAGTAGAGTACCAGCCCCATATGCTGGAGATGGTGGGTTCAAACCAAGCTTTGGCCAAAAACTGAAAAAAAAATCATACTAACTTAAAATAGTTCTTTGAGATGTTGCTCTACCATCTGCTCTGCTTGTTGGTTCTCTGAATAAAAGTTTTTCTTCATGCCCCAACCCATTGCCTCTTGACTTACTGGCTGTCCTGCTGCATGTGGTACAGTCTTGACCATGGTTACGATGTCCTTTACCTGAAATCAAATAGAAATAGCCCATTAAAATTCATACAGATATAAAATAAGTAGATGCTGAGGCCATTCTAAGTCATTGACGCCTGGAGAAACAATTCAGAATTTGATTCTACTCTTCAGAAATTCTCTTTTCGTTATTGTTAATACCGTGAACTAAAACAAAATCTTAAACTCCATCCCCAGACAACTGAATGAAGCCCTTCTTGGCCAAGGGGGATCCAGAAATACTTTAAAGCTAAGTTGCTGACCTTGAGAAAAGGGAGGTCAGACACTCCTTTATGTGCCCCCTTTACAACAGTAAGATATTAAGCCACAAATAGCATCTAAGGCCATGCAAGACAAAGTTCAAACCATACCTACAAGCCATCAATTAACAGATCTCCTGAGTCTCAGTAAACAGCCACTGGCTTGTCTCTGATTAAAACAAACTTCCTAGTCTTAACTTAAAATATTCTAGGGTCCTCCTCACTTCCCCAAATGTTCTTGCCTTTTCAGACCAAACCTATGCACACCTTACATATACTGATTTATGATTTTACATGTAATTCTGATATCTACAACTGTATAAAACCAAAGTGTTACCAGGGCACCTTGGTACTTGGTACTTGGGCACCTTTACACAGGGCGTTCTGAGGCCATGTGCTCAAGGCCATACAGCACACACATTAGGCTCAAAATAAACCTCTTTCAATTATTTTACAGCATTTGGGTCCTTTCTGCCTTAATAGTATTGTTAGGTTGCCACTTAATACTGTGAGGTATCTCTTCTACATTCTTGGAACTATTTGTTATAACTAATACTTATAACCATTGGTTATTTGTAATCAGCGTTGTTGATTTATAGTATGATTTACATATGTTAAAATTCACCAATATTTATGGTACAATTCAACGAGTTTAAGGCCAATACATATAATCAAGTTAACAATACCAGAATCACAATGTGGAATACTTTCATGATCCGGGAAGGTTCCCTTTGCTCCTTTAGAGTTAACATATTACCCCTACATTCAGCCACTTGCAAACATGGCTGCTATCATCTGGTCTTACTTTCTACAATTTCTGTTAATTATAATTATTGATAGTGTAATCTTTTGTGTATGGCTTCTTTCCCTTAGTATAACGCTTTCAAGAAGTACCTGTTTTGTGGCTTACCATCAGTGGTCTGTTTCTTTTTGTTGCTGAGTAGAATTTCATTATATGGACATAGTGTTACTTGCTCACCAATTCGTTAGTTGTTGGCTTTGGGGATGGTTTCCACTTAGGGGCTATTTGTATAAAGCTACCTATGAGCATGAGGGTACAGTCTCTATGGGAACATGTATTTCATTCTTCTTGGGTAAATACCTAAGAGTGGATTGCTGAGTTACGGTTAACTGTTATATAATTCTGTAAGAAATTGCCAAGGTGTTTTCTTTTTTTCTTTTTTTTTTT
>NW_003852421.1:18783775-18819030 GCF_000181295.1 Otolemur garnettii | reverse complement strand
AGCCAAGCTGAAAAAGCAGTTAAGGACTCTATTCCATTCACAGTAGTGCCAAAGAAGATGAAATATTTAGGAGTTTACCTAACAAAGGATATGAAAGATCTCTATAAAGAGAACTATGAAACTCTAAGGAAAGAAATAGCTGAAAATATTAACAAATGGAAAAACATACCATGCTCATGGCTAGGAAGCCAAGGTGTTTTCTAATGTGATTGTAAACCTTTGCATTCCTACTAGGAGCATGCAATGGTTCTTTTTTTTTTTTTTTTTTTACTATACTTTTTCATACTGAGAAACAATAACTATAATTGCTCTACAATTCTTGAGGTAGTGAGACTTTTAAATTTTGGCCATTATAATTGGTATACATTGGTTCCTCAACTTGTTTTTAATTTGGATGTTCCTAATGGCTAGTGATGCTGAATGTCTTTTCATGTGCTTATTGGCTATTCCATATCTTTTTAATAGATATGTCCACTTAAATATTTGACTCTTTATAAATTGGGCTTCTGTCTTCTTATTAGGTTGTGTAATAGTTCTTTATAACTTCTGGATATGAATCCTTTATCAGACATACACTTTGCCTTTATTTTCTGCCACTCTGTAGTTTGTCTTTTTGTTGTCTTAATAGTTTTAAGTTCAATAAAGTCAAATGTTTCAGCTTTATGGTTAGTGTTCTCACTGTTCTATTTTATTGATAGGTCTTTTTATATAAGAGTATGAAGGTTTTCCTTCAAAGTCAAGATCTGTAAGTTTTATAGTTGGTTTTACATTTAAGTCTATACGCTTATGGGAAGTGATATGTAAGTGTCAGGTAAGTAAGGTGCAAGATTTTGTTTCTTTGTTTTGATTTTATTTTTATGATTACTGCATTTGGATGTTCAATTATTCTAGCACCATGTGTTGGAGAGAATATAAGAAATTGACTCTATCAATTGCAATATACATGTGAGTCTCTTCCTCATTTCCTCATTCTATTAATTAATTTACATGTCTACACTTAAACCAACCCACACTCTCATAATTATTAGACTTTTGTAATCACCTTTGAAGGTAAGTACTTCATTGATGCTCTCATTCACAACCATTTTGGCTTTCCTAGTGCTTGGCTTTCCCCATAAATTTTAGAATAAGGTTGTCAATTCCCACTTGCCCCAACAAATCCCCACAATATCAAGATGTCAGGATTTTGATTGGCATTACATTGAATCGATAGATCAATATAAAGAATTGTATAAGTAGTGAATCTTCTGATCTTTTAATATGGTCCATATCTCCATTTATTCAGGTTTTCCTGAATTTTCTCAGCAATGGTTTATAGTTTTTAGTTATAATTATTTTAGTTATAGTTTTATTTATAGATTTTAGTTATAGATATTGCACACTATTTTATTTATAGTTTTTAGTTATAGATATTGCACATATTTTAATACGTATCTCTAAGTTTTTGTTTGATATTACTATCATATCAAATAAAAATATAAATAATTTGGGTTTCCAAATATAAAATAAAAATAATTTTTCCAAAAATAAAATATAAATAATTTGGATTTCCCTTGTTTTATTTTCCAATGGTTCATTTGTAATATACACAAATGCAATCAATTTTCATTTATCCTTCTTGGATCCTAAGACTTCACTAAACTTACATATTATCTCTTATAGCATTATTTTTTATAGATTTTTTTAGGAATTTTTATATAGGAAGTCATATAATTTATAAATAAAGACTTTTTTTATCCTCCTTTGAACTTTATATACTTGTCTTTTTAAATTTTTTGTATTTCTTTGGAGCATAGGTATGGTGTTAAATAGAAGTGGTGAGAATTGACATCATTGCCTTATTTTCTGATCTTAGGGGAAAGTAATTCAGCTTTTCACCATTAAGTGAATCTGCAACTTTTGTAAGGATGTATGCCATCAGCTCAAAGTGCATTTTACTTATTATTTATTTTAGACAGAGTCTTACTTTGCCACCCTAAGTAGAGTATCATGGGTGAGAATGACTTCAAACCCTTGTGCTTAAGCGATTCTCTTGTCTCAGCCTCCCAAGTAGCTGGGACTACAGCCAAAACACCCAGATATTTTTAGAGATGGGGTCTCATTCTGGCTCAGGCTCATTCCGAATCTGTGAGCTCAGGCAATATCCTACCTTGACCTCCCAGAATGCCCAGCCAAAGTGTCATTTTACTTTTAATTTTGTGAAAGTTTTTATCATGAATAGAAATGATGACTTTAATTGCTCTACAATTCTTGATGTAGTGAGACAATTTTAATTTTAAATAAAGTCAATTTTGGCAAATATTTTACTTCTTTTTTTCTTTTTCAGTTTCTTAATATCATGAATTACACTGATTTTTTTTTAAATTAATCTAACTCTACACCTCTGTGATAATCTGCACTTGGTCATGACAAATTTTTCTGTTTCTACATTGCATAACTTAATTTGCTCAACATATTGAAAGTTGCATACATCTATGTTCATTAGTGATACTGCCCTGGGACTTTTTTCTTTTGTTATGTCTTTTTGGTCTTTAAGTCACCAAAATGTAGGTCTAGATAAATTTTTAAAATGGACAGTGTCTTCTACTTTTTATTTTTCTTGATAATCTTGGGTAGAATTGATGTTATTTCTTCTTTAACTTTGGAAGAAGTCACCACTGAACTCACTCAAACCTGAATTTTTCTTTGCTTAAACATTTTAAACTACAAATTTAATTTCTTGAACAAATATAGTGCTATTCCAGGTTATTTATTTTGCCTTCAGTGAATTTGTGTCTTTCAAGTGATTTGTATCTTTCATCTACATTGTAGATCTATTGGTATGAAATTGATTATAACTTAACCTTTAACATCAGTGGAGTTTCTAGTGATGCCACGTCTTTCTTTGCTCCTATTGGTAATGAGTATATTATAGTTGCTTTGTTTTTCCTGATCAGACTTACTGAACGTTTCATTTTTCTTGATTTTTGCATAAAACCAGTTTTGATTCAACTGATTTTTCTCTATTATTGTTCTTTGTTCTATGTTATTAATCTGTTCTTTTACATTTATGATCTCCATCTTCCTGTTTCCTTTGTGTTAATTTGTTCTTCTCTTACCATGTTATTATAGTAGAAGCTTACAATATTGATGTGAGACATTCCCTCCTCGAATATTTATTTATTTACTGTCTGAGTCTATTCCATTGCTATAACAAATTACCACAGACTGGGTGACCTAAATGATAAACACATTTTGCACCCTTCTAGAAGCTGAAGTCAGAGATCAGAGCACCAGATAGCACAATTAGGTTCCACTGATGGCCATTTTCTGGGTTGTAGACTGTGAACATTTTTTGTATCCTCACATGGCAGAACAGGGCAAGAAACTGTCAGGGTTTTCTTTTATAAGGGCACTAATCCTATTCATGAGGTCTCCCCACACATGACCTAATTACCTCCCAAGGCCCCACCTCCCAGTGTTATCACATTAGGGTTTAGGTTTTCATCATATGAAAGAGAGGAAGAACACACATTCAGTCCACTGCAGTTACATACCATAAATTTTGATGCATAATGTTGATTAGGTTCAAAGTATTTTCTAATTTGGCATGTAATTTTTTCCTTTTTTAAAAAAGAATACCATTTAATTAAGTGCTTGGTTAGAAATTTATCCTCACACGAACAGGTAAGGATAAACTTCATTTGTCAGAGTAAACACAGACTATCAATGGCCATGGAGCTCAGGATTAGCTTTGATTTTTAATAAAACGCTTTCTGATTGGCATGGCACTGCTCTGTAATCTTACATTTCTTTCTGTTTCACAGATCTCACTTTCCTGGGGTCTAGGCTTATGCAGTTATAAGAGGAAGGGCTTTATTCATCAGCCAGGAGCTTACGGCATAGAAGATTTCCAAATGGCCGCGCTCCCTGACTGGCTTGGTCTTTCCCTTTTTATTGACAGTCAAAAAGTTCCACCCCACAGGCACCTTTCTCATTGGCCAGTTTGAATCAAGCAGGAGATGTTACTCCAGCCCCTACAGAACTACAGGATTTCACAGAACTTGGAAATTTCCAAGTTCCAGGGAGTTAAGCCTATAAATTCCCAAGAGCTGAGTCACCATGGAAAGGGCCCTGCAGGTGCATCCTCGTGGTCTCCCTGAGAAGACCTGTTCTCCAGGACCTCTCCCCTCTCTGGTATCCTCTCTCAACATTAGTCATAAAGTGGTAAAGTATCACTTTAGAGTGTGATAAATGAAAGATGTATTCTGTCAGCCCCAGAGAAAACACTAAAATAAAGCAAAAAGTACTTATAATTAATAAGCCAATAAGAGACAAAAAATGGGTTTAAAATTCATTTCAAAAAACCCAAGAAAAATAGAAAAAGAAGAAAGTATAACAAAGAAAATAAGGAAAAAAGATACAATAATTTAAAATTGAACCCAACCATATCAATTATAATGTTTAATTATTTGGTCCAAGCACCACACTGAAGAATGAGATTGTCAAACTGAAACAAAAGACTCAAAACATTGTCCACAAGAAACCTACTTCAAATATAAAGATAACAATTGGCTAAACATAAAGTAACAAAAATGACACATACACATGCTAATTTTGAAGTAAATAAAACTAGAAGGGTTAAGTATAAAAATATCCTACACAGTAGATTTCAAAGCAAAAAATACTATGAGTTATAATAGAGGCAATTTCATATTGGTATAAAGAAGTCAAATTCAAGAGGACATAATAATCCAGAACACCTATGTACCTAACATTACTACCTCAAGAAGAATCAGAAACTAAAGGTGCGCAGGAATTAGACAGATTTACAACTGTAACAAGAATTTTCAGGAGATTCTGCTAGAAGAAACAGAAAGTGAGAAAGGATCCAAGTACATGAAAAATGTAACTAATCAACCAACTTGATCTCATTGACAGATACAAAATAATGCACATGACTGTAGCAGACAATATACTTTCTTCATGTGCACACAGAACATTTAACAAGATAAACCATATTCTGTGCTTTAAAACAAGTCTTAATAAATTTCAAAAGATTTGAGTTAGTAAAAATATTTTCTCTACCCACAATGGAATTAAATTAGAAATTATTCCCAAATATTTGGAAACCAAATCATGTACTTCTAGATAACCCAAAGTTCAAAGAGAAATAATCAAAGGGAAATTAGACAGTACTTTTGAACCAAACAAAAAGAGATTATACCAAAATTTGTGTCTGACTAAGGGAGGTAAAATTTAGAAGATTTATAAAATTTTTATGTAAGATATAAATAAAAAATTATATCAATAACAACTTCAGTGTCTAACTTTAGAAACTAGAAAAGAGAGCATATGAAAACAAAGTAAGGCGAAGAAAAAACATAATAGCTATCAAAGAATAAATAAGTGAAATAGAAAATAATTGTCAAAATCAAAAGCTGATTATTTGAGATTAATAAGGCTAATTAACCTTTAGTCAGACTTATCAGAAAAATTCAGATTCAAGAAAAGCTAACAACGTCATCCATAGCAGCAGTGGTGTCAATGCAGATGCTACAGATGTGAATGGATAAGGGAATACCACAGAACTTCCATATGTAACCACCTCCCTACAATGACCACCTTCTTAAATTGGCCTAATTTCCAAAGATCAGACAAGCATCACATGTACAGATCAGTACAGAACGCCTAGTTCCTTATGTTGACCACCTCCGTGTGTTGACCAGTTTGTTACAGTCCATTAGATGGTCAAACTTGTACAAATAATTTTATGCCAATAAATTAAACAATTTAGATGAAATGGACAAATTCTCTTAAAGACATAAACTGCCAAAGCTTACTCTAGAATAAATAGATAGCTTGTATAACTTCATGCCTGTAATTAAATTTCAATTTGTAGTTAAAACCCTTACTTCAAAGAAATCTCCAGGCCAATTGGCTTCATGGGTGAAAATTAAAGAATAAATAAGTAGATTTGGGAGCACATGATACCAATTCTTCACAATTCTTCTAGAATTTTGGAAAGGAGGGAATTCTTCCTAAGACATTCAACAAAGTCAACATTTCCCTGATAACAATATCAGGTGAAGACATTATAAGAAAATAAATCTACAGATAAATATTCCCCCAAAATATGATGTAAACATTTGTAACAGAATTTTGGTAAATTACATTCATCAACATATAAAGATATTGTTACACCATAACCAAGTAAGATTTGTCCTAGAAAAGCAAAGTTGCTTCTATATTTGGAACTTAAATCAGTATAATTTATCATATTAACAGTGTGCAGAAAAACAGCCATGTAATCATCTCACAGAAAAGTCATTTGACAAGATCCAGTGTAACCCCTGATTAAAAAAATAAAAACTCACCAAATTAAGAAAAACAGTTTACTTCTTTACCTGCAAAAAGCATACAGCTAACATTACACTTAATGGCCAAAGACTGCAAGCCTCTCCCTTAAGCTCAGGAGCAAAGCAAAGATGGTACTTCTATTTAATATTATACTGGAGTCTCTGCCCAGTGCAATTAGGTCAGTAAAAAGAAATGAAAGGTGTAGAGTTGGAAAGGACCAAGTAAAACTGTCATTATTCAGAGATGGCATAATAACCTATATTAAAACTCAGGGAATCTATAAAATTCCTACCAGAAATAATATTTGAATTAAGCAAGTTACCAGGATACAAGGTGAATATGAAAATACTAAATATATTTCCATATACTATGTATAAACAATTGGTAATTGAAATTAAAATTACTTATAATAACAATGAAACTACTTAGTAACAAACCTGAGATATTTAAGGCTCATATCACTGAAAACTATAAAACATTGCTAAGCAAGAAAACCTAAATAACATGGCTCTCATCAGGAACCTTTACACACAGACTATCATAAGGAATCTTCAAAGCAGTTGTTAAATTTATCATTTTACTCAACAATGTCTCAGGATATAAGATCAGTATCTTAAAATCAATTGTATTTTTATAGACCAACAGCCATAAATTAGAAAATAAAAATGTAATATTCCTTTTATAACAACATAATAAACAAAAGTCTAAAGAGTAAACAAAAAGACACACAAGTCCTCTAAAGTGAAAAGTGTAAGAATTTACTGCAGCAATTTATTGAGGAATACCTTAATAAATGAAGAGATTTGCTGCCTGTAGATTGGAACAGCCTATCAATGCAAGGAAAATTTTAGCTTAGGGGCCTCCAGCTCATTGCCTGCTTAAATAAAGTTTTATTAGAACAGAGTCATGGCCATTCCTTTTTTTTTTAATTGTCTATGACTCCCTTCATCTTACCATGACAGAGTTAATCTGTTTAAACAGTTTAGCCCACCCACAAAGCTGAAAATATCTACTACAGAGTCCTCTACAAAGAAATTTGCTGACATCCTTTTCAAACATGTGAATTTGCCTTAAATTGACCTATATTTTCAATGCAATCTAAATCATATCCCAATTTTTTTTTAACAGGTTGGTTATAACATTTACATGGAAAGCAAGAGAGATGTAATAACAAAAACAATCGTGAAGAAAAAAATTGGACTTATGCTATCTGATTTCAAGCTAGTTATCAAGAGAATGTGGTATCGGTGGAAGCCCAGACAAAGGACTAATGAAATGGAATTGAGGGTTCCATGCCAGGGTTCAATATCTCTGTCAATTAATTTTTGACAAAGGCATTAATTCAATTCAATGAGAAAAATACAGGTATTTTAAAAATCACTCTATAACAAGTAGATTAAAATGATCTACTACCAAAGAAACTGGTACTCTTTTAAACTACAAAAAGAAACTGGTACTTTAATCACACAACACACCATAATTAATTTCTTCTGTATCATAGAAATGTAAAAGCTGAAACTATAAATTCTTTTAAGAAAACAGAATAGTTTCTTAACCTTTTGGTAGGTAAGGATCTCTTAAAGAGGTCACACAAATTACTAAGAAAATAAACTATTGAAAATTGGACATCATAAAATAATCCAAACTTCTGTTTCTCAAAAGACACTATAAAATAGTTAAAAAAAAAAAAAGAAGAAGAAAAAAGAAAATGTTGGCCTCAAAATGAGACAAAACATGCAAAAGGCATATATTTTAAATAAAGAACTTGTACCCACAATGTACAAGAACAACAACAAATCAATTAAAAGAACAAGCAATGTTCCCCATAACAAATGTGGATTATGACCTCACCAAAGAATGTCCATGCATGGCCAATAAGCATATAAAAAAGTACTCAATATAATTAATTATTGTGGTACTTAAAACTAGAGTATGATAACCTTTCACACATCCTAGAACAGATAAATATAAAAGCTTAAAAACAGCAAATACTGGCCAGACACTGGAACTCTCTCATGTTTCTAGTGGGTGTATACAATGATACAACCATTTTGTAGTTTCTTATAAAGTTGAACATATCCATCATTTTCATTGGTAATCATTTTTCCAAGAGAAACTAAAACATACATTGTAAATGTCTTATCCAAGATTTTGTTTATATCAACCTCTATTCATATTATAAAAATCTAGAAATGGCTCGAATATTCATCAGCAGGAAAATATTAAACCAATTACGAAATTGTTTTGACATGGAGCATTACACAGCAATGATAAAGTTACCAACTACTGGTTCATAGAACAGCAAGGATGAATCTCAAAAACATTATGTTAATAGAAGGAAAGATACTCTGTGTGATGTTATTCTGCAAGAAGATAACAAATCAGCAAAACTAGTATGTGGCAATAGAAATCAAAGCAGTGGTTGCTCGTGGAAGTAGAGTTGACCACAGCAGACACCGGGGCAAACTTCTTAAGGGTAAGAAGTAGGGAATCACTGTGCTGTGACTAAGAGACTGGTTACGAGGCTGGAGTACATTCCCTCACATTTTCATGATCATTTTAGAGCTACTGAGAATCTGAGACATTGTCAGTGACTGCTGTCTCAACTTGTGAGTATTTAATGATGGAAAATCCAAATATATATGTATTGGAGGAACAGCAATCCAAAATCTCTGAAGCTAAGTCAGGTTTAGGGAACCTTACACATCCCCAGATGCCCTATTGATTGTAGGCACAGAGCCATGTACCAAACTCAGCATCTTGCATTTCTCGATGTGCAGAGAGTGAGGATTACATAAGCTTCAGGTGTTTCATGCACCATAGGTTTTACATGTACAACAGTGGGAGATTATTTTTGCAATATAGCAGCCTATATCAAGGCACACATGTGTTTATATTGTTCTTGGCATCCAGGGGCCCTTTTTACAAGATTTTGTCAAGCATGTTTCCTTTCTGAATAGAGGCTCTGTATAACAATTGGATGAACAATTCTGTGAAATCTCTCAGGGGGCCTCTCTTGAGACTGAGTCTGTATGAGATCACGATATGAGAATATGGCTTGGCTGGGTTTGTATTTCAGTAAGTGATCTCATTCACTTAAAGCACTAATCATTTTAACAGGAGAAAAAAACAGAGCCTTCCAAAATTGCAGCAGGAAAAAATAAAGGAAAAAGCATGTCAGAGTGATCTCGTGGAGGTTCCCATGTGATTTTTACACTGAGAATTTTCCATTTATACATCACCAGAATGGTTATACAATCTGATATTACTGGTGAAAGATATATGAGAAAGTCAACCTAATGCAAACAGATAGGATTCCAGGCTGCGAAAGCTGACTTACCTGGTTTGGGTTTATTATATTTGACATGAAGGAAACCACTGCCCTCTTTGGAAGTCTTTCCATCATAAGACACATAACATCTGCAGGATCATAATTTGCAGATGAGAAAGATTATGTTATGCTTTATGGCAAGTTTGATACTAGTGACTGGGCCTACCTGATATAAAATATCTGGATGAAAACTGGGAATTTCAACGTGGCTTACCCCTATCATGCATCCTGGTTTTACTACATTTTATTTCTATATTTGGAGTAACTGTTTCATTTATATTCCTCATCTTCCCAACTTTAAATCTGTCCCTTTGTTTATTTTTGATTGCCACTGTGAAAACTTGGCACTATATATGTAGCACAATGTTTTTTCAACATCCCGTATCGTGGATGGTAAGGTTATTTACAGCTAAACCTAACAAGTCTGCAAAGCATATTAAATCCAGAGACAAAGTTGGTCTAATTCTGTCTTCTATCAATAAATGCATCGGGAACAGATTTAGGTAAGTTCATGGAATGGTTGTATTTTAAACAAAAAGATGCATCTACTGGAGGAATAAAAGGGGTTACAAGGATGCTTAGTGTGTCTGTAATGGCATGTGTGGCAATCATAGTTCTTGGATTTTCTGGGTAAAATCCTGGGTAATACAAATTCATTGCATCACAAGTCCATTAGTACAAGACTGGAGGCTATCACTGGATGTTCTCATGGCCAGTGGCCCTGTGGGTCTGTAAAGCTTGGATTACTAATGAGCTTCTATTAACTTCTATGATCAGGCCTCTGCCCATTAAGTCTCCATCCTTCTCAAAATATGCACTACAATGTAATGTAGGAAACTCACACCCAGAGCCAAGGCAACTACCTCAAGTCAGAATTTTCTCATTGAGTAATCTGCCCTCCAGAATTAGTTATACAAAGCCACAGCTGGTCTTTCCCAAATGAATAGGAAACTGTTATGGAAGATTTTGAAAGTTTGTGAACAGTTGAGTGTACCAATGCTCACATCTATTATTTGTGGTCACTGCCCATGTCTGAGCCTTTGTTCTTGATTACAATCTATGCTTTTGTGTGTACACTGCTTTGAGACCCTTTCTCCCTGGCCTGACTTCACTGCTCAATACTCTTCTCCATTTGCCTTTGGGACAGCTGGACCCATAGTAACCACCCCTTCACTTAGTTATGTCCTCTCCCTTGAACATCCCTTTCTCTTATATTAACTGGAAGTCAATTCTTCCATGAAAAGCCATTTTTCCTGGAAGTTCTTTCATTTGGAGCCTGCAATTTCATTAATATCCATGGACCTCATAACTGGCGATCAGAGCTAGCATCCTTCTGACCTCCATTATGAATTCTGCCCTGTTTCTCCTTCTCCATACAGTAAAGATTGTTTTTTAGAGGCCTGTGCCAACCCCCATGCATCCACTTCTAGTCCTCTGCAGATTTCCTGATGGTTCTTGCTCATTCACACCATTTTTAGTGCCTGAGCATAGTCTTTGTCTCCCGGTTTATTTTTGAGTGACTTTTATTGCTCTTTATTCTGAGTGACCTCAAGCTTCACTTTGGCAACCCATCTGACATAACGCCATTCCACTTCCTTTACGTCTTCCTACCCTGTTCCCTTTACCTTCACTCTATTTCACATTGTCATCCCCATGGTCACAACCCAGACCTTGACTTATTCTGAAACTCTTCCACCACTGAACAAATCTTCCAGAAACCTGGGGCTGAGATGGACAAAATGCAGAGAAGGTGAGGAAAATTCAAGGGATATTTTTTATTCATTTTTACACAAAATATTTTCAAGTTATCTATTTCAAAAGAGTCAGGTAGCAAATGAGTCATTGAAAATTAGGAGAAAGGATAAGTGAAAGAGAAAGATGTTTAAGGAGGATGAGGAAAAATAAGAATAGATGGAAATTTTAAGCATGGTTAGAAAAAGAACAACTTTTCTTTTGAAAGAGGTAGAAATAAGATGAAGGCAAACGATTATATATGTGGCAAGTTTAGGGAACACAGGCCCAGCAGAAATTTCCTGCTGAGAGGGAAAAAATGGGAGTGAGAATGAGTCAGAACTAAAGATAATTGTGAACATTTGAAAGAGGATTACCCAACAGTGTTGCATATCCATCGCAAATACGCCAGAGGAGATGATGAAAGAAAGGTGACATGATGGATGTTTGTAGCTGAAGGCCCAAAAAGCTGAACTTGTGAGAATTGTAGAGTTTTTGATGGAAAAATGAGTCAACATTTGATAAGAAAGGAAGTGAAGCCAAACACGAAGCCTAAGAGATTAATAGTAACTGGAGGAATCAAAGTAAGCCTCAGAAAGGTCAAAGAGAAATTGTAATGAAAATAGAAGAGAAAAAAGCAACAGGATGTGAAAGAGCAAAAAGCCTGAAATATCCTCCAACATTTCTTTCTTACATGAAAAACCAGGGGGACATAGTAACCTGTATAGAGTATCATTTTCACATAAAAAATTATTAGAATTTCACAAACTCAAAAGTAGATAAAAAATACATTTTGATAACATAATCCCCGTGTAATTTGGAGACTGACAGCTTGCTCGGCCTTGTCAGAGCCTAAGTAGAGCAGGATCTCTAATCCAACAGTTAATTTAAACAGGAAAAGAGGGTGTCTGTCAGCAGAAGCAGTGGAGAGAGCAATTCCACACATTATTTAGCCACAAATTGCCTCAATCCCCTACCCTACAGCAAGCAAACAGATGGCAGTCATTCCTTTCAAATAACGCATCAAGTTTTGAGAAATTAAAACATCACCCTTAATAAAAAAGAATAATCTTATAAAAAGCACAATCAAATTTCTATTCCATACAACACTTTACATAAAATAATGAATGTGTTTTGACATAGACAAAATGAAACTCACCCCTGGTACACATAAGAATCACTCGAAAATTAAAGACAACCACAAGAATAAACGGAACAAAATTACTGTGATTTCTTTTTTAAGGAATTGTTGTTCTTTACCAAATGGAGAGAGGATGAAGGCATTAACATTTTCAGCCATTAAGAAAAGTAGAAATACATATTTATTCTGTGGGACGTAGGCACTCGGTAAATGCAGTGAATATTCTAAGAAGTGTTTCTAAATAAAGTTTGGAAAATTCAGCATTTGGAAGTATTATTGATTTGATAAAGGATTTCTTGCAGTTATGTTTTATCCCAAGATATTGGTGAATAGCAGTTGTTTGCATTCCATTTTCTTAAAGGTAGTTTGTGGAATCTGTGAAAGCAGCTTTTAGCCAAAGGTATAGCAGTTTCCATTATGGTCCATGTTCAATTATTCTTACTCACTAGGGACTATGACTCAAGTTCAACTTGTGTTCTAAGAAGAAATATACTTGCTGTTTTCAATGAAGAATCCATTTTGAAGAGCCACAAAATGCAGGCTCAGTGACAAAAAAGAACCTTGGCCGAAGCTATCAAAGAAAATGAAATACAACAGCAGTCAGTCTCTTTAGGTCAACCTAGAGGACGGTTATTGGGGAAATATATTTAATGGCAAAGATGGAGCACAGCAGCATTATGTGTTCTGTCCAAATTTATTGAGAGATAACAGGAGGTGAAGAGATCAGTACACTGCATTCCCTGCCCTTGAACTAGTTAGGTAGAAAAAGCGCCAAGAAAGCTTTCTCATACTTGGCATCAAGTGTGCAACCTTAACACATCCTGAAAAGTCAGAATTCAGTTGTAAACAAGAAATCTATCTCATCTTCCTGATCTTTCCTCTTGTCACATCAGCCTTATCTAGAGATAGTTAAAGACCCTCTTTCTCTGGAAGAACAGAGAAGAAAACAAGCCATTGACACACTTTTGCATATTTATTCATTCATTCATCAAATTATCCGTTGGTATGGGGCCAAGCATTATTTTAGGTGCTTATAACACATCAGTGTCCAAAATAGATAAACCTTCTAGTGGAGCTTACATTCCATTTGGGGGAGGTACGCAGTAACAATGAACATTACAAATGAATTGGAGAGTATATTAAAAAGGATCTGTTAGAAATTGATTAAGAAGAATCAGGACGACCAAGGCAGCAGAGGAAAGAGATGCTTTAGATTACATAGGGTAGCTAGAATTGAAAAAAAAGTTACATGTTAAGCCAAGTCTTCAAAGAGTTGAGGGAGTGAGTCCTGCAGATATCTGAGGAGAACAATGTGTATGTGAGGGAGGATGAGTTTTGAAATAAAGGAACTTTCACCTTCTATCTTTACTGTAAGGTAAGAGTCATGATCATCTACTAAGAACAAGTCAGGCTTGGAGTAAGGACCTGGAATAATGAGTATTTACGAGAGCCACCAGGAGATGTGAGAGAAGAAGGTACCCAGTGACAGTATAACCCAAGTTGTCAGCAGTGCTGGGGACAGAGTTATTTTGGACACTAAGCATTTGTATTGGATGCAGTTGAAACAGTTGCCTGGTTTTCTGAACACAGTGCTGGGCAGAGCAGGAAATAATTGGATTAATTCTAAGATGGGAATTGGCAAGATAAAGGGACAGGGGATATGGGTGAACAGGTTGCTGGTGAGAGCACATGTGGAGATGAGTCAAGGCATTCAAGTTCAGCAGAAAGAAAATGAAGACACACATGGAACAAATAGATGAAAAAGTTGTTTCAAGAGACTGGAGATAAGAAAAGTGTGTACTAAGATAAAGAAAACATGGGGCACAGTGGCTGGGCCTGCACTCCCACCTATTTAGGAGACTGAGGTGGGAAGAATGCTTGAGCCCAGGAGTTCAAGGTTGCAGTGAACATGGTATGCTAGCCTAGGTGACAGAGTGAGATGCTGTTGCTACAAAAATGAAAAAAAAAAAAAAAAAAAAGGAGAAAGAAAGAAGGGAGGGACAGAGGCAGAGCAGGAGGGAAATACTACATTTGAGTCAGATTTTAGATTCAAATCTGGGGTATTATAAAATTCCAGCAATAGTGATGTGTAATCCTGGGCGTGAGTAACTGAACGGCTGTTGGGAAGATAGACTATATGAGGTCATCTAAACTCATCTCATCCAGGGCTCTTGAGGTTAGTAGGTAGGATGTTTCACTTAGCATAGTATCAGGGGATAAAACAGGAGCTTGGCAGTTGAGTTGAGAAAACATAGGGTTTTTTCCCCAGTCTCCAGCTCTGTGAACACGAGACAGATCATTACCTATAAGAAAGTTTTCCCTTTTAAAAAATGGATAAAATTGAATGCAACACAGGGATATTAAAAGAGAGATGCCTTCATGCACACAATATGTGCCTAGCACATTATCTGACTGTATAAAATCTAATCAACCACCTATAGGTATTGCCTGTTTGTCCATTCAAAGAGAGTCTTTACATTTAAAATTTCTGTGATGAAGATGTGTCTTCCAAGTTTTCCACCTAAAAAGCTAATACTGAATCAGTAATGCTTTTCACCTTCTTGTATCAACAGTGTCTTGGAATTCAAGTATTATGGGCATTCCCTTCCCTTTCCTTCGTCCTTTCACAGGAGTAATTGTTTAACTAGGTAAACGATCATTCTAAGTAGAAACAGAGGCTGAAATAACTAGATGGCAGGAATCTATAATAAACAATAGCTTTTCTAGAAAGTATAAAATCCAATGACACAGGAAGATCACCATGGTGATATCACTTGGTTTAAAATATGATTTTATTTACCAACACTTAACTTCAACCTCTTGCCCAAATTCTCAGGAAGGAATGCTAGAGGTTTCAAGGATATAAACTTTGAGAGGGATCTAAGAGTGACTAATCACATCAGGAAAAGATTTAGGTGCAGTAAAATAGCACCCTAGCCCATAGTTCAGAAGGCACAATCAGAATCATTCTTAATAGTCCACTAAAGATCTTTTCTATCCAGATCCGACAAGGAAGGGGTGGTTAGTTTATATCTTAACTGAAAGGAGTAAAGGATGATGGCCAGTGACATTGTTGATATTGTTAAGATTATATGAGATGGTATGTGCAAAACAATTAGCATAGTTCTAAGCAGAATTATTAATAAATGGGATTTTTTTATGAGAACAGAAACATTAGGTTTTTATGAAATTAAAGAAAGAGCATTAAAAGGAGTCTCGATGATGTCCCTATCACTGTAGCAAAATATGGGCTCAGGCTTATAGTTCTTCCCAGAATTATCTAAAGGTATGGATCTCTGATAATCGGGTTCTTTGGAAAATACTACATAAAATATCTGCCTTCAAAGTAGGTGGTGAGATATAAGCTCTCAAATCCTGGCCGGATCATTTGTGTTATTTACCAAGAAGAACTCATGGCAGCTGAGACAGGAAACCCATCTTCTGCCGAAAGACAAGATGAAAGGCAGCACTGGCAGTGATGCTGAGGTTAAATCTGGCAGCAAAACGGAGCTATAATTGGAACATGAATCACAGGTTCAGACATCAGAAACATTAGGAACAGACTGGAAAGCTGAAGGAAGGCTGCTGGGTCAGTGTAGGTAGGAACTCAAAGCAGAAGTGTGAAGAAAAGAGGAAAAAGCAAGAGTCACTTTTTCCATGAAACTGACCGGAGGTTTGCTAAAGAATTGAGGCAAGACCAGGTAATGTTGACAATTCTCTCCAAGACCCGAACAAATCCTATGAGAATCTCAGCATTGCTTTAACTTGGTAGTAATAGTCTCTGTTCATATTTCCACACGTGTTATTTTCTTAGCAACAAAACCCACCAGATTGCAAAGAATAAGATAACATTTATTCTTGAAATAAACATAGGTTTGATAGCACGGAATAAAATATCTACAGAGCTAAATGATAATGTTCTCTTGTGCTTATGCTACTACAACATTTCAGAGATTTTTAAACCAAAGCTCATGATGTTAGGATTTTGTCTCTTCCACTTAATTTTCTTAAATCTTTTTGGCACAGGAAGTGATCCATGATTATAGTACACAAACAATCGACCTCTCATTGATGTCTCAGGGGAACAGGTTATATTTCTAAAGGGGAACTACAGAATACAGTCTCTTCCTTAGAACCTATTTGACTTTAAATTTAAGCCAAGATTTTATGTCATTTTTAAGTTCTTGATCTTCCTCTCGACTTCTCTCTCAATATCATATAGAATTGTACTACATGGCTCTCTTAATCACAAAAAGGCCAAAATCCTTGACATATGTATCAAACTGCTGTCCAATTAGCAACCTCAAACTCTTGGGCTAAAGCAATTCTCTTGCTTTAGCCTCCCAAGTAGCTGGGACTACGGGCACCTGCCACAACACCCGACTATTTTTTGGTTGCAGTTGTTATTGTTTTTTAGCAGACCCCGGGCTGGGCTCAAACCCACCAGCCCCGGTGTATGTGGCCGGTGCCCTACTCACTGAGCTACAGGCGTCGAGCCAGGTTTTACATACATTATCTCATTTAGTCTCAACAATATAAATAACTGTATTTCTATCTACTGAATTGTAGAGGCAAAGGCACTAAGTTATAACTGACTTCTCTAGAATTCTAAATCTTATAAGTAAAATAGCAGAACACTGAGACCAGATTGCTGACTTAGAATTCTTATCGCTTACCCACCACTGCATACTACTCTCAGCTATTTCCACATAAGTCCTCTTAAATCCTTTCTGTATGGTTTCTGATCAGCAGTTCTGATGTTCTCATTTCCTATGGTTGTCCTAGTTGATTTGTTCCTGGTCAGCTCATATTTTTCATTTTGAAATCCAATGTAGCTACTCCAGGCTTAATAAAATCATCCTGCTTTCAGATCTCCAAAGACTTTACTCATCTCGTTCATTATCCCTGTCATTCTCTTACTACACATTTCTGGCCCTTCACTTAGGAAACAGGCAACAGTCAATCCCTGTTAGATTGCCTGGAAGTCAATCTGTTTCTTAGAACCACTGTAAGAACAAAGCCAGCACAGGCACATGATGGTGCCTCCTTTCAAAAATAATACACACATTTAATTGGACATCTATTTTTGGAAATGGATTTTCTTTACAGAGATTATATTCACTCTTAAAATCCAGTGGGGTTTTTAAGCAGCAACTTCCTCGCTTTAAGTAGGAGCACTTATCTAGGTATTATTTTCGTTTTAACATTCCCCATTTGTCCCTCATAAATAAAAACATTTTAGGTCAAAGCAAACATCAGCAATGGCCTAATTGGGATAATAACCTTTGTGATCCTTCTTCCTAATGTGCACTCAGGATTTAGTCCCTCACTTTACCGGACACTCTTAGTAAATATAAGGCGGTCGTTACCTCTCAGCATCATTGAAATAGTCCATGTCTTACTCTGTCCCTCGCTAGGGCTAAGTTGGGGAGAGTTGGTGGAAGAAAATTTGGGGTTCCATTTCAAGATTTTAAAGCTATGTTGACAAGTCTGAAAGTAATCAGCATGCTTGAAAATAGAATTGCTGAGGTCATTAATTCACTCATTTTTTTCCCCTAAAATTTACAAAATACTTACTTAACACCTACTTTGTGGTAGGCTTTAAAACATAAAGCTACATTATGGAGGTAAAACATTATTCCTTCTTTCTCTTCACAGGGAAAGTTAGATGAATACATGATATTCATACAGGGAGATGGTGCTATATGACTATAGGCAGAACTACCCTTGGTGAGCCTTTCAACACTCAGGAATCTTTTATTCAGAATTACATGAAACTGATGGCAATATGGAGCTTTACTTTGATTGGATCTAGTTGAACAAAACACAAAATGAAATTTAACATTTGATCCAAATAATAAAATATATTCATTCACATATATGTTATATATCTGAAATATATTTATAAATATAATATGTAAACATATATTTTATTTATATATGTTCTTTACCACTAGTATAATATAGTCTATGTACAGTTTTATAATATGGTCTATGTACAGTTTTAAATATGGCATATATATCTATAGCTTTATCATATGCTATTTAAGGCAGTTTATTTAACTTCTTATAGACCTGAAGGCAAGATAGAGGATAGGCACTTTCCCTTTTAATAAAGCTAGAGAGTGGCAGTGGATGCAATGGCTTATGCCTATAATGTCAGCACTATGGGGGGCCAAGGTGGGAGGAAGCACTGAGGCCAAGAGTTTGAGACCAGTCTGGGTAACATAGTGAGACCCTGTCCCTACCAGAAAGAAAAGAGAGAGAGAGAGAGGGAGAGAGGGAGGGGGAAGGAAGGAAGGAAGGAAGGAAGGAAGGAAAGAAGGAAGGGAAAGAAAGGTGGCACACACCTATTGTCCCAGTTTTCAGGAAAGTAACAGAAAGGAAAATATAAAACAGGAAAGTTTTGGATTTCACACGTCACCATACAGTATTAACCATGACTGGTTTAAGATATGCTGACAGCAGCTTTGCACTGTTCCACCATTCCCCGTGGCTCCTTACAGAGGGAGGCAGCATAAAATCATTTCTGCTGGTAAAAACTGAGAACTGTTGTTTTAGTTGCTTCTTGTGTTTTCTCTCCTTTTTAAAATGTTTTCCACTTTCCCTTTACAAACTCATCAAGTTGTAGGTACTAGATGGGGGATGCCCTATAGTCCCATGTGTTGTAAAGAAGGAACAGAAACATAGCTTATGATGAGAGAATAGCTTTCATTTTGGTCATACCTTTCTGTTCAGTTTTATTAGAAAATATATTCATTTTAATTATGAAAATGATTTCTTTAAAGTGGAAGCTGTACTATTGCTTATTAAATGTTTTCACATATTAAATGCTAATTATTAATTATGTTTTTGGAAATTCATTACTGAACCATTATTAAAGTCAATTAAACAAATTAGAGTGAATGCTAATGAAGTTTTGCAAGAGTAATACATGATAGACCTTTTTTTTTGGTACTGTATAGAGTTATACACATCCATGGAAAAGTGAAAGGCAGAAGATGCCCAGGTGCTAGAAGAAAAATAATAAAATATACTCAAAAATAAAAGAGATGTGGTGTTTACTAATATTTGCTACAAAATAAAGTGTAGCGATTAGGCTACAGAGATGGTCAGGGGCAAGTTATAAAAACACGGCAGGTTTTGGAGGCATAAATAATGACTTCTATTTCTTCCAAAAAGGATAGAAGGGAAAATACATTGTCCACCAAGAGCATGTGGAGAAGGCCTCCGAGAGGCTTGAGGAAAGTCTTGAATAGGTTTATGAGAGTGTCAACAATAAGTCAAATTTTGTACCTCTGAAGGTCCTGCTGCATTTAGAGACAATGAATTAGAAGATCAACATCAAGGGGGTTCTTACAGATTGAACTGTGACCCCCTCCAAAATCATAAATTGAGGCCCTATCCCCCAATGTGGTTGTATTTGTAGATAGGGCTTTTAGGGCAGTAATTAGGGTTAAGTGAGATCACAAAGGTGAGGTTCTAAATTGGTTTCCAGATAAAAAAAGGAATAGAAAGAGACGTCAGAAAAACCCTTTGGGGAACCCTGCAAGAAGGCAGCCATCTACAAGCCAGGAAAACAGACTCCCCAGAAAGCAACCCTGCCAGCATCTTAATCTTGAATTTCTATCTTGTAGAACTGTGAGAAAATAAAAATTTATTATTTAAGCCACTCAGTCTCTGGTGTCTTGTTATATCATCCTAGCCTGACTAAGAGGGGTTATAAGTTTTAATTAATTTAAGAGAAAAGAAGATAGGTTAGGTTAGAGCCTACATAAAGTTTGGGAGTTTCAGTGTATCTAATGATGTGTTGGGATTTTAGAGAAACAATAAATAACATTATTCATCCCCTTTTGAATTAGGAATCAACTCGAGAGATAAATGTGGACAATACCTATGAAGATCAACATATCAACTTTGTCACTATGATAACTGGAGATCACTCTTTTTCATTTTAAAGGGCTTATTAAAATGATGCTCCTGAATTAGACACAGGAACATGACCACGTGGTAGAATGCATGCCTCTTATACATAGACCAAGTCTCCAAAATGAAACATGGTGGAACAACTTCCTAGGACTGCTGTAATCAATTACCATAAATTTGGTGGCTTCAATCTATAAAAATTTATTATCTTCTGGGTACTAGCAACCTGAAATCAAGGCACTGAAAGGACTATATTCCCTCTGAAAGCTGGGGGGAAGAATTCTTCCTTCTGTTTTCCTAGCTTTTGGTGGCTCCTGGTAATCCTCAACCTTCCTTGGCTTCTCACTTTATCACTCCCAGCTCTGCTGCCTGTGATTAGATGGGTTTTCCCCCAGTATCCTCGTGTGCCCTTTTTCTACTAAAGAGAGTGGTCATTGGATTTAGGGCCCACCCTAACCCATAATGATGCCATCTTAATTAATTACATCTATAATGACCCCCTTTCCAAACAAGGCCACATTCTAAGATTCTGAGATTCTAGGTGAGCACGAGTTTTGAAGGGGACACTAACTAACCTACTACAGGTTAGGCTACTCATGTCCAAATAGTTATTTTAAATTCCCTAAATATATACCTCAGTTTCTAATGATGGAGGAAATGAGCAAGAAAGGAGTGGGGAGAGAGGCCAGGTGTGTCTCTGTAGTAGAAGTCCTCCCAAAGAGCAAAACCAGGACAGGAAATGCCAAGTCCCTCCAATTACATTCTGGCTTTTTATTTGCTTCATCTGTTGCACTTGATCCTTGAGTCTGTATTCCACCGGCTCTGTGGCTGTGAAATAAAGATGCTGGTGTCCCCTAGGGCAAAAACTCCTTATTCTCTTTTTATTTATCCTCAAAGTATGCCTACACATATTTTATAAAACAACTCACCACAAGCCATGTATTAAATTAAATGATGATAGCCCCCCCAGATCCTTATAACAACATGTCAACAATAACATTTAAATTTAAATATGCCTCAATATCATTTTTCTGATGAGAAACTAAAATATTAAGAGTAAGATCCTTGCTAATCTAAATCTGCAGAAATCAAATGCCAAAATTCTTATTTATATCCAAATAAAATAAATTCCAACAACAAAATTGTCCCATCTTTAAATATTATGTTCAAAGAAGGACTGAAATTTCAAGTCAAAGTCCTGAAAACATCATTTTTTTCTTCAATCCTGCTAATTCTTAGCTAGAAAACAGGGTTCAAAATGAGATGGCTGAGTAGAGCTCAACAGCTTCAACCTGCCTGTCTCTTGCTGGACAGGATGTGGTTCTGTCAATGCCCCTGGACTCAGATCACTCCTGCCAAGTCTCTCATGTACTTCCATTTGTTAAAAAGCCTAAGGAATGCATTAGGAACAGAGGAATATTTTGGCATTGAGCCACACACTCCCAAATGAAGACAATAAACCAGTCTCCAGGCCTCATAGCAGTTACAGCAAGCAAAAGGAAGTTTCAATAATAATAATAATAATATTTAAACTAGACCTTTGTTCTTGCTTAAGACTCAATGGTATCTGAGCAATGCAAGATAGATAGAATCAAGAAAAATTTTTGTTTCAGGCTCACCAGGTTGCAATCATTCTATCCCAGCCTTCAAGACTTGCACATTACAATTCAGTAAGGAGATATATCTTATCACAGAATTAATTAAGATGTTATTTAAATTCTCTATGTGGAGGGAAAAATAATCCTCTCTCCCAGTGTGTGGCATTAGAATAACCCTGCTATTTCGAAGTGTTCAAAATTTGCAGAGATGTTAGGCCCATTCTTCAGGGCTGATTTCATCTGGTATATTCAAACTGTCTTAATGTTTAGTTTCCCTCTGAACACTGAGTAGGCCGTGTCCTGGTACTGCATTGACAGTGGAACATGTGTGGGAAACCCTCCCCTAACAACACACGTATACACACACATACGTTCTGCATTAGAAGGTATTTTTATTCTCGTTCTATTGTAGCTTCTCACAGCCACTCCTTCTTGCTTTGGGCCTCCAAGGCAGAGTTCCCTCATCCTGCAGCTGGAAAATCATTCTCAGCAAATCATTTAAAGAATGAATCTGTTGACACATAGGAAACCTGCCCTCTTAGAGCTCTAATAACTACCACTATCTCAATTATTTGCACTTTAAGACATTATCTTTGCAAGTTTTGAAATTTTTTTGATTTTGAGAAGGAGTTTATTTTCTTTTTGAATATGATTTTATATGATAGTAGGATATATCTCTCATGGTCTATTTCCTCTGTGTTCTCCTTACTCTTGTGGAAAAATGCAGCTGGGTTTTAGACATTTAACCTGTTTTTAGTCTCAGGCAGTGCTCACCAACATACAGAATGAATATACCCTAAGTACAACAGTCATCAGAATGACATCCAAATAGGTTAGTCTCAGTCTAATATTGACCATCCTCCTCACCTTCAAAAACTGTGTTTGATCTTCTTTATGCCTTATAACCATGATTACATACATTTCTGTAGCATATCTCACTAGGTTACTACATCCCAATATATAATATTTGAAATGTACAAATTAATGCTTTAATAATTCTGTGCTGATCTTTCCAGTCTTTATGTCTCAAATCATCCAAAATGTTATACAACCACTTGGATGTGGTCCCCACTCTTCAAAAGGTAATTTCCTGAAAGCTTTTATTTTGGGTGGCTTAAGAGAATGGATCTCAATTGTTCTCTGTATTTGGGTTCCCTTCAAGAAGTCATTTAAGTTTATTAAGAGACTTTTGTCTCTTGCCTAAGATAATTCTTTAAATACCCAGTCCCAATTCCTGATTTAATAACAACTAAATCAACTCGTTCCTTCCACTTTCTGCAAGAGTAATCAGATCTGCAAGCACCTTATTCTACTTTTGTTTCCATCCAGCTTTATCTTTAAGGTCTCATTTTTCTTTACATGTTTGTCCTTCACATCTTCTACAGACAAGTTTGAGATTTTAATCAACATATCTGACTTTATCTTTCCTTCTCCCATTGCTCCTGTACTGATAATATTACAAAAGTATAATTTCAAAGCTCACCAATTTCCCTTTAAATTCCATATTTTTAGACATAGAAATTTCCATCAATAAGCATTTTAAATTGGCTTCTTAGCCTTTGATGTGCAGTAATGTCTCTGAATCAGTCACATTATTTGGAGGCTGAATTTGATTGGCCTATCTTACTTTTTAAATTCTAGTCCGTATCTTTGGTCTCCATTAACTCAAAAGTGAAGTGTTATTGGAGGTGGTAGCCTCCCTGAATTTAATCAAATGTAGAAAGGACACAGATGAGGTCCAAGTAAAGTTGCTCCTTCATTGTGAAAATGTGAGAATCATGCTTTTTTGAAGCCGAGTTTGGGGCTGGCAAGACTGGACGAGCCCTATTCGGATGTCATTCTGATGACTGTTGTACTTAGGGTAATTCGTTCTGTATGTTGGTGAGCACTGCCTGAGACAAAAAACAGGTTAACTGTCTAAAACCCAGCTGCATTTTTCCTACAAGAGTAAGGAGAACACAGAGGAAATAGACCAGGGAGATATATCCTACTATTGTATAAAACCATATTCAACCAATACTGGTTGACCAGTATTGCAGTAAATGAACTGAAGATCTGCTTGAGGTCTTAGGGTCAAGGTGAACACCGAACCAACCTCTGTAACCAGTTGTTTATGAATGAAGATAAAGGGGTATGTGGCTGTGACAAGGTAGAAATTCAAAGAGATTTTAAAAGAAGACATATTTGTATCTATCAGAATAGATAGATAAAATCTATTAATCTACTTAAGAGAGAGATTACTATCCGCAACCATGTACTGGTTAAAACCAGGACATATGAGATATACATTTTGAATGGATTAATATGGGAATGGTAGTTTTTATGAGGAAATATGAGTTCTAGAGAAAAACCATTAGGAAACAAGGATGCAATGGAATATAAGGTTGAGGGGGCCTGGGGTATGTCACCATGTTAATAAGAGAATAGGAGGACATTGAAAATCTAATACTGGGCTTACCTTTTACTAGTGACTAAGAGCATCCAGGGTGTGAGGCTGATAAAACCCATCATGGATCCAGACCACAGATAACCTCATATGTAGCACTGACATATTCAGTTTTTTTGTTTGTTTTGTTTTTTCTGGAGACTACCCCAAATCTATGAATGAATTTACCATGGGGACTTTCTATTTGCCAAAAAATTATATAAGTATATTTCCCGTATAAGTACCGGTAATGTGCAAGTGTGAAAGACCACATAATAATTTCATTTGGAATAGCTGAAGCAGTCTGCTAGCCTTGATATACATTTAATAGATAAAACATTAGTATCAAGCTAGAAGACCAATAAACTTACAAGCAAATATTACTGAGAAACCTTTTCCTTTACTGTAATTATTTCTTCATTTAAACCATTCTGTTTAATAAAGAAACATTGTAAAAGCATAAAGAGGAAAAAGCTATCAACATGATTATTGCTATCAACAGAGAGATTGAATAATTGTTCACTTTACAGCAAAGTCTCACTATAATCAATCATAGGCAAAGACTGAGTCAGGACAAACACATTTGGAAACAGCCTTTTCAGAAGCAATGACCATAGCTGCCCATAATAACTTCTGCCCACAATAGTGATTTTTAGATAATACATGCAATGATGTGTCAGGAAGCAGTGCCATTTTTGCTGAAACAAAAAAGCTAACATTATAGCACAAAGAGGAGAATGGCCATGACTGGTATCAGGTAGAGAAGGATAGGTGGAGGATATATATATCCTAAAGTATACAACCTTGACCTTAACATTAAGAAAGGAAAAAGCAGATGCCTGAACTCTGGGACATCCGGGAGCTGGGCTGACATCTGGGAGGTGGCCTGCTACTATTTATTATGTCTTGATGTTGCTGGGAGCTGCACTCACAATGAGGCCTTGATGTTCTCCTGCTGAGCATACACAACTTCGCAGAATGTCAATATCAGACCAGGTTACTCTGTGACCATGATGAATCAAGACATAATCAAGACCTCTCCACAATCATGTATGAACAAAGAGAAAAACATGAACATTTTCCAAACCAAAAAATGACCAAATAACCCACATGCTGGCTAATATGTATAACTGTGGATTCTTTAGCTTTTATAGTTTTATCCTTGCTCTAATCTTCTCTCCTTCTGAATTATATTCAATCTACCCCCACTTCTAGAGAAAAGTCACTTTCTCCCACAAATCACCTAACCCAGGCACAAATCCTCTAAGTCCAAACATTACCTTAAGAAGCACTCTCAGTTCCCTTACTGCAATGAGCAAGAGGCCAAAGGTATGCCCTGGTAGGTTTTGGCTGAGGCCAATGTAACATCCTCAGCTCATAAACTTTCTCAAGTCACTATTACCTGTAACATAACATCCTATCTAGATATGTGTCCTAGCTTCAAAGTCCTCCCTAATTTCATCACGTCAAACCTCATTGCCACTACCATTTCTCATATACCATTTGTTATAACCCAGTAAGTGCTAAATGATATATCTAAATTGTCTCATTTACTCCTTACAATGATTTTGAAAGATGTAAAATTATTTCCGTTTTTGAAACTAAAGAGAAGTTAACTATTTCTTATAGGTTTGCACAGACATGAAAGAAGTCAGACGTGTACCAAAGTCTGTTTACAAGTTCCATGGGCTTTCTTCGCATTATGCAAATAGCAGACTATTTAATAATATTCAAGCCCACCCCATACTTTCTAGCTTCTGATTTTGCTGGTGCTATAGATGTGCGTCCATTCATTGTTATTCATTGTCCTTTAGAACCTACTCAAAATGCTGACTTTTCTGTTATATCTTTTTTGTCCCACATATTTGTTCATTTATTCAATCAACATTCATTGGGGTCTACTGAATTTTCATTAGCAAAAAAACCCCATGAAGGCCGTGCTATGTCTTTTCAGCAAAATTAGTATGAAGATGTGAGGTGGGGTTGGGTAGAGATGGGAGGAAGAAAGTTAGGCATGATGAACAAAATCTCTAAAAAAAGTAAAGTAATATTCACATGTAGGGCATTCACTTTTATATACTTTATACATTCCATTCCTCTCCCCTTCTGCCCCTCTCTCCTACAAATGTACTTTTAATTCACTAATTCCCCCTGCAAATAGCAGGTGAGCGTTGGCCTTTGCAGAGGCCAGCTGTGTTGCCTGCTGAGTCAGCCTCCCATAGGCCATAGCCCCTCAGCTAAGTCCTTTTGTGTTAAATAGAGATTTTTTTTTTTAATATTAGTGAAACATTTCATGCATTAAGGGAAGAATAAAGGTGTCAAGAGTCACATGAAATGAACCAACTATATAAGCTACATGAAGAACATTCTGGTCAGTGTTCTCTTTATTTTATTTTTGAAAGTTTTATTTTACTTTGCATTGATACATAATAATTATATAAACTGATGGAGTACAATGTAGTGTTTTAATACATGCATTCTTATGTAATGATCAAATTAGGTTAATTAACATATCTAGCACCTCAAATATTCTTATTTCTTTGTGCTGAGGAAACAAAATTCTCTCTTCTAGCTATTTTGAAATAAACAAAATATTACTGTTAAACTATAATCACCCTACAGTGCAGTGGTACATTTGAAATTATTTCTCCTATCTAACTGTAACTCTGTACCCATTGACTAAAATCTCCTCCTTCCACCTGCCCGTTCCCCTTCCCAGCATCTGATAACCACTATGATACTTTTGGGTTCTATCAAATCAATATTTGTAGATTCCACCTATGAGTGAGAACATGCAGTATTTGTCTTTCTGCTCATGTCTTATTTCACCTGACATAATGTCCTTCAGGCTCATCCATGCTTACACAAATAAGAGCATTTCTTTTTTGTGACTGAGTAGTATTCTACTATGTAAATATACCATAGGTTCTTTATTCATTAATCCATTGATGGAAATTGGGTTGATTGCAAATTTTTGTTATTGTGAATAATTCTGTAACAAATATGGAAGTATAGCTATTTCTTGGCATGCTAATTTTGTTTCCTTTGTATATGTATGTATGTATGTTTGTGTGTATGCAAACTTAGTAGTGGAATTGCTATAACATGTGGTCATTCTATTTTTAGCTTTTCTGTTCTGTTTTCCATAATGGTGGTAATAATTTAGATTTTCACCAACAACATACAAGAGTATCTCTTCCTTTCTTTATATTCTTACTGAGATTTAATTTTGTTTTTTTGATAAAAGCCATTCTAATTAGAGTGAGATAATAGCTCATTGTGGCTTTGGTTTGCAATTCCTAAATGTTTAGTGATGTTGAGTACTTTTTCATGTACCTGTTGGCCATTTGGACATCTTTTCAGAAACCTCTAACAGTATCTTTTGCCTAATTTTAATTGAATTATGTATAAGGTCAGATGTATAGTTTGCAAATATTTTATTTCATTTTGTAGCTTGTCTCTTTACCATAGGCCCATAGCAAACTGTTTGAAAATGAAATCAAAAAAGCAGTTCCACTTTAATAGCAATAAATAAATAAATAACCTAGGAAAAAACTTAACCATGGGAGGGAAAAATAGCTCTACAATAAAGACTACAGCATTGGTGAAAGAGTTTGAACAGGAAACACACAAAAAAAGAATAAATAGTCCATGTTCATAGATTGAAGAAATTCACATTGTCAAAATGTCCTTTGCTACTCAAAGCACTACATATATTCAATGCAATTCCTATCAAAATGCCAATGAATACCAATGACATTTTTTACAGAAATAAAAAAAAAATAATCTTAACATTTGTTTGAAACACAAGAGACCTCAGATAGGGTAGCAATCTTGAGCTAAACGAATGAAGCTAGAGGCATCACATTACCTAATTTTTAAATATACTACAAAGCTATAATAATCAAACAACACGGTAATGGCATAAAACAGACACAAAGACCAACAAAACAGAACCCAGAACCCAGAAATAAATCCATGCATTTATAGACATCCAATGTTTGAAAAAGGCACCAAGATTACACAGTAAAGTAAGGACAGCCTTTTAGACAAGTAGTGATTAGTCAGTCCTTCATTCTTGGCTAGTACTCACAGGGCCTCTGCTGCAAGATTCCCTTCTACTCTTACAAGGTCCTGTGAGTGGTCCACTTATTCCCCAGTAGATGTCCATGCCACAGGAGCCATACAGTGGCTCAAGAAGGCAAATTAAATGTCCATACCTTCCTCTACTGTGCTGCTCCTTTGTACCCTAGCTCCAGGTTAGGGTGAGGCAGCTTAGAAGAGATTACTGCAGATAGTTCCAACTGGAAAATGAGGGTCAAGTGCACATCCCACCTCCAGGAATAAGCCCAATTCTGTAATGCAGGTAAAGGCAGGCTGCACTCCCCTGGTCGTTCCTACCTGCACATGCATATGTGACAAAGCTAGTATTACGTACAGAGTATATGACCACACAAGGGACCAGGGACAACATGGAAGGGAGGGGATGACACAAATGAAAAGCACACTTGTCTCCTCTGTCCTGACATCAAATAAACCAGGAATCTTGATTCCCCCACCTCAGACACATTCAATAAAGAAATTCTGCTGTCTTTGTTTGCAAAACAGGCCAAAATGAAAACTTTATACCAACTCTACCACCTTTATTGAAGTTCCCATAAACTCTCAAATTATTTTAAAAGTTTCTGAATTGATTCCACTCTTCCATCTTACCACTTTGCTGTTTTTTCTTCATAACTTAGCCTTTTAAACATGTCAAGCCATGCCACCCTTCTCCTGAAAACTTACCATACACCTCTCCTCTTTTTCAAAATAAACCTCACTGATCTCCTAGTGGTCTATAAAATCTCAGGAGGCTTGGTTTTTGGTTCCCTCTGATCTCATCTCCTGCCACCCCTCCTTACTTATCCCACCCAATCCATTCTGTCCTCCCTGCCATATCTCAATATCCCAAGGCACAATGCTTTCTGAGGCTCTTTGCACTATCTCCTCTGGAAAATTCTCTCTGCAATCATCTACACGACTAGCTCCATCCTCTTCCTCATATCTCTGCTCAAATGCTATCATTGCAATGCTGCCTACCTCAACCACTTTTTTTCAAACTGTAATTTCTCCACTTTCATTTTCACATGATTTTTTTTTTTGCCTTTAGTACTCTATTTCAATTAGTTATTATATTAATTGCAGTTTCTATCTCATCTCCATGAAATATAAGCTCTGTCAGGATTTATTTATTTATTTATTTATTGGAACTGTTTGTCTCACTATGGTGCAGCCCAAGCACTTAGAATAGTGTCTGACATAGGAATGAAGGATTGAATGAAAATCTGAGTTAGACATTTCACATGTAGCACACCTTGCATGCTACACGTTCTTAATTCATTTCCTTCTCTCCTCCACCTTCCTATTTACTTCCAGTAAACAGTTTATAGTGGCTGAGCTATTAGTGAATTGCCTTGTACATAAACCATATCATTTGGCTGCAAAGTTCATAATTTTGTCCCATTTGCTGTAGATCATATTCAGGACAAACAGAACCATTTATGTATGATCCTGTTGAAACAATGGGAGGAATTATTCCATATTTGAAAGATCAGCATTTTATTTCTTATTTTTAAGTAGGATTGATTATAGAGAATATAGTGTCTGTGCAGGAAGTCAGTCTTTTTACTAATTCAATATTATTTGTCAAACTCTGCCATGGAAACAGTGTAATTTTTACCTATTCTGAGCACATTTTCAGCTAAATGATGACTACTAGTTTCATTTTAATTTGAACTTCACCACCTCTAACCCCACTCTTGCCTCCTCTTTCCAATAAAGCGTCTTAGACCAATGAATGATTTAAAAGACAAATACATAGCTTTGAACATCCCATGCTTGTTTGAGGTCCAGGCAAGAATCTGTTCTGGGATGTCAAATTAAATTTGTAGCGTTAGCATATTGGAATGTCATTGTATGTACCTTTGACACAATTTGTCAACAACAGCAAGAATGTTTTCACTAATCACACTGATTTGTAGACTGCCAGTCCCCTGATAACAAATGTTCTTTGGTCCCTGGATGTGACGATCCTTTATACAGTAGCATAAGTTAAACAGCACTAACTGTTTGGGCTAAGACATTTACAAAAAAAAAAAAAAAAAACTTGGGGAGAAAATTAAGAAGGAAAAGAAAAAATAAGTTAGATATCTTAAATAACATCAACTAAAGTATAGATCAGAGATCATTTTCAACCACTCCAGTGTGGTTATAACCTTGAGCTGTTTCTCAGCCACAGCCTTATATTCTATGCTAAAAATTTTGTAGTTGTGAAATTTGCAGCTGAAAGGGAATGTTTGACAAATCGGCCCCTTAATTAACTTGGCATCTGTTTTGGTCATTGGCAGCGATGTCTGCCTGTCCTGGTTTTCCTTTTGCCTTGCGTTTTACCCTAGTTCCCCACCTAACCGCTCCAATGTGCATTTAAGCAAGTGAAACCATGTGACAGTTTCTTGTGGCAGAGAGAAGGATTTTGTTCACAGCTTCTTGTGATCTGTTTCTTACTCTGCATACTACACCATTTGCAGGTTTTCCCGATTTTAGATATTTTCTTCTTCCACTTACAGAAATTAAAAAAAGATTTTTCAGGGATAGTGGAGATAATACGTTTAACAAAAGGCTAGCCTACTGCCCCACTTCTCTGCCTATTCCAAAGACCCTCTGAATAATCTTCTTTGTTAAACATTAATTCATTATCTCTTCTTAACTCCTGTGCAGTAGGGATTGAACTTAATTCTGCAGCTTGCACAGATTTATACAAGGGAAAAAGAACTGTCCACAGTAGCAAGCCCAAACACACAACAAGCCCAGAAGATCCTTAGGAAGGGGGCATTGTCCATGCATAATTAATATGAGACAAAATTGGGAGCGTGAGGAAGGTAAAGGGACCGTCTTTCTGTGTAGGGTAAAGAAAGAGCAGCCTACGCCTTGACCAAATTCTGTCTCTCCTCAAATATCCTAAACATTCTTCCTTCATCTTTCTAAATCCACAAAAAAATGGGCATTTGTTTCAGTTATATTTTAGGGTCAGGTATTTTTTTAAATAAGAGTAGCCCCTGAACATACTCTATGCTGATTTCATTGAAAATTTGCTTTATTTTTCAGTTTAATCCTCTCTCCATTAAGGAAGAGAATAATATAGATGACAGATCAACTGATCCGTAGACAGATACTAGTATAACTAATACCTCACCTTTGAAGAATTCAATCTTTTACGGTAAGACTATGGAAATGATTATAAATTACAATTGCCTACAAGGGAAGGAGAAGAGAAGATTTCCACACTAAAGAAAACACTGAAATGGAAGCACAGGAGCAAAAGAAAACTGAGATCTAGCACATTATTTTTCAAAGGTCAAGGCTTAATTATGTCAGTATTTATAGATACCAAAACTTTTTATAAACGCTGCTACATCTGAATTGAGCACAAAGTGGGGAATCAAAAAACTTTGTCATGATCATGGCAGAGAACTGTCAAGATAAAAGAGAAAATTGGCTGGGAAAAATGACAGAAGTTTAGAGACAACAGTAACTTTAGGAACAACTTTTTACAAATAAGGAAACACCCAGAGTGGTAAAGCGGATGGTTCCTGATGCTACAGGACATGTTTTGAGTGAGATCAAGGTTTCCTAAATCCAAAGGCAGTAGTTTCACAATTCACTTGGAATACAAACATCTTAATAAATTAATAAATCACATCAATCTAAAATTCAACCTTTAAATTTTAGACCAAAGGATGCAAAATAGCAGATATGTAAGGTGAATAACTCTAGAGATCTAATATACACGCGATATAAGGATACAGTTAAGAAGGGTGTATCGCGTATTGGAGATTTTTGCTAAATGAATGTATTTTAGCTGCTCCTGACATGGGCACAGGTGATGAATATGTTAACTTGCTGCACTATCATAAGAATTTTACTGTCTACAATATATATTTCATAATATCATGTGTACCTTAAATATATACGATAAAAATGTACTAAAAAGGAGGGGAAAAGCAAATAATAGGCTAATACAATGATGATGCCCATATAAAATAAAAATAAATAAATACGACAATAAATAAATACATAAACTTAACTGGCTAAAGAAGTAAAGAGCCAAAGTTTTATTTATATTGCCATGTCTCTATATCTAACTTGGTGATAGTTCCAGAAGATTTTGAAATCTTTGACTCGTTTTAATGATATTCTTTTTTCAGTCAAGGGTATCAGATTTAACTATCCTTACAGTTGTTTCAGGACCCCTTTTTCTCCATATACTTGTCACATCTGAACTGAAGCCACCTCTAGAACTCTACCATCTGTTGCAATAGATCCTATATGTGGTATGTGTTACATTTTCAAACAGAATTTAGAATAATTATAGAATACCCAGAACTTGCTAAAATCATAAAAAAAAAAAAACCACTTATCTTATTCACACAGTCTCCTACTGATGAAAGTTCTCAAAGTTAGAAATGGCCTAAGGGAAAATACTAAATCTTAGATTCTCTCAGTGAAACGTAGCCATAGGTTAAAGACCACATTAAAGTGTGACAGTAAGTGTCCTATTAATATGCCTGAAAGATGTAAAATGAAACTCTCAGCTAGACAAAAGGGATCGTAATAACCATAAGTAATGTTTCATAATATCATGTGTACCTTAAATGTATACAGTAAGATGTACTAACATGTGCTGTACTATTTTACAATCTCTTGACTCATAGTTTAATATAGCCTCTCTCGATGATATTTGAGAGCATGTATTTTAACCAAGGAAGTAAAATATTATAGGGGACCTGGGAAAGTCCCGAGTTTTAAGGGGATTGTATTGACAAAGGCCTGCAAACATGGAATAAGAGGAATAGACACCTTAAAAAATGAAGCTTCTACATCCTTAATCTGATACTGGCAAAAAAAAAAAAAAAAAAAAAAAGCTGAGAAAACAAATTAGCTAAATATGTGAGTGCAGGCATTTCTTATGAAAAAGGAAGAATCATTCAGTGGGGCTAACAAGAACTCCAAGAGTAAAGATAAGAGTTACAAAGAACCATCACTGGGCTATAAATCAAGATATATTCTGTGTCCCAAGAGAAAATACCCACCTGAATTTCAGAATGGCAATGAAACAGTGACTGTTAGTGCCTTTTTTCCCATTCAAAATCAAGTAGTCTTTTTAAATACAAACATTTACTGCAGTTTTCTTATCCCTGTCACACTGTTGTATGTTTGTTGTATAAGCAACAGAACTAAAGAAAGTAGACTCTATGAGTACACCTGACCAGCCTTGTTCACAGTGCAACTACTTTAGATGACTAATTCCTGGACTGGAAGCCTGAGCCTGATACCATAATGGGATGAGACTTTGGGGAACCTGGGAGACCAGTAATTATATTTTGTATGTGGAGTTACTTTTTCTTCATTTCATTACTTTCAAATTCAGAATTTTCATCATAATGAGTACAATCTTTTTTTTTTTTTTTTTTTTTGTGGTTTTTGGCTGGGGCTGGGTTTGAACCCACCACCTCTAGCATATGGGGCTGGTGCCCTACTCCTTTGAGCCACAGGCGGTGCCTGATGAGAACAATGTTTTAGATTATATATTCTTACTTCTGGTTGTCTTTAGATTTTTGCAAAATCTTCTTGGGTCCATGATGGGAAAGTTACATATAAAATTTCATACTGTCCAGCAGAACAATGGGCAGAAAGAGAGAAAAATAAATGTTGCTAAATTTGGGGATGTACAGAAGCTCTAAGATTTTTTTTTTCTTTTGCAGTTTTTTGGCCAGGGCTGGGTTTAAACCCGCACCTCTGGCACATGGAGTTAGCACACTACTCCTTTGAGCCATAGGCACCACTCAGAAGCTTTAAGATTTAAAATCAACTTTAACCCTGAAAAGGTTAAAAAGAAAGCTCTTGGCTTTTTTTCAGCTGATACCACCTTCAAAAACTATTGGTAGGATTACCAGGAGGAGAAGGCTGAACTGTTTTTCCTTAATCTAATTTAACATTATTTAAATAGGTTTCCACTTCTTAATATTTTGGCATTAACTTGCTCATCTGTCTTGACTTTCTGATTGTCACTTGTACATAGTCATTCAAACAAAAACATATGAAATGCTTTCTATATCTCGGGCACTGTGCTAGACATTGAGAATGCAGCAGCAAATACAAGAAACTAAAGCCATCGTTCCCTTTGTGTTTAAACTCAATAAAGAATAACATGGTTAAAAAAATAAACAGGTAAAATATGCAGTATGTTAAAAGAGATACGTACTATGAGCAAAAATATAGCTGAAAAGAGAAAGAGAAATTGTATACAGAGTTACATTTTTAATTAGGAAAGTCAGGAGCGGTTTCTTTAGGTGATACTGAGTAACAACCTAAAAAATGAGGAAAAGAGAGGAAAATAGTAGGAAATAGGTTAGAGAGATAAAGGGAAACCAGATAATGAAGGTTCTTCTAGGCCAGTGGTTCTCAACCTTCCTAAGGCTGTGATATATTTCCATTGTTACAAAGAGGTTGCAACCCACAGGTTGCTGTTCTAGGCTAATTTGGGACTTTGGCTTTAGCTAAATTAAATGGAAAATCATTCAATAACTTGAGAACATGCATAACATAGTCTGACATTGCATTCATAGTATCAGTCTGGTTATAAAAATGTATACAATTTAAAGCTTTTCTTTTAAGATCTGGAATGAGACAAGAATGCCCCAGCTTTTCCACTTTTATTCAATA
>NW_003852421.1:18670583-18783332 GCF_000181295.1 Otolemur garnettii | reverse complement strand
CCCCTGGGTAGAGTGCTGTAGCATCACAGCTCACAGCAACCTCTAACTCCTGGGCTCAAGCGAGTCTCCTGCCTCAGCCTCCCAAGTAGCTGGGACCACAAGTGCCTGCCACAACACCCGGCTGTTTTTTGGTTGCAGCCATCATTGTTGTTTGGCGAGCCGGGGCTGGATTCGATCCCACCACCTTAGGTGTATGTGGCTGGTGCCTTAGCTACTTGAGCCACAGGGGCCAAGCCAAGATACCCCATATTTGTGAATTAGAATAATTACAATGGCTAAAATATTCATACTACCAAAAGCTATCTGCATATTCAATGCAATTTCTACCTAAATACCAATGACATTCTTCACAGAAATAAAAAAAAAAAAACCTTAAAATTCACATAGAATCACAAAAGACCCAAAGTATCCAAAGAAATTCTAATCAAAAAGAAGAAAGTTGGAAGCATCACACCACTTGACTTTAAAAAAATACTACAGAGTTATAGTAACTAAAACAGAATGGTAGAGGCATAAAATCAGGTACAGAGAACCTAGATATAAATCCATATATTTACAGCTGACTCATTTTTGGAAAAGATACTGAAAACAGACACTGGAGAAAGAACAGTCTCTTTAATAAATGGTGTTGGGAAAACTGGATATATAGACATAGAAGAATAAAAGTAGACCCTTCTTTCTCAGGATGCATAAAAATCAAATTGCAATGAGTTCAAGACTTAAGTATAAGACCCAAAACTATGCAACTACTAGAAGGATGCTTTGGGGAAATGCTTCAGGACATTGGTTTGGTCAAAGATTTTTAGAGTAAGACCTCAAAAGCATAAGAAATAAAAGTAAAAATAGACAAATGGACTTATATCAAACTAAAAAGTATTTGTTTAACAGAGGAAACAGTCAATAAAGTGAAAAGAAAACCTATATAATGGGAAAAAGTATTTGCAAGCTATTCATGCCTTGAGGAGAATATATTAGAGGCTCAAACAACTCAACAGCAAAAGAACAAAAAAAATCTGATTTTAAAAAGGTATGGAATCTGAAAACTCATTTCTCAAAAGATAATATACCAATGGCTAGCAGATATATGAAAAAATGCTCAGTTTCACTAATCATCAGGGAAATGCAAATCAAAACCACAATGACATATAATCTTACCCAAGTTAGAATGGTACAAAAGATAATAGATGCTGATGAGGCTGCAAGGAAAGGAACACTCATATACTGTTGGTGGGAATATAAACCAGTTCAGCCATTATCAAAATGGGATGGTGGTTCCTCAGAAAGTTAAACCTTGAAATGTCAGATTATCTAGCAATCCCGCTACTGGTTACATATCCAAAGGAAAGGAAATCGGTATATTGAAGAGATACCTGCATTCCTGTGTTGACTCAGCACTATTTATAACAGCCAAGATATGGAATGAACTTAAGTGTTCATCAATGGATGAAAAGATGAAGAAAATGTGTTCTATCTATATAAGGAGAACTCTTCAATTATATATTTTTTAAAAAGAATGATATCATGGATGCAAATGATAGCAACTTTTACAGCAGTATGAATGACTCTGGAAGACATTATGTTAACTGAAATAAGCCAGGCATAGAAAGACAAATATTATGTGTATTCATTCATATGCAAAACTAAAAATGTTGATTGCATGGAGGCAGAGATAAGGATAGTGGTTATGAGAGGCTGAGCATGGTAGGAATGAGGGGAGATAAAGCAAGGTTGACAATAAGTATAAAAATATGATTAGACAAAAGGAACAAATTACATTATTTCACAGGACAGTGGGGTGACTTTAGTTATCAATAATTTGCTGCATATTTCAAAATAATTAGAAGAAATGACTTGGGATGTTTTCAACACAAAGAAATGATAAATGTGTGAGGTGTTGCATGTATATTAAAATATCACAGGTACCCTAAAATAGATAGAAATATCATGTATGGATTAAAAAGTATGCTTTATCTTTTAGAATTCCCATTCTTGGAATAAAATTTCCACGCTGTGAGGAAGACCAGATCATGTGGAAAGGCCATGTGGAGATATTTAGGCTAACAGTCCCAGATGAAGTCCCATGTGGAGAGGCCACATGGAGCTGTTTTGGCTAACAATCCCAGAGGAAGTCCCAGTTAGACAACTTTCACCATCAGTTATGTTATATTTGAAGAAACTTCAGGATAACTGCACCTCCAACCACCATTTGATTACATGAGAACCCCTGAGCAAAGGAGCCTGGCCGAGCCTAGTCAACGTCCCAAACCCTGAGACATAACAATAAAATGATTCTTGTTTTAAACCATGAATTTTTTTAAATGATTGTTTTACGCAGTGATTGACAGATAAATAGACCTTTCATAACACTTACTGTCTTCATCCAACTTCACTGGATATTTCTTGTGCTGGGTCCTCCATTTCTGCTAGTTGGTTACTGCAGAACTGAGTTTTAAACTATCTGCTTATTTTTAGTTGCTTGTTCTACCTACAAAATCTAATGAAGTCTGTGGTTTTAAACATCTTTGTAGTGATGACCCGACTCTCAAAAAAAAATTATATTCTGCCTTATCTTTACCAATGAGTTCTAGATTTATAGTCAGCTACCCTTTGGATATTACTGTTTAAACACTCAAAGTTTACCTTCAGTCAAATATCCCTCCTCGTTTTTTTCTATCTTAGTAAATGGTATTGCTATCCAACCTATTACAAATAACCATTAAATTTATAAATAATTCTGAATCCTTCCTGTTCACTTAATACCCGTGCTATCTACAGCATCAATAAATCCTAACTTTACCTTCAAAAACTATCCCAATCTTGCCACTTCTCTTCATCTGACTTCTACAATCTTGATCTGTGGCTTGAAACTCAGCATTGACTTTGTCACATTTGCTCCACCCCAGAACCTACAATTTGTTCTCCTTAAGGCCATGAATATGATTTTTATAAAACAATAAGTACATGATATTATATACTCCTGGTAAAAATGTTCCCTTGTATTACAATGTAATTAACAAAATGAAAGTTCAGCAAGCCCTCTGTTAAAATTGGTATTTTCCAATCCCTCCTTTGCACATTTTTCTTGTCATTTTTCTCATAGCAGTTATTACGTTTTTACATTACCTACATTACCTTTTTAATTTATTATTTACTTGTTTATTACTATCTCTTTCTTTCCATATCATTTACATAAGATCAGGGACTTTGTCTCATTCACCACTGTATTCCAAGACACAGAAGAATGGAGTTAATATATGCTCAATAAATTTTAGTTTTGACTATCATTCATCACTAAAGGAATAAATATGTATTTTCAAAAAATAATTGATTGTGACTTATCAGAGAATGACTTGGGGTTTTAGATATTAAAGAGTTACCATGTGCCCATTTTTTTACCTCATATGTGGCAATAATATGAATCAGAAATGCTAGATTTATATTTGTACAACTTGGTAATAAATGTATACAATTTGGTGATAAAGACAATTTATTATTTATATTTTAAGGTATTTCAAATATTACCTTGAATAAAAATAATAGTATTACAATTATTTTTAATTTTCATGAGATCTTTTTGTGTCTGTAGGTGAATGTATAGATGAGTTATTAAGAGTGACTTTGCAGTCAGTATCTTGATGTTAGAACCAAGATAACTTGCCTTGTCATGAGCCTGCTTAAGACCATAAACCATCATCTAAACAAATGAGTTATCTCCTTTGGGGGGCAATGATGTAGGTTCATGTTATAGTGACCATAAGTGCACAATATATATGACACACTTAACCTCTTAGTATACTTCCTGAATTTTATATATTTTTGAAAATCTTGAATGGTTCTGTTGCTCTGGTCTTTAGGAGCTGCAGTCACTACAGAGCTTAAGACTTGAAGGGCAATTGACTAACAGAATCATAGCATCTTTCCCAAATGAGTATAGAATTGAGCTCTAAAACACCACTGGTACATGAAAAACACATCTTAGAATAACCAGTTTGGATCCCTGGTTCAAATTTGATTTTTCGGTAAATAAAGAAATCATCATTGGCATATGTAAGTTATTTAAGAATGATGACCTTCTGTGATTGTAAAATAAGTAGTTATCTATAGATTCAGGAAATGTCAGGAGGTATCTAATAATTAAAGGGAAGAATTTAGAGACTGTTTAAGCTTAAATATTTCAGCCTGAATAACTGATAGCTTTAGGTTGGAGATTCTGGCAAAAGCAAACAAGTAACAAAAGAGTATGTTCACAGAAAGCAGATAAACATTTGAATGGAAAAAACTTTAAAACAATATTTTCAAAGAAGACTTAATTATGTATATAAATATATCCATGTATTAGATACATGATTATGCTGTAGATATGCAGTATAGCTTTCAAGTAACCAACTGTGCATTTCATTAGGTAATTATACATAACATTCCATATTATTTAAGGTAGTTTAGTCACTTCTACCATCTTGATAATCCAATGAAATGCATGACTCTCTCTTCCTTACATCAACAAGGAGAATATTTATGTCAGGAGCTGCCTTGGTCATGGGACTGAATCAAACTAGAGGGCACAAAGAAATAATTGACATTGCCGAGAACTTAAAGTTAATGAGACTTTCTTAATAATAAGTCTGAAACCATCTCTACTAAAATATATGTGAAATGTCAATAAGATTAAATTTGCCAGAATTTTTCTGTTTGACCAAACAATGAGAAAAGCAAGCGCTTTCTCCCTGTAGCCACTGCAGTCAATTGAATTACACTTTTTTTTACAGACTCAATTATTTTTTCTACTTTGCCTCATCATTCTTTAATAATTTGATGCCAAATACAAATGCCTCTTCTTATTTAGCAGGAGTACTGCAAAATGGAACTTTTACTGACATTTCAATATCTCCTTGTCTCTTATACTACAGCTTAAGAGTGCTAAAGGATCTATGGGTCTGTCAGTTAACATATTTTAAGGTGTGTTCATTTAATTTTTAATTTAATAAATGAGACATATTTTCATTGGATGTCTTGGATTTATTTTGATACGTTGTGTTCTATTTTTTGTAGTGATTTGTGGGTTTGCCTACAGATTTTTTAATGTAAAGTTTTAATTCAAAGAACTCTTCCTATATGCTTGTTAACAAAAGTCTCAGAAAATGTATAAATTCTGCTTCCTTAATCACTGCATTTTTCATAAAAATAGATAATATATTCTTATAGTTTTTTATAATTATATGTTGAATTTATGATCCAGAGAGAAAAATTGGCTCCCAGAGTTATGAACATTAAAAGCGATTGTGGATTCATTACCCTTCTAACTTACATTCCAAGAAAGAGCATTGATCTGGTCTATATAGTTATAGATCCCTTTCAAATGTGAAGCTGTTATACAGCTAATTTTTAATAGATACTGAGTTTTTTTTGTAATAGTTTTCATTTTCTTTTCTATCAATGAAAAAATTAAACTGAATAAATAAAAAGGTAAAAAATGAATAAATATATTTTCTTACAAATCATGGAGATACAGGATGCAAAATGAGAAAAAGAACTAAACAATTAAGATGAAAAACTTGGAAACTAAAAGAATTTATTATCTCACCCATGTATTTACCATAAAAAAGGAAAGTGTCACTTAGCTTCATAACTAGTTTCTTCATTGCCATTAGCCTGGAGTCTAACAGATTAGAAAGCTATCATTAAGAAATATGCCTTGTGAGTGGCACATTACAGCACTTCAGTATGTATCATCTATGACATTATAGAGTTTGAAATTTTCACATCATACTCCAGTACATCTTGTGAAAACTCAAGAAATAATTTTCTTTTTAGGATGTGATTTGGCATGCACAAACCTTTGCTCAATCTTGAAGGTATTATAAAATAGTCTTAGAATGTGTTATAACAGGTCAAATTATCAAATGGTAAGATAATAGTGTGAAATATACTATGTACAATAACTGCAAAGAAAATAAAATACCTAGGAAAATACTAAACTAACAATGTAAAAAATTTTTACAAGAAGAACTACAAAACACTGATGAAAGAATTAGCAGATGACACAAACAAATGGGAAAGCATCGAGTGCTCATGCATTAGAAGGATCAATATTATTGAAATGTTCATACCTCCCAAAGTGATACACAGATCCAACACAATTCCTATCAAAACACCAATGTCATTTTTCACAGAACTAGTAAATTCAATCCTAAATTTCACATGGAACAAAAAATGAGGCCAAATAATCAAAGCAACCCTAACCAAAAAGAACAAATCTAGAGGCATCATATTATTAGACTTCAAATTATAGTACAAGGCATAGTATCCAAAACAGCATGGTACTAATATAAAAGTAGACACATAGATCAATGAAACAGAATAGAGAACTCAGAAGTGAAACCATATAGCTATAACCAACTGACCTTCAACAAAGCAGACAAAAACATATGCTGGAAAAAGGATGCCTTATTCAACAAATGGTGGGAGAAAATTAGAGACCCACATGTAGAAGAATGAGACTGGATCCCTATATCTCATTATATAAAAAATTAACTCATGATGAACTAAAGACTTACATGTAAGATTTGAAACATAAAAATTCTGAAAGAGAACATAGGAAAAACTTTGCTGGACTTTGGTGTAGACAAAGAATTTATAACTAAGACCACAGAAGCAAATATAGCAACAAGAAAGATAAATAAAAAAAGGGACTGATTAAACTAAAAATTTTCTGCACAGCAAAGAAAATGATCAAGAGAGTAAGTAGACTACCTACAGAATGGGAGAAAGTATTACCAAATCATCCATCCTACAAAGAAGTAATATCCAGAATCTACAAAGAGCACTAACAAATAACCCCATCAAAGAGTATGCAAAAGACACGAACAGATGTTTTTCAAAAGATTTACAAGTAGCCAAAAAACATAATGAAATTCTCACTGTCACTCATCACCAGGGAGATGCAACTTAAAACCGCAATGGATATCACCTTACTCCTGTCAGAAAGGCCATTATTAAAAAGTAAAGCAACGAAAAATGTTGGCATAGATGAGCAAAAAGGGAATGCTTATATACTGCTGATGGGAATGTAAATTAGTACAACCTCTATGGAAAACAGTATGGAGAATCTTCAAAGACTGAAAGGAGACCTGCGATTTAATCCAGTAATTCCACGATTGGGTACCTACCTAAAGGAAAAGAAGTCATTATATCAAAAGCCATCTGCAAAATTTATAACCGCAAAGATAGGGAGTCAACCTAAGTTCACATCAAATAATGATACAGAAAAAGTGAAATACACACACACGCACACACACACGTCATGGAGTAATACCCACCTATAAAAAGAAATGAAATAATGTCTTTTTCAGTAACTTGGATGGAGTTGGAGACTATTATCCTCTTAAGTGAAGTATCACGAGAATATAAAAATAAGTAACACGGGTTCTCACTTATAAGAGGGAGCTAAATCATGGGTATATATGGACATATAGTGGTATAATGGACATTGGACACTAAGAATAGAAGAGGATAGGGGATTAGGGATCAAAAATTATCTGTGGGGTATAATGTACACTATTCTGGTGATGGGCACACTACAAGTGTTGACTTCAGAACTACACAGTTCATCTATGTATGAGAAACACTTGTGCCTCTTTAATATTCAAAATAATAACAAGTCTCAAAAATGTTCTTAATATGAACTTAGCAAAGTCCTTTTTTAAGTCTATTCAAATTAAATTATCCATAAAACGAATTAAAATTAAGTCCTAGATTGAAGATGATTTTTTTCTGTCATCCCAATGAACACGTTGCCCATCCTTTGATTCTTACTCTGATGATTCCTTTGTTGCTTTCCAATGTCTTCAAAGGATTTTAGTTGCACCAATGTTGTTTTTATAATATTTACTCTTTCATATCCTAGGAAACATAATTATTAATGTGGAAGATAATGAATGATTCTGGATATCTCATCATCGGGAAAAGAAAAAAGAAACTGATCTTTGTGAACTGAAAAATCTGACTAGACAAGGACTTCACATAAACTGGTTTTACCCAGGAAAAATTACTATGACAGGGGCACATTTAACATATGCTTTTTAAAATGTATAAATTCTGGATGAAAGAGCAAAGATTCATTGCATTTTAAACACTTTTTAGAATTATGAATTTTCCATATGTGCTGAGGTTAAAGCTAGTTAAGTTGATACATTCAAAGGAAAAGGCAGTTTGGCATAGCTCTTGGGCAAGAGTATTGAACGCTGGCGTATCTCCACCCATTAAACTCTATCGTACGCAATAAATCTAAAACAGAATTTATGGTAAGTAGTTTAGATGATGTGAGGAACAAACATCAGATCAGTTAATGCCCTGTGTAGGGGCCACGGCTCTGTATAAGATCAAAAACCCTGATTTTGCTCTGATCTTCAGGCCAGTATGAGCATTTTTATAATGCAAGTCTTCATTTGACATTCTCATGCTTAGGATTTATTTTCCTAAGGGCTAGTGTGACATAGAGGAAAACCTAGTGTGATTAAAGCTTTTCATTGATTCACTTGGCAGTAGTAAGTTTTTTTTGGGGGGGGTGGTTTGAACAGACAGAATAAATAATATTTCTTCTGCAGTAGCTATTCTATTGAATTTATTTTCTCTTCAGTGTCCACAATATATAAGGATAATTATGTAAAATAACAGAGATGACTGAATTTTAAATAAAGTTTTTATTTTAAAACAGGTTTAGGGTCACAGAAAAACTATAAAGACAGGACAGAGAATGTCCTTATGCCCAACATAGTTTCCCTAAGTGGCTTCCTTCCAAAGAATGTGGAAAGAAAGGAAAAGAGGAACTTTACAGCGGAGAAGCCTGGCAAACACTGCCTGGGCCAGGTGATCAAGCTCAGCATCAACAGTGACAAGTCATGTTGCTGTATTAACCTCTATGTGATGTGATGAAAATGGTATTTTATATCTGTGGTCTTCCCCTCAAAGAAATCATGGTCTCAGTCAGATTAAGCCAAACAGCAAATAAAATGCCAACAGAAGGACGTGTTCAAATTCTCTGACTGGCACCCCCCAAACCTGTCAAGTTTATCAGTAAACAAGGAAACCCTGAGAAACTGTCACAGCCAAGAGAAGCTTTAAAAATAAGTAAAATGTGATGTGGTAACCAAGATGCGATTCTGAAGAATTAAAGTGAATTTGGGCATCAGGCTCTTTCCAGTTTTCTTTTGTCTTATTTTATTTTGGTTGGCTGCTTTTGTTTTGTTATTTTCTTTTTATCATTTTCTTAGTTTCTGACATTTTTCTGCCTTGTCTTAAATTTTTGATGCCATTCCTAGAATCAGCCATTTCTCCAAGGAACTCTGGCTCCTTCCATTAGAGAATGGTATGAACACCCATGTTCTGGGAATTAGGTGTGTTCATTGCCACTGGGGTATATAGCTTTCTGAGACAGGGCTGCTTTTTAAATATAGTATAATACTTCTCAATTTTTTATTAAATACTTTGGGTATTCTATCATAATTGCAAGTGATTTTAAATTTTGTTTCAAATTCAATTAATCAGTTCTAATTCTAGCCAAATTAGAACACAAAAATCATTGCCATAATTTCATAACCAGGCATCCCTATTAGCTAAAATGTCATGATGTTAGCAGGTTCAATGGATTGAAAATTCAAATAAAGTCAAGAATAATGATGTTTACCTATAATTACTATTCAAAGTAATGTACCAAAACTCCCAAAATTTATTTCTTAAAATAGTGTAATTAAAAGTCCTTACAAAGATAACATACTATTGGGTTAATTTTACTTGTTTTTTAGCTGATAACTTTGATAGCCGCTGTTATGTACATGTTTAGGAAATTGCCTGACAATAGGGTAGACAAACGAATAGGTTAGAGTGAGGTCATTATTCCTAAATAGGGCTTAGAAATTCCATCCCCTTCACTGGACATTCAAAAGTAAAGATATTAAAAGTAACCTGATGGAACAGCCACGTTGGGAAGTACTGAGGTTTGCCCATTATGGTAGGAGAAGGCAGTGGTCTGGTGAAGTGGTGGACAGGGTGTCAAAACTGGACAGATATGAGGAGGGTATGGAAGAATTCACTTTCTAAGTGTCACCAAACAGACTTCAATGTTGGACATGATGATCAAGTGGACCAAAGAGGAAGCCCTGATAATTCAAAAATTCAAAATGAGAAAGATTTGAGACAGCATGGAAAGTAGGTCAGGAAAACAAAAGAAAGACTAGAACTTGCATTATATACCTAAGGGATTTGCAAAAGCCTTGAGAAAATGCTTATCCAAGGATAGATGCAGCACTCAAACTTTCTCCATGAGAGATTAATTTGCAAATAAAACATGTTTTAAAAGGCTAAAAGTTTCATTTTATGGCCTTCTGAGTGATGCCTTTGCTGTGGGGTGAGGACAGTGATACATACTCGCACTTATTACAGACCCGTGCAGAGCTAGAAAGCCATCCAGAAGCCTGGGGACCATGCTGCCTTCAACTCCGCCTTCCCACTCCCCCCGCAACTGCCTGTGGTCATGAGCCAAGGGCAGGTCCCACATCTCTGCAGCAGCATTCACTCCCCTAGTGCAGCTACATTTCCTTACTCATCTTTGCGCCTCACATACAGAGTGTTACACCCGGTCTAACAGGAGCTATTACACATTAAGCATTGGACTGAACTAAACATGTTATATGTTTATTTTAAAAATGTATTGCTTTACACATTTTTCTCACTGAATAATTCTGTGTCATTATGTAAAATAGACACGTACCAGAGGATCGTACGTGAAACCACCCTTTGGACACTATGGAGTTGATTCCTTCCAACAATGATTTTAGGAAAGCCAGAAAGAAAGCTACACATACAGTTCAATTTCTCCTGAATGATTCGGTTTTACTGTTGAGCAATTGAATTCATTAGAAATTGCCAAGGACACTCCCTTACCTATATTTTGCCCTAGCAGAAAGCCTAGGCTTTTGGGGAGGCATAGATTAGGGTTATTTTTCTGAGATAAACCAGGCTGCATTCTGGATTCCATCCTATTTGCCCCTATTCCAACTTTGTCCCTAGATTCCATGAACAGGAGCCCGAGTATGATGAAAAATAATTATTCTAATAAGACCGATTTATTCAATAACTTATCTAGAAAGATCCTTGAGAAGATAACTGGCTAGACTAATGCTCCACACAGAAATTTATAATCTATTTATAAAAATCCTTGAGAAAAATAACTGACTGGGCTGGGACTCAATGTGGAAACTGGTCCAGGTTTGTCTCAGTTGGAATTCATAGTAAAATGCAATCTTAATTTTTTAAAACCCCGAAGGAGCAAATTTTAAGGAGTGAAAACTCAACCAGAGCATGGGGGAAAAAATAACAGGCTTTTACTGATTTCTCATTATGTCTGAAATTCTTTTCACAGCTTCAGCTTTCCTTTCAAAGGCTTATTTTTGAGCAACGGTGACAGTGTGCGAGAAAAAAATGAGAAGACAGATGGAAACCCAAATGAAGCCTTGATGCACCCCCCACCCCAATGCCTCTAATTAAGCCTATCAAGGCACTTGACATCTCAAGCGCCAGAAAAGTTGTTTCTTTTTGTTTGTTTGCTTAAGAGCTTTATCTTAATTTTTGTAATAACATATATCACATGGGCTAATTGGTTGCAGGGCATTGTCATTTATAAATAGACTTGCAGTATGGGGGCTGAAAATCTGTAAGCTGAAAAGTAGCGCAAGTTTATCCATGTGAAGGCACTGGAATAGTAAATTTTTTTAATTTAAAAAATAAAACATTTCTTGGTAAGTAACCAGAAAAAGGCTGTGTTTGGATAGCTATAGATCAGACTGGTGTTTAAAGCCAGAGAATACATTATGAACTTATGAAGAAGGAAAGTAAAATGTATCATTTTAGAAAGCATTTCACCTTCACTAAATCCAGTTTATCCAACCCACTGATGGTGAGGAGTGAAAAGAAAACAAAACAATTTCTGTTAATAATCAATTAGAAAATATAACAGGGGGGCAGTGTCTGTGGCTCAGTGACTAGGGTGCCAGCCCCATATACCAAGGGTGATGGGTTCAAACCCGGCCCCAGCCAAACTGCAACAAAAAGTAGCCAGACGTTGGGGTGGGCACCTGTACTCCTAGCTACTTAGGAGGCTGAGGCAAGAGAATCACCTAAGCCCAGGAGTTGGAGGTTGCTGTGAGCTGTGATGCCACAGCACTCTACCAAGGTTGATAAAGTGAGACTGTGTCTCAAAAAAAAAAAAAAAAAAAAGTGAAATGTAAAAGGGAAATAACTCCATGTATATGTATATTATCAACCCAAAATACAAAACACCAAGGAATTAACCAAAATTTTGTAGGACATATGTGAAGAAGCTATATGATTTTTTTCTTTTGAAATCTCATTCATTCCTATTTAGGCACTATAGAATTTTTGACATATAAAAATATAAACTGAAAAGTGAGCTACATCATTTTCTTAATTGGGAATGTTGACTATTTTAATAGTGGCAACTTATTCCATTTAAAAAATAGTGTTGATATAAATCTAAGTAAAATTCTGACACAATTACTGAAATGGGAAAAGTTAGTCAACATAATTTTGTTACTTTTAAAAGAAGAATAAAACGAGTGATGGGATACTAAAATATGCAATAATACTAGACAATTAAATAAGCAGAGAATGAGTGGGAAAATGTACAAGTTAATGCAAGTGAAGAGGTATTACAAATACAGAAACTTACATTTAAAATAATGTGATATGTGATAAAAATAGTTATTTTAAGGCTGGGCATGATGGCTCAAGCCTGTAATCCTAGCACTCTGGGAGGCCGAAGCAGGTGGATTGCCTGAGCTTACAGGTTCAAGACCAGCCTGAACAGGAGTAAGACACCATATCTAAAAATAACCAGGTGTTGCAGCAGTCGCCTCTAAGTCTCATCTACTAGGGAGGCTGAGGCAAGAGAATCACATGAGCCCAGGACTTTGAGGTTGCTGTGAGCTATGATACCGCGGCTCTCTATACAGTGTGACAAAGTGAAACTCTGTTTAAAAAAAAAAAATAGTTATTTTGAGTCGATGAGGAAAGAGAGGATTACTCTATTAAAAGATCGCTACTATTAGTTTAATAATAGAGGACATTTTTTAAAAGTTAGAAATCCTTCTTATCAAATAAAATAATTTTTACTGTAGCAAAAATTACTATAAAGTAAAAAACAAATAAAGGCACAAAACTGAAAAAAATCTGATGAAATCATCAGATAAATATAAATAGAAAACATTTTTCTAAGCATAATATGTAATTCAGAAACTATCCTGGGGAAACATTAATGGGTTAAGAATTACATAAATTACATAAAGATTAAACTTTAAAAAATACTAATTTGGCAAATTATTTATATATTAATAACAAATGTACAGATAGAAAATCATCAAAGAACATAAATAGGCATTTATTAGAATGTAAACTCCATGAAGTCAGAAATGTTTTTGTTTTATTCACTGTATATCAATAATTATGATAGGAATTCAAAAATGAAGAACATTTATTAGAATGTAAGCTCCATGAAGTCAGAAATGTTTTGTTTTATTCACTGTATATCAATAATTATGATAGGAATTCAAAAATGAAGAAAAACAAGTGGCCAATAAATGCATGAAAAAGAAGTGCTCAACCTCACTAATATTTAAATAAATGGAAATTAAATGAAATACACACATTAGATTATCCGCGTCATAAATGTAATAGTGGAAACTCAGAGTTATTTGCAAGCACATAATGACCATAAGTGATGAAGTCTGGAAACACACACACAGAGTCCTAAAAATGAACACAGCAATTGAGAAATAATTTTTCAAGTAGAAGTTTATACAGCTAAAGCCTTTTTTTAAATGTTCTCTTGGCCCACTGGTTTGGAAGATCTAGCTGGTTGCCCTTTAACTGATGACTCATCTAATCAAACTAATAATCATCTCTAGTCTGCAACTGTGTTCACTTGAATTATTTTATAAACTTACAATATGCTTTTTGCAGTGATAATTTACAAATAGAAGGCATATTTATTGATAAATCTTTAGTTTTTTGAACTAATAAATTGCAATTTTTCATGTTTCTTTTTCATTAAATCATAAACACATAGATCATATATACATTAATGCATTTATGGAGTACAATGTGCTGATTACATATAGAATTAGGAACACTTACATCACACTGGTTAATATATACCTCATCTAGTTTACTTATTGTGTTAAGATATTTATACTCTATACTAACAGATCTAACACGTGCCCTTGCATTATGCACCATAAGTGTGATCCCAAATTAACCCTCCATTGATCTGATCTCCCCCATCCCCCTCCCTCTTTCATTTTGAGCCATAGTTGTGATCTATTCTTTATATGAAAGTGTGAGTGATTGTAAATTGGTTTCATAATATTACTGAGTACATTGGATAGTTTTTCTTCCATTCTTAAGATACTTAGATACTTTACTAAGTAGAATATGTTCCAGCTCCATCCATGTAAATGTAAAAGAGGTAAAGTATCTTTTTTAAAGCTGCATAATATTCCATGGTATACATATACCACAATTTGTTAATCCATTCATGGGTCTATGGGCACCTGGGCTTTTCCCATGACTTGGCTATTATTAATTGAGCTGCAATGAACAATCTGGTGCAAATGTCTTTGTTATAAAGTGATTTTTGGTCTTTTGGATATACACCTAGTAGAGGATTTGCAAGATCAAATGGCAGGTCTACTTTTAGATCCCTGAGTATTCTCCATACTTCTTTCTAAAAGGGAAGTATTACCTTAAACTCCCACCAGCAGTACAGAAGTGTTCCCTTTTCTCCACATCCACACCAACATCTGCAGATTTTGTTATATGAGTGACTCTTACAGGAGTTAGATAATATCTCAAAGTGGTTTTGATTTGCATTTCTCTGATGATTAAAGATGATGAGCATTTTTTCATGTGTCTATAGTCCATGTACCTATCTTCTTTAGAGAAGCTTCTGTTCAATTTCCTTGTCCACAAAGAAATGGGATTACTTGTTCTTTTATTAATAAAGTTGAGTTCTATGTGGATTCTGGTTATCAAACCTTTGTGAGAAGCATAACCTGCAAATATCCTCTACAATTCTGAGGGCTATCTGCTTGCTTTACTTATTGCGTTCTTGTCTGTTCAGAAGCTTTTTAGTTTGATAAGATCCCAGTAATATATTTTTGGTGTTGCTTCAATTGCCTGGGGGGGCCTCCTCATAAAGTATTCTCCCAGGCCAATTTCTTCAAGTGTTTCTCCTGCACTCTCTCCAAGAATATTTACAGTTTCATGTCTTAAGTTGAAATCTTTTATCCAGTGAGAGTCAATTTTTGTTAATGGTGAAAGGTTTGGGTTCAGTTGTAGTCTTCTATAAGTCACCCGTCAATTCTCCCAGCACCATTTGTTAAATAGGGAATCTTTCCCCCAATTTATATTTTTGAGGGCTTATCAAAGATCAAATGACAATAAGTGTCTGGGTTCATCTCTTGGTTCTCAATTCTTTTCCATACATCTACCTCTCTATTTTTGTGCCAATATCATGCTGTTTTGATCACTATAGATTTATGGTATACTTTGAAGTCTAATAGCGTGACTCCTCCTGATTTGCTTTTATTTCTGAGTGCTGTCTTGGCTATTCAAGATTTTTTTCTGGTTCCATATAAAATGAAGTACTATTTTTTCCAGATCTTTAAAGTATGATGGTGGTGCTTTGATAGTGATGGCATTAAATTTGTAAATTGCTTTGGGTAATATGGACATTTTAACAATGTTGATTCTTCCTAGCCATGAGCATGGTATGTTTTTCCATTTGTTAACATCTTCAGCTATTTCTTTTCTCAGAGTTTTATAATTCTTTTTATAGAGATCTTTCATGTCCTTTGTTAGGTCAATTTCCAAATATTTCATCTTCTTTGGCACAACTGTAAAGGGAATAGAGTCCTTGACTGTTTTTTTGACTTGACTATCATTGGTATATATAAAAGCTACTGATTAGTGAGTATTGATTTTGTATCCTGAGGCACTACTGTATTCCTTGGTCACTTCTAAGAGTTTTGTGGTTTTGAGTCCTTGGAGTTTTCCAGGTATAAAATCATATCATCTGTGAAGAGTGAAAGTTTGATCTCCTCTGACTCTACTCATATGCCCTTGATCACCTTCTCTTGCCTGACTGTGATGGCTAAGATTTCCATTAGAATGTTAAAAAGCAGTGGAGACAATGGGCAACCTTGCCTGGTTCCTGATCTGAGTGGAAATGTTTTCATTTTTACTCCATTCAATATGATATTGGCTGGGGGTTGCTGTAGATGGCCTCTATCAGTTTGAGAAAAGTCCCTTCTATACCTATTTTCTTAAGTGTTCCAATCAAGACAAGATGCAGGATATTGTCCAAATATTTTTCTGCATCTATTGAGAGGACCCTATGGCCTTTATTTTTAGTTTGTTTATGTGATGTATTATATTTATAGATTTACATATATTGAACCAACCTTGAGACCCTTGGATAAAATCCACTTGGTCATGGTGTATAATTTGTTTGATGTGTTGCTGGATTCTGTTTGCTAGGATCTTATTGAATATTTCTGCATCTATGTTCATTAAAGATATTGGTCTATTATTTTTCTTTTCTTGTTGGATCTTTTCCTGGTTTGGGAATCGGGCTCATGTTTGCTTCATAGAATGTATTGGGATGTATTCCTTCTTTTTCTATATTTTGGAAAAGGTTAAGTAATATAGTACTAGTTCTTCTTTAAAGGTTTGGTAGAATTCTGATGTGAGGTCATCTGATCCCAGATTCTTCCTTTTGGGAGGTTTCGTGTAGTTGTTTCTATTTCAGTACTTGATATAGGTCTGTTCAGTATTTCCAATTCTTTCTGAGTAAGTCTACGAAGTTGGCATCCTTCCAAGTATTGGTCTTAATTTCTTTCAGATTTTCATGTTTCTGAGAATAAAGCTGGTGGGCTACAGTCCCCAGTGGTGGTCGGTAGCATGGTCCTGAGCTATGCTCTTTACAACACTGGGGAAGTCTCTCTCCCCTTGTGACTCCTGCCTCTATTAAAGTTATAGTTTCAGCACAACTTCCCCACAGCTCATGAGGTGACCCCCCCTCGCTAAAATCTGCAGGGGGTAGTCCTACACACCTCCAGGAGAGGGGAGAGGGGTTAATTGGAAGTTCAGGAAGGTAGGGAGAATATTAGATCAACTTTTGACCCAGGCAAGAGACTGCCTGGGCTTGCAGCAATATCGCTCCTTGGAGGGAGTCCTGGCCCTCAGTTGTTCTTTCCACTTTGGTGAAACAAAATGTCCTCTGTTCTCTACTTGCCTCAAGCCACTCTCCTTGGGGAAGAGAAGGATTCTCATCCTCTTTGGGATGGGTTTTATACCTGAAATTAATTTTCTTGGAGTCCCAGCTTGTTGCAGCAGGGGTGGTGTGAACCTGTCGATTCTCTCTCTTGGCTCACCTCCCAAACTTCTGCTTTATTGACTTATTTCTGGCTCTGGATGGGAGCCTCTCCTGAAAGCTGGCTTCAGTGGCCATCTTGCCTCCCTCGATTTTTCATGTTTCAACATGAAACTTCTTTCATGAAAGAAAGAAGATATCATTTTAATTGTCTTGTCTAATGAGAACCTGGAGGACATAAAATGTCTATGATGACAAGTTATGTTCTAATCCCATACAAATAACAATTTATAGTAGTTTTGAAAAAGAAATGTGGTATAAGAAAATTAAGTTATTAAAAGGCAAACTTGATATAGTGAAGAAAACAAAAATATCATTTATCAGCAAGTAGTAAAATATTCACAATAGAAATAGATGCATTGCTTGAGTTCTGTCTTGCTATATACAGGAAGACTTAGTTAATATAAATAAAATTGTTGTGTTAAAGTTGGGTATGGAGATTATTTCCCAGTAATAAGAATCTGAAATACTAAAAGAAAGCAATCTGAGGACTAAGTGTAAAAGCTTAATCTGGATAAAAGGAAAATTATGATTTGTACTTTCAATTACCGGTAGTTTTAAAAGCTATCAGTAATTATTATGTTGGTTTCCTTACTTAAAATTACAAAATATTTTTATGGGGAAGATTATATATTTGCTATTAATAAAAGCCACTGCACTGTGTGCACTGCATAAAAGATTTATTTGTTCTCATTATGACAGATGCATAACCAAATATTTAGGTTGTAGTTATGTAGGTTTGGATATATAGAAAATAACAACATCATATTTTTAATAACTTTCATGGAGATATAATTTATATATAATAAGTTCCCCTATTTAAGTGGTCAACATGTTTGAAAACGTATATCCATGATGTATACTTCCATACCTCTATTTTATTATATGTATGTAATATAGGATATTCTTCTATATGAAGTTTTACTAGTTTAAAGACTTATTATAGAGTCCTATAATCTTCACAAAGTCGTGATAGTGAATAGTTCCATAAGCTGAAAAAATTCCCTCCTGTGGTACCTTTGTAGTCAAACCCTTTCTTTTTGTTCCAATGTCATGGTTAAGCCAATCTATCAATCTATATTTCATCTTACATCATTTTAATAGTTCTGGGCATATTTCCCAGTCTTAAGGGGTAAAATTTACAAATTCTCTCTTTCCATTTAGGAAAATATTTCTTCTGAAGGAAGAAAGTGTCATTTCTTTAAAATGATTATAATGGCATTCTAAAATTTCATAGTATCCAGCAGAGAAGTAATGCTGCTATTGAACATAAGAAGCAACTTTATTGGAAAATAGTCCTGTACTTGAAAACATATGGTATGCAATCTGTAGAGTTACATTTTGAAAACCAATATGCTAGATGAAAAGATAAAATAAGATAAATAATCAGACATTGATCTTCAGTCAGCATTTTATTCAAGGTTTCAAAGAACTTTACCAGTAGAAGCTATTAATCTTTACAAAAGGCAGGATAAAGATGCCAGTGCCTTCTAAAAACCACTGGACACATTAGGGCTGAATCACATAAATCCTTTGGAAACAACCATTCAGATTTTTCTCTTGGCAAAATTAGATTTCTCTGAATTAAACTAGCCTTCTAGTATTTTGGTTTTTTTTTTGTTTGTTTGTTTGTTTGTTTCTTGACAGAAGAAACAACATATCAAATGAGTTCAGCATCAAGATAATCTCTTAAACTGAAAGAGTACATGACATCATGCTGGTTGTCCTTTACTGAAGTGATACCCCTTCATTGAGACGATGTGCCTCTGGCTTTGTGACTTCAAATGGACCAGGAACTTCTGTAGGCACCTGTTTTGTATTTCAGATCATTACAGTCACTAGAAGACATTAGCTTAACACGTCTTTTGAATCTGATTGCTTCCTCCATTTGCATAAACTGTCCTATGACTTCTTGCATTAAACAATTTTCCTTTCAGCTTAATAAATGATAAAATATGATCTAACTGTAAAAATATGTGCCAAAATTCAAGTTTAGTATATATTAAAAATGATAGGATGTTGAGAATTTGTTTCCAACTTTAACAGCTCATTTGTTTTCTCTCTGTTTTATCATGCCCCTGAACTCTCCAACTAGCAGATTGCCATATAAAATAAGGTGTAAATATCTCATGCAATGGTTCCTACCTTTATCTGACTTTGCCAAAGATCCTTCTGTGATTCACAGAGATTTTTAGCTGTTGGTGGGAATGGACAGCAAGGCCTCCTCCTTCTCAGAGTCTCCTGACTTGCCATCTCTTCCGGACTCCTAATTCTTATCTACAAACTTCAGAGTAAGTATAAAGGCACCTTCGACATTCCCTAATGCCTGGCTGAGAGATGCAGCAAGGAGACAGAATTCTGGATTTATGTTTATACCAGTCAGACAGATGGATATAAGTACATAGTAGAAACAATGCATATGTTTTCCCCCAACTTCCTGTATGTATTTTACTTGGCTATCACTAACCTTTTATTATTACATGAAGATGGTCCTATTTGTCAATTCCCAATATGATGCATGTATTTCAAGGAAGGCAAACCTTAAAGGTATATGGCAAGTTCAAACCTACTTCCCTTTTCAATCTACTTCCATATTCAATAGTTCTTAATACAAATATACTGTAAAATTAGCACTATTGTTATTTCATTACTTTTAATATTACTATGAGTGTTTGCTGTTGTTTTTCTTTCTTTTTTTTTTATTAAATCATAGCTGTTTACGTTAATGCAGTCATGGGGTACAGTGTGCTGGTTTTATATACAATCTGAAATATTTTCACCAAACTGGTTAACATAGCCTACATGGCATTTTCTTAGTTATTGTGTTAAGACATTTATATTCTACATTTAGAAAGATTCACATGCACCCTTGTAAGATGGACCATAGGTGTGGTCCTGTCAATCACCCTCCCTCCACCCATCCTTCCCCCTCCCCTCCCCTCCCTCTCCCCTGTCCCCATATTCTTGGACTATAATTGGGCTATAGCTTTCAAAGCTATTGTCTCTGCAAGTGAAGAGACATATTGGACTATGCAGCTTGGCCCCCTGGAAATTATTAATGTGACAGACATAGGAAGAGGGAAAATTTCCAGGAAACATCTGGCAAATTGCAAAGCAATGCTGAATGTTTCCTTCCCCATAGAATTTATTTTTATTACCTTATCTTTCTTCCCTATAAAAATTTAATCAAAAAAAATATATATATACAAAATGTGCCCTGGTTTAGTTGGAACACACAAATTAGAGTATAGTTTTCAATTATCTCTGTTTCTATTACTTTCGTTTGGGCATCATCGAGCTGTCAGATTTTTAGGATTGTACTGTGCATATATACCTCTAGAGTCCTTATGATAAGAAGTAATCGCATCCAATTGTTTCTACTCATCTCCAACTAAAATAGTTTTATTTTTCTAATCAAGTTTGGTTTTGTCCTGATTATATAATTAATGATCATCTAACAAAATTTACGTTCTCTAGAAATTTCCTTGCAATTTTCATGCACAAGTGATCTAATTGGGAAGTCCTTATAATGAATTTGTGCAACTTTCAAAAAAGATGTGAAGGTGAAGGGCAGTGTAGGTGAAGGGCATTGTATTGGCAAACTGAAAGGGGTCACGGAGGTGTGTTAATGCCAGTGTGGTTTCTGCTGCATTCCTTCAGGAGTGCTGTTCATGTGTCACCAACAATCTTGTTATAAATCGTTCAAATTCATGTCTCCAAACCCTATATTGCCCTGCCATTCTCTCTTCCATGAAATGTTCTGTGTCTTCCCTGATGTGTGGGGGTATGTTCTTTTTCCGGGTGATATTGCCTTATTTTTTCCTCCACCAGATCCTTTTATGTTCATATTGCTTTGTCTACATTCTTGGGTTTTATTCTCTTACCAATGATGATCTCAGTTAATCCTGAATCTTTCAATTTCTATCTCTATGCCAACCTATCTCAGATCTGTTCTTTGTGTTATATTACTTCTGAGCTCCATACCTACAGGTTAGAGAAAGTATTTTTGAAGGCTAAGAAGAAACTTGCTAAAGTGGACTGCCAAACTGAATATGCTTGGAATCACTTAATGGATGAAGGATAATATTAGTTTGGACTAAGCAGTGAGCAAGGTGATTACAATACTCAAATTAGGCAAAATAAAGATATGGCCTCAATTTCTAACTCACTACTTAGAGCTTAGCTACATTTTGAATGAAACAAATTACTTCTCCAAAGCTTGATTTCTTCATTAAAAAATAAGATTAATAACACCAAATAGTTAAGTAATTTCTAGATATTAGCTAAAGTAATACATGTAAAGCATTTAGCACAATGCTTGGACTATAGTAAGTGTTTAATATAAATAGTAACTTTTGTAATAAAGAAATTTTTCATCATAAATTCCTAATTTGCACATAATAAGAAAAGCCATTGAGACAGATGCTGTCCCACCCAAGATGAGACAAGGGCTCAGGAGACTGAACGAGCATCTCTCCATTAGCCTAAGGGCCTGGCAGACCCTTGTGAGAGGGCTTTTAACACCAACTAGGAGCCAGTATTAAAGGGCAGGGCATGGTGAAGATTCTTGGCACTGAAGCAAGGATTATAATTGTGAGAGACAGAGAGGTGGCACATATGGAGTAACCATGAGAATTTATCCTCCTCTTTCATTTTTGATAGATTGAGAGTTCAAGAGAAAAAAAGGATTCTGAACAGCTGTAGGACATAAGGATAATGGCAGGAGGGATAGAAGCATTTTTTAAAATACCTTTAATTTTGAACTAGTAAAAACATCCGTTCTGATGGTACTTAAGAGGATCAATGAAGACTAGACTATCATTAAATTATTGATGGTATTGGACTATGCCCTTTTACCCACAACACCATGCAGTTGACTGGCCACAGGACTTATTTGGATGTTCCTGTTATTGTTAGATAGTTATATCCAAGTGTCTCTCATTTCTACCTTGCTATTTCACAACCTTCTCAAAACTAATATGTACAGTACTAGAATCATGGCCTTCATACCCAGACTTCCCCTCCTGTCCTAATTGGGGATGTTGCCAAGTCTTCCTCTGCTAAAAGCGTTAAGTATCAAAGGCATCATTAGCCTTTTCTTCTCTAAACCCCACATGAAATCATTCACCCTGTACTGCAGACTCTATCTCAACAGTTTTTAAGTAATCCATATTAATTACATATTTTAAATATTTTATAAAAACAACATAGTGCATTGTAGAAAGCTAGGACACATGAATCAAATGCTTAACAAAGGTACGTATGGATGTACATACATGTACCAAAATAAGGGTATACTACATATGTTATTTTTAACCTATTTTTTTCCAATTCATGATCTCTAACCTATAATGTTTCCTCTTATACCATGTACAATGCTAGTTTACATTCAGTTTTCCCTGCTGTCCGAAATACATGCTGTAGATTTCATTTGGGCAAACCAGAATGCCATCCTGCACCACAAATTGAATCTAGATATTTTATCTCTTGGATACCATTTAATATAGTGTGACCCCACCTTTGCCACTTATTATTTTGTTTCATTGGTTTTCATTCCTGACACTGATTTTTTTAAACACCTGGCCAGTGATATGTTGTACATCCCACCTCCTCAATGTGTCAAATTGTTTTATCATAATTTTACTCAACTGGTTCCTCCACTCCCTATATTGAGAATATAGGCTCAGTTATGGCTCCTTATGCCATAAGCTCTCAAGTATATTTTTTGTCTGGAATCCAAAATAGATGATGTCATACACTTCCTATTTCCTGATATCAGGAGATCGATAAGGTGAATGATCCAGCAGGAATTAGGTTAAATTTGAGACTGGAATTGGACGACAACAAGCTGTTACTTCCACTTTACAATTATGTTTTTCTTTTCAGAAATAGAAAATAAACTAGCATGATGTTACTTTGTACTATACTAATTTCCAGTTCAAATTAATTATCAACTTACTGGTGTTTGCACCATTTAGTTACCATGCCTGTGCCAAACATTTCACTAGGAGTTGCAGAATGCTGTTTTGTTTTTTGTTTTTAATTCTATCACTTCATCTAAAATATAGCTGGCATTTTTCTGCAAAGTGGAGCTTTTCCTCATCAACAGAGGTCATCGTTTATTTTTAAAGCCAAAATCTACTGAAAAGTAGCAAAATACTTAACTCTTTAGTTACCAGATTGCAAGGTGAAAGTTTAATTTAATAGTTTCTTTGTACCAGATTGTGTAAAGATTTTCTGGTTTTCTCTTATATAACTATCATTTCATTTTCATGAATTTCCCTTAGTTTAATAGATTTCAAATCTAATCCCTAAAATAGGGAGTCTTTTTTTCCTCCTAAGCTCTTTTGCCTTTCTTATGTGATTTATCATATTTCTTTCTTGCCTTTTTTTTTTTTTATTTGTTTGCTTTGTTTTGTACATAGTTGGTTTTAGTGGCAAATTGTGTTTTGGGAAGATGGCCTTACCAGTGGATCTAATTCCCAGACGCTCTCTGTTCAGTGTAGCATTGGAATTTCTTCAACAGGAGGTGAGTTCTTCATTCCTTCCCTCTTGAATCTGGATGGGTCTATGACAGAACGGGACTTGCTAGGCTAAGACACAAAAGACAATCTAGGGGTGGGTGCAGTGGCTCATGCCTGTAATCCCACCACTTTGGGAAACAGAAAAGGAAGGATCGCTGGAGGCCAGGAGTGCAAGACCAGCCTGAGAAACACAGCAAGACTCCTTCCCCACAAAAATAACAATAATAATAATAAACCACATTAGCCAGGCATGGCCGTGTGTGCTTCTAGTTCTAGCTACTCAGGAGGCTGGCAGGTCACTTGAACCCAGGAGATTGAAGGTCACAGTGAAACTATGACTGTGCTACTGCACTCTAGCCTGGGCAAGAAAGGAAGACCTCATCACTAAATATCAATAAATAAATGAATACAGATAACTTAGTGGCCTCCTGGCCTTCTGAGTATATTCCCCCCTAGGATGCAGCCCTTGCCCTCTATGGAAGACAAGCAAATATTGAAAAGCCACAACCCCAGGGGAAGTCACAGTTGACAGTCAGACATTTGAGTTCAGGAGCCACCAGCTGTTTCAGTGACCAGCCTGTCCCCTACCCCAGTTGATTGCGAGTGCAATTGCGAGTGCAATTGCGAGTGCAGGCTGAGCTCCAATAAGAAGCAGGCTCCTTACAAAAATAAAATAAGTGGTGTTATGCTTGTTTTAAGTTACTCATTTTTGTGGTTCGTAATTTTATAAAAAGAAATAGCCAGGATGCTTTTTAATTATATATATATTTATAATAATAATTATATATATATAATTTTAAATGTACAGAGAGGTTAGCATAATAGAGCACACAAATCTCATATGTGCTTTACTTAGATTTTGCCTTATTTGATTTACCACTTTCCCCCACAAATGTGCTTTTTTTCCAAACCATTTGAGAATTAGTTGGAGACATCATGCCCCTTTGCACTTAACTAGTTTAGTATGTATTTTGTAATAAAAATACATTCACTTACATGAAAGTTTAATTATCAAAATCAGGAAGTTACATTTTAATATAATACAATTATCTAATTCACAGTCAGTATTCAAACTACCAATTTCACCAATAACTTCTTTTCCTAGTCTATTAAACTGTTTTTCCCACTCTAGAATTCAATCTATCATGATGAATTGCATAGGGTTTTCATATAGTTTGGTCTCTTTGGATCCCAAACTATTTTTCAAATTTATTTTCTTTGACCTTTGTATCTTTGATGAGTGCAGCTGGTTATTTTGTAGAACACCCTCCAATCGAGTGGTGCCTATGGCTCAAAGGAGTAAGGCGCCGGCCCCATATGCTGGAGGTGGTGGGTTCAAACCCAGCCCTGGCCAAAAACTGAAAAAAAAAAAAAAATCCTCCAATCTGTGTGTGTCTGACATTTCATTATAATGAAATATACACCTTTGGCAGGAATATCCCTGAAGGGAGGTTGTACCTTCTCGCTGTCCCCCATCATGAAGCCCACATTGCTGATTTGTCTCAGTGGTGGTGATGCTGACTTGACCACGTGTTCAAGGTACTTATAACCAGGCTTCTCTATTACAAGGTTACTATTTTCTGTTTGTAACTAATACATAATTTGAGATAGGCACTCTGAGATTATGTAAATAATCTGTTCTTCATCAAATACATGCCACTAATGTGGCATATATTAAATTTTCTAACTCCATTATCCTCCCTATATTTAATAATTGTCCTTCAACTGGGATAAGGGGGCAGGGAGGTGGTGTTGTGGAGCCAGTGAGCCCACTCTGAGATGGACCCAAGACAAAACTCCATTGATCACCTGATAGCATCAGCTTCTACTCCATCTATTAGGCCACAGCATCTCTTTGGATTCTAGGAATTAGTATCAGTTCAAATACATCATCCAGTAATCCCCCCAAACTCTGAATATTTCTCATTTACCAAGGAAGAGATTTCTAACTGCTCTTTTTTTCCATTTATTTATTACTATGGATTCATAGATTTTAATTCTATTTCATGAGTCATGAGCCCTTATGATGATGATTCATTTTTATGGCAAGTCATCCCAGCTTTAACCAACAGGAACACCATCAGGCTATCTGTATTAACCTTTTCCCGTCATTCTTTGAGCACTTCCTCAATTTATGGTACAAGACTACATTCTATTCCTTTCCTCAAAGAGGCCATAGTTTCTAGTAGCAAAAGATGATGTTTAGAAACCAATTTCTGAGGACTTGAGTATTATTGCTTCTAGGCATTCTCAATGAACAGAGCTAGGAAACACACATGTGCACACATACAGTTGATCAAGATTTGATCAAGGAAGCAACACCACTATGCATGATGTAGAATTAAGGATGTATTTTAGAGATGGGATCTTACACAGTCATGAGAGATGCTTAGAGAACTTAAATCAATCTGTGACCTGAACATCCAGTGACAGCCCATACCCAAGATGGGTAATCAGAGAGGGAAGATGAATGGGAAATACAGAGAACTGGAGAAGTACAAGAAAAGGCTGAAATAAACCCAAACTGGAGTTGCAGCTGGCTCTTACTGGTTCTGATGTGATGATGGAGAAAAATCTGGTGCTCCAAACCCTGGAGCTGCACATTAACCTGGTCCAGGATCGCGAAAAGCTAGAGAGCAGATCCAGCAGAACCAGCAGCTGGACCCCCTGCCAGCCTGGTGCTGCCTGTCCCAGCACAGCCTTGATTCTGCTATTAATCACCAGCAACGTGTATGATCTGTGATTGTCTGTGCCTGTCACTAAACTTCCAGCCCACGCATAAGTCTCTGTGGCCAATCGTAAATAAGCCATGTAAGGGGAGAAATTTGGGGAAATGTAGTTCCAATTTAGCTAAATTGACCCAGTAAATACTGTTGATGCTGGGCTTTATTAATGGGTAAAGAGAAAAAAGCTTTTTCCAGATCAATAACTACATTGTGTTGATTTGTTACAACTGCAATTAGAATCACCATGTGATTACCGTAAAATAGTCACTGCCATTGTCCAAGATCCATCTGTCTTTTGCAAGTCAAATAGATGGGTTGAGTGGGATGAAGTGGGAACCACTATTTACTGAATATTTTGAGCTTTTGACCATGGTGCTAATTTTTGCAACTGCTTCAGAAATGAGCCATTGCTTCTGGTAAGACAACCTCTCCGATGGCTTTCAGTTGATACTTCCTACCACAGTTTTTCAACCCAGGTAACTCATTTGGAGTTTTTGCCACTTGATGAAAATGACTACTTCAAATATTTGTTTTTCAACTGGGATAAGGGGGCAGGGAGGTGGTGTTGTGGAGCCAGTGAGCCCACTCTGAGATGGACCTAAGACAAAACTCCTTTGATCACCTGACAGTATCAGCTTCTACTCCATCTATTAGGCCACAGCATCTCTTTGGATCCTAGGAATTAGTATCAGTTCGAATACATCATCCAGTAATCCCCCCAAACTCTGAATGTTTCTCATTTACCAATAAATAGTAGTATTGGTAAGTGGACAAAAGTCCCTCTGGAAAAGGCTAGCAGGGAGATAGATGGCATAGAAGATAGATGGCACACATCTGGTAGTACGTAGCAGGGTTCTTCCTCATGGAAGTCTGTTCACTTTCACTCACAGGGCTCTGGGTCAGGGTGATAGCTCTTGGCTTGGATGCTACTAACGGCAGTGATTTTCTGTGGTGATCATTCAAGTCAGATTTCTGTCCACCAGTTGTATTAGTTCCCCATTGCTGCTTAACAAATTATCACAGACTTAGATTAAAACAGCATATTTATTTATTCTTTTGTAGTTCTGGAGGTCAGAAGCCTGCAGTCAAGGTGTTTTCAGTGGTACATTCCTTCTGAATGTTTCTCAGGGGAGAATTTGTTTTCTTGCCTTTTTCAACGTCTATAAGTCGTCTTCATTTCTTCTGTGGTCCCTTCCTCACATGGCTCCAACCTCTTCAATTGTCATGTCTTCTCCTATCCAGTCTAATCTTCCACTTTCTTATAAGGGACGTCCCTTCATGGTGATGCCCAATCTCATCTCCAAATCCTTAACTTGATCACATCAGCCAAGTTCCATTTTCCATATAAGGTAAGATATGCAGGTTCCAGGGAGTAGGATATGGACCTCTTTGGGGGTCTTTTAGTCAGTCCACTATGCCAGACCTGGTGCTTTCATGTTTATACAATTCAAATAAAACTTTTATAGGGATTCCTTTCCATTGCAATTCTATTGACACTATAATTAACTGGTCTATACCAAAGATGTCTTGGATCTTAGATACCAGGATTCCTATCTTGAGTGTGTTTTTCATAGCCATGGTGAAAATAATGTTATCTGGACCCTTCTAGGAGAGAAAGTTAGAAGGTGGATGAATAAGTCATCCATATTTGTTTGATTCTAATATTCTGATGTTCCCAAGCTTCCAAATTCTTTCCTATACAGTTTCCAGATTCTTTCTAGTACACCAAGTACTGGCATTTTATCTTCATTTAGTATAGGTCACCTGTTTTCCAGGGTCCTGTCAACACATAAAGCAAACTATAAGAGCTGCCATAGCCATTAGCGCTAACATCAAATCCAGAATCTCTGCTTGGTCAAGCCATATTAATGAATTCATCACAGTTCAACATTTCATTTCTTCTGACAGCTCTACACATAGGTTACATTCCCAAACATGCCACCCAGGCTTCTCTCAGTATGCAGTCCCTTTGTGGGTCATAGTACTTGCCCTCTGGATCTAGAAGTAATGAAAAGTGGTAGGGTATTCCAAAGGAGGACTGGTAATCCTTGAAATGTTACCTCAGGGAAAACCCTTAGGGATTCTTCTGTCAGGGATAGACTGACTCTGTCAGTTTTCTTGAGAAAATGTATGTGTTAACAGTCTTCAGGTTCATTCAAATCTGTCCTTGTGTCCTTTTTCCATTTACAGAATTCCACTGCTTCAACATAAAAACCCTGCAAATTACAGGGGTTATATTTGTGTTATAATTTAGCTGTCCAAAGAATTAGACTTTGAGTTTGGTTTTTTTATATTTTGTCTCTGTGGCTATAGGCAAATAGAGGGCTACAGGGCTTCCATTGGGGCAGTCATAGGAGCTTTCTGATTTCTTACTCTGCCAAGTTGAGAATTTATGGCATAATGTGCTTATTGTCATTCTCCAAGCTCTCCACTGCACTAAGAAGAAATCAAACAAACTCGTTAGACTATTTACATTTATTAAACTTTTTTAGGGCTGGAGCTTCTCAATCACCTGAAGCTTTGTCTTCTCTAGCCACTTTATTATAGTTCTCTGAAATGATATTCTAAAAAACTATGTTGTCCTCAAATGCTGTGGACCAAAAATGTCCTTCTGATCACTGATAATAGGGTCAGCTGTCCAATTCTAGATAACCCAGAAGGAGTCTAAGGACTTTATTCCTAACCTTTTGTTCCCCTGAAACTATTTCCAATATTAAATTCTCTCTCACCAAGTGTCTGTCCAGAGAAGGGGAAATAATTCAAGAATAGAATAAGAGAATTAATGTAGAGATTAGACTTTATAAACAATTGTGGGGCAGGTGAAGCTGTTTATGTAAGTCTGTAGCTTCTGCAAGAGGTGTTGGGCCTGTATTTATCAGGGCTGAAGCTGGGAAGGGAAGATGGACATGATGTGGGAGAGACCAAGAACACACTACATTTCTCCCTCCTCCAATTCGATGATGCAGTGACCTGAAGGGTGAACTTCAACACAAGCATGAACACGCATGTGCCACAGGACTGTACAGAAGAAGATCTGGCAGAGTCTGGGTTTGCAACAGGTATGCAGCAAAATGAGACCAGTGACAATGCGCATGACACACCAGCATGCGCCTTACATTAACTTTCAAGGGATAAAAATGGCTGCTGCTTCACGTCCACCTTCCAAACATCACTAGATTTTTCTTCTGGCTGACCTTGTCTTAGAAAATTTAGGAAAGAAAACTGTGGGGAATACAGCTCCAGCTTGGCTAAAGTGATGCTCTATAGAGCCACTACTTATATAGTGTGAATACAGACAGACACACACACATTTATTCCCAAGTATCAAGTACTTTTTCTCTATTATTAAAAACTCTAAGTTGATATAAATATTCCCACTCAATGACACAGAGCAGTGATTTTCAACCAGTGTTCTGTGAGAGGATCTTAGGTGTGCTGTAGAAATTTTTAAAAATCATCAAGTTATTTTCAAAAAAAGTTCAAAGCACAATAAGTATATTCTTTTTCTTACTCTTTTTTTTGTTTTGATCAACATAATTTAAGTGTGCCTTGGATGTTTAACTCAAGTTCAAGTGTGCCATGAGATAGAAAAGGTTGAATGACACAATGTATAGTTTATACTAGTCTCCCCACATGTGGGTCTGCACTTTCCTTCTCCAATAATGATAAAGTTAGCTTTCTTTACCCTCAATTTGTTACTCATTTATTTGTTCAAGCCTAAAAATTACAGTACTTCCAAAATTTCTAATACATGGTACTGTGAAGAAAAGCAAACTTACTAACTAGGGATTACTACATGTGTACGATTATTTTTTAAAGGTAACATTTATATAGGGGGCCCTGCAAATACTCACAACTATAAATCCACAATTTCTGACAAATGGACACAGATGTTTAATCCCATATAACTGTCAGGGTAACAAACATTTCCACCATCTCTACAAATTTCCCTCGTATCCTTTTCTAGGCAGTTCTCACAGGGTTATAGACTCTAGTCAGGGCTACCACTTTTCTGATCGTTTCCCTCATATATTACTTCTGACTATGTTAGAAGCCTTTGAAACAAAATCAGTGTTTGAGTCCCCATTCTTTTGTTCAGCATAGTGTCAGGCATACTGCTGCATGTGTCAGTAATTTGTTGCTTTTCATTGTCAACAGTTATTCCAGGACATGAATATAACACAATGTGTTTAGCTGTTTACCTCTGGATGGGCATTTTGGTTGGCTTGGGTTTGGCGATTCTAAATAAAACCTCTAAGAACAAGTCTTTTTGCAGACGTGTTTCGCGTTTAACTCTGTAAGAAACTACAGGTTTATCTTTTACCTTTCTTGTCCTAGAATTGAAATTACCCATTTCCGAAAGGAACTTGGTTTCTTACTTGGGAAATATATTAGAAAACCAACTCTGGTCTATCTACACCCTCAACTATATTGGAGGGTGCTGCTTCTAGGCCCTTTACAGGAAACCTAGACAATAAAGAATTTCAAAGCCCATTGATTTGCATTGGGATTTTCGATTCAATTTTAATACCTTCGTATTTCCCTTAATTTCTCTGTCTGATCTTTAAATTGTATTTCTTTTTCCCTGCCCTGAAAATCTTTATTCCTAACATGATTAACATGATTTCTTAATTGTGTGATCCCTCTAAAAAAGAAAACTGGTATCAAAATAGCAACAAATGACACTACTTCAACAATACCGCTTTTAAAACAAAACTACTTAGACAGTATTCCTTTTTAACAAAAATGAAATTAAATTTAACAAATTAAAATGTTTTTCTACCTTTTATCCTGGACATCACTGTCCGATATGAATAGACTCAAAGCTGTTCTCTATCTATTCTAATGTGTATTTTTTTTTCCAGTTTAAATTAAGTGCATTTATTTTCAAGGTATTTGATATAAATATTTTTCTATGTGTTTATTGTTACCATTTTATTATATGCTTTGGTTATTTTGTTTTATTTTGTATTCAATTTCAGGTGTTTCCAGAATCCTGACTATTTTTTTTAAAAAAAGATTATCTATTTTTATTATTCAGATTTTAAAACTACATGGAAAATTTCACAGGGAACTCTTGCTTCTACCCTTGTTTCTTTCCCACATTGTACTGATGCCTTCAAATATAACTCCCCGTGGGAGTGGGAAACTCCACTTTATACCTCCTTTCCCACACATACATTCCCTATAAATAACTACTCCCATTAGTTTTTAAAAATATTCTTCTTATGTTTCTATTTTGTAAATATTACCAAATTTGTTCTTCCCTTTCCTTCCACACAAACTATAAGCATCTCATGTAATAAATACCATTCTACTCCTTGATTTATTATCACTTCAAAACAAGCCCTGGAATTCCGTTCGCATACGTTCATAGGAGTCATCATCATTTTGTTAATAAACTTGACACATAGGCACCTGCGAAGAATATCTGGGCATTAGTTCATTTATGTTTCACAAAAGCAGTATACAGAGGCTATACAGAGGGTGACACACAGACCTCTCCCTCTGTGGTTAGCGGTATTGACTTTTCTGTTGAGACATTCTCTAAGACGGGCCCTTGTCTAAAGGGCCTCACTCAGTGTCATAGCCCCTTTCAATGCCTGGGCAGTGCATAAGTTCAAAGTGAGCCCCCATCCTTCTCCCATGGCAATTTGAAAGGACTCTGGTGAAGGAAAATCCTGGCTCCCGCAGTTCTGTTCTCCTGCCCAGTCCTGCTTTCATTCCCCAGCAAAGACATTCTCCTAGCTCATTCTTTTTACAGCTTCTGTTTCCCAAGGAGCCTAACCTGCAACATCTTATGGGGTATATTCTATTATGACCTCAATTTTACAGGTGAGTAAATTGATACACATATAAGGCAAGTAATTGCCCCAAACCATCAGCTGGTGACAGAGCCTGGATTCATAACCAAGTTTTTCTGTGCTGTTCTTTGTCACTTTGAAACACTATCTAATCCATTTAATCTTACCAACTATTTCCCTCCTCTGTCCGGAAGCATTGCAACTTCCTCCTAAAAGATTGCCTTGCCTTTATTCTTACCCCCTCAGGTCTACAAACAGAGTGAACTTTCAAAGCCTCAAAAGAGATCACTCCCACACATGAAAGCCTTCAATGCATTCTTTTTGGACTTAAGCCAGAGTAAAAGAGATTTTACATGGTGCACAGAGCTCTCCATTATTTGCCCTCTGCAGCTTCTTCAAGCCTCATTGCTCCCTCCCCTCCCATTGTTCTCCCCAATTCAGCCTTGCCTATAATGGATTCTCATCCTTCATCTGAATAACTCTCTCTACCCCTTCATCTGAATAGCTACTTCTTCAGCCTCTGGCTCACCTTCATCATTAACCACACTGGGTCTTCTTTTGAATCCCTATTAGGTTTTATTTATTATCTCTCATGGTTACCTGGACTTCCCATTTATAACGCTCACCATGTTTGCAATCAGTGGGGTTTTTGATCACCTTTTGCTTACTTCTTATTGAAACGCAGACTATACACAGGAACTAGATCACACAAACAATGTGCACAAAGTGAACACACCTGTGTAATAACACCTGGATCACAACACAGGATATGGACAACCTCCCAGAAGCCTCCTGGGGCCCCTGGCATTTACAGCTCTTGCCTGCCATGACAAGGCTGCTGCGTTCTAATGTGTTTTCTTTTTGTTTGTTTGTTTGTTTCACATTCATAATATTATATCATTGCAAACTTTTGTAGTGGGTTACTTCTCCTTTTCTTCTTTTTTGTTACATTTTGTTTTAATTTCAGGGTACAAATGTTTAGGTTCCATTGTTTTCCATTTCTAAGGTAAAGTTTAAGTTGCAGTTGAGCCCTTCACCCAAGGGCATGCTGAACACCCTCTCGTGGTGCACATTAGGTGAGATCCCACCAGTCACCCTCCCGCCTCCTTCCTCCCTCTCCCTTCTCTCCGCTCCCCCTTGCTAATCTATACTCCTATTCTGCTGAACTGCATTTCCCAGAATTCCATTTTCTGTAAGTTTTCTCTCAGGGGGAGGAACAAGTGCTTCTTGTAGGAGATGGGAGTGCGGACGTTAAGTGGCAGCCATGTGGCAGCTCACAGGCCTTGCTGCTGATCTGCGGTCCTCACTGAGGGGCAGTGTCTGGTCCTGTGGTGGCTTCAGCTGCCCCTGCTTCGTCCCTGAGTCTCTCTGCCTTCCCAGCCAGGGATGTGTGCTTAGCTCTGTGAAGACAACCCACTCTTCTCGGATTCTGCGGGACACCCACACTACTGGCAGCAGAGGCAACAAAAGCTGCCCTGAGTTTGGTCCTTGTGGGCTTCGTTCCTGCTTCCGGCCCCTTCTTGCTCACCACCACTTTGCCCATGTCCTTTCTCAACTCCCTGCGCTATCCAGGCCTCAAGTTTCCTGACTCAGACTGCTTAATCAGCTTCCACAATTGGATAAATTCACATTCCTATCAGAAATCCCTTTTATATGTCTACAAAAGCTCTGCTACTCTGATTGAAATTTGCAACTACTCATTTAAAGCTTAGATTTCTGACAGCCTGTTCTTCACATGAGGTCAGAGTTGATTTTCCATTTTTTCTTGTGTAAAATTATACCCCCAGCACTTAGCATAGCATCTCATGCATAGAGGGTGATAGATGCCTCTCTACTGAATGAGTTAACACGTGCATACGTATATTTATATACAAAGTGTGAAATAAGTGGCCATACAGGAGGAAAAAACAAAAAAAGCCTGTTGCTTTCGGAAGTCTACAAAAACACAAAGGGGGAAAAGGAAAAACTCTTTATCAAGAATGCGTGTTCAAAAGCTTGGTTGTAGGAAGCCTTTAATTTGTCTACTGTATATAAAACTAGGCTAGCTACCAGCCATCAAGAATCAGAGAGGAAAGAAACTTTGTAGAGTTCCCAATAGAGATGTAATTTTGTGTAATGTGCACACCAGCCCAAAGGAACTCACACATCCTCTCCTTAGTGGTATGTGCTGTAATGGGAAAGTAGGCTCCTTCCCTTGGAGAAGGCTCCATATCCGCTTCTACCTAAGCGACAAGAGTTATGTGTTGCTTTTGAGCCCTCTTCTAAGGACCACTTCCCAAATACTGAGTGTGACAGGCACAGATAAGTCTCAAATACCATTCTATCCCCTGTTGTGGTACGCATGATTCCGCCCAGGCACAGCCAGCCTGTCTTAATCTTCCTTCTCTCTGTCATATCAGCATTTGTTGTCATCACTCCCTCCCCTCCCCCATTCCCTTTCTCTCACACCTGACAGAGTGCATGCCACATGTGCATACACACACACATGCACACACACACATGTGCACACATGCACACACATGATTACACACACAGATGTGCACACAGACGCACACACACATGTGCCAAGACGTAGGGTGAACAATTTATTTGCATTGGAATTATCACTAGAAGTTAACACTGACCAGATTTCCTCTCAATAAACATAGAATTCTTTTCAGAGACTCTTTTTGGTTATATATCCTTTAAACTTTCTAGTTAGGTATTGCAAAAAATAACATGAAACTTTCAAAAATCCTCAACGATTTCCCCACATCATGCTCTACTTGGTCTGAATTCATAAAAATCAAATAGCTTTTTTTTTTTTTATTTGTTTGTTTTGTATGACCATGAATTCCTTCCAGCACCCTCTCTCTCAATTCTACTTTCCTCTCCTTTGGCTAATTCAAATGATTCTTTTGTTTTTCAATGTAAACCTTACTTCTCCAGGAATCTCTTTTTGACTTTTCTCTCTAACCTACTGTAAGTGACTGAGTAAACTAAATCCTCCATATGCTATTGCATTGCTCACTATACCACAGAGTTAGTGTTTGTTTCGTTATCTGATTCCCTACTTGTTTTCTACATAACAAAAAACTAAATTAACTCTAACCTGAGATACCCATCCTTAGACTTGAGTCAATTATCAAGTATTTCCTGTCCATGTCATCTTGTAAGAATACACAACAACAAAATAAAGGCTATTCCATGGAAGTCATCCATAAAGCAGTGACATTTTAATACTTATACCAGCCTCATCTTTTGGCCTTCCTGAGATGGTTATGACCACTCCTACCTGGTTTTTCCTTTTGTTCTGAGAGCCTGGAACTACTGGAAGCACCTATGAGCCATATGCTGACAAACTGATGGTTGACATCACCTACCAGAGCAGAAAATGTCATTCTTCACCAGTCTGTGATTTCTGCAGTCAAGGCTTGTGCTTTCTGAAGTATGGAGATTTTTAATAGCCACAGGGACTAAGCTTGCTTTGGTCATCTTCCACTATTAATGATCTTCCAAGCCACTCTCCTTCTTATCCCAGTAATGAAAACCTTTCTAGGGAATAAAACTGTTGCTCATGGTGAGATTCTACCCATGTGGCCCCTTTTCCCCAGGAGTGAAGGTGTCTTAGGGTCCCTCATGGATTACCTGTCTTGTATTCACCTCACTGATCTCTTTTTCCAAAACTGAAGTTGTGAGTCCTTATGTTTCTCCTTTAGTCCTTAAGTTTCTAAAAATATTGTCCAAATTGCCCTTACTTTTAAATAGAGAGTGGCTGTGACGTCAAGGTGGGTTATTAGGTTCAGGCTGAAAGACAATGCAATTATGAATCAAAATTAGGCTACTATTCACCAACAGGAGGAAATTGTTTCTGAATATGCTGCTACTCCAGCAAAGAAGTCAGACAGAGAAAATAAGTAGTTCAGAATTTTTATATTCAAACAAGAAAAGAGAAATTATTAGAAGCTCTTTAGTTAGGTAGTCATTAGAATATACTCTATAGGGGGCCTAGAATTCTTTCACAGTCCAGACCATTTGTATTTTTTGCATCTTGTTTAGCTCATCCTTATAACACCTGAGTAAAATAAATACACACCTTAATACACTTTAGTTGTAGAGCTACTAAGAGGGGGCAGGGAACTGTGGTAAGAAGCAGGAAAAATAAACTTACAGCTTATTGCTATAAAAGCTTCCAACTTTCAACAGGAAAAATACAGCCACAGTAGTTTTTAGCCAAAGTAGAAAAAGCAAGAGGATGTAAGCCTCCCGGACTCAGAACATTTTTCTAATTTCACTTTCAAATGAAACTATGCATAGTGGCTCACCAGATCAACTAAGATCACCTTGCAAATAATATCTTAAATGCGGGTTATACTTCAGTGTCAATTTACATTCATAATTTTGTACAGCCATCACCACTACCTAGTTCTAAAATTTTTCATCACTTCTTGAAAAATTTTCTGCCCATCAAGCAGCAGCTTCCCACACCCTCCATGCAGCCCCTGGTTGATAACCTCTAATCAACTACCTTTCTGAATGAATTTGCCTTTTCCTAGATATGTCATATAAGTGGAATAATACGATGTCTGTTCTTTTGTTTTGGCTTCCTTTACTTAACGTATTTTTAAGGCTCAATATCTTATAGTCTGTTTCAGAATGCCATTCCTTTTTATGGCTGAATAGTATTCCATTGTATGCGTATCCCTCATTTTGTTTATCTATGTATCTGGTAAGGGAAATGTGGGCTGTTTCCATATGTTTCCTATTGTTAATAATGGTGCTATGAGTATTGGTAACCAGGTATCTGAGTCCTTATTTTCATTTCTTTTGTACCTAGGAGTATATTAAAACAACCCACAATGTAAAATAGTGTATTTAACATACTCCTAGGTACCCCAAATAATTGGAAATACAGACTCAGATACCTGTTTTTTAAAAATGTTTAGCACCTTCCAGATATATTGTAAAAATCTAATAACTATTTTTACATTTTTATGTATATTTTGATGTAACATAGAAGACTATTAGATAAGTTTATAAAATAGGCATTAAAATTTGTCAGTTTTCTACAGTATTATATTGGATACCATTAGGCATAAATACTCTATTACTTTTTAAGGACTTACTAATAGTTATAATGAATTGTTAATAGCTAAGATTAGAAGATAAACGATAATAACAGTTAAGAAGACATCCTCACATGTGCATCTCCTTGAATTCCCATGATGAACTAGTAGATTTGTTATAGTTTTTAATCACTATCAACCCCATTACTGAGAACATTCATGCATAAGAGGAAAGGATAGGTTTAAATGATAAATAGTAGAATATTTACATTAGTAAATGCAAGAGAATATGTGCAAACCAATTGGTCATTGAGACAAAGAGCAAGACTTTTGATAGAGAGAAAAATAAACCTGAGAGAGAAAAAATTAAACTAAACAAAAATGAATTTTGCATTTTTAGGCACAAGAACAAGGAAATGCAAATACACAAAAGGCCTCTGAGCAAGCTTCACTATGCACATTCCCCTCCTGCTTGTCCCAGTGATAAGTGCTCTACTTTTGTTAATGATCATAAAACAAGTGAAGGAAACAGAAAATGAAAGAAATGTTGCAGATTCCATAAAGTCTTGCTTTACCCAACTAACAGACAAGCAGGTGTATTTGTAAGAAGTTTTGCTCCAGATAATTGGTGATGCTATGTAACACAGTGGATTGCTAAGGGGAAAAAATAAAAAGAAGAGAAATGTCCTGTATAATGTACACTTAGCATCCTTTGGTCTCTATGTATGGTTCTGGCAAACCAGTGGGAAAATGTCCTGTGTTAACTTGAACTTGTATGCTTGGATGTTTAACTTGAACTTGTATGCTTGGATGTTATTAAGTTTTATTTATCCTTCTAACTTTGTAGGAATCACTGTTGAAAAATTCATCACTTACCTATACATTGCATGATATCACCTGCCCAGCATCACTATCTGGAAGACAATCCAGACGTCAGGAATCTTATCCAAGGAAAAGTGGACAGTAACATTTCTGGGGCTGTGGGTTAGCGCTCACAGCCTCTAGGCTGACCGCTTCTCGTGTTGCTTCATGTGCCCCTCCTATCACCTCTGAGGACTGCAGAGGTGTGGGGAGAACACAGAGCCAGTAAGAGTCCCTGGTCTCACTTACTGACTGGTGAGCAGATAACTGAGTGAAGTGAAGCCACTGGCTCAAGTTCTCCACGTTAGAAAATGGTCCTCAGGACCAGTCTCAGGTCTCTGGCCTCTAAGTCTCCCTGTAGTCACTAAATCACAGTCCTGTCAGTGTGTCAGACCAGGCCAGGAAGTTTTAGGATAATGAGGAAAAGCTATGATGTTTAAATACTCTAAAACTGACATCCAACAGAATGCTAATGAACACTAGTTCTTGTGAGAAGAATTAGAGATGTAAACTATTTTCAGGCCTGGTTACTTCCACTGCTCAGTTACCTTTATGAGACCTCAAGTTCCTTCCACCTTTCTGCTCAAGTAGCCTCAGTGTACTAGTTTCTTCTCCTCAGACCACAACTTAGCTGCAGCCAGTCCAGCCATCACTCAATAGTCAAGGTGAGAAAAAGGAGAGGAGGGTATGTCTTTTGATTTATATCTCTTTTAAAGAGCAGTAATAACTTTCCTAGAAGTCCTCAGAGCTTGAGATCTTTGGCTGGAAGCACATTGGAAGCCTCTGGCTAAATAAATCAGAGACAATCAGGGAACGAAATAGTGGGATTGGCTTAGATTAACCAAGATTCAGTCCTGGGTTGAAGAAATGTCAGCTTCTCCAGAAGCATTTACTTTGACTCCTGATCCCTGAACTAATCCAGCAACATACAGTATCTGTCGCCTCAACCTTCCAACCGTCAGAGGTTGACAGTGAGGGTAAGAAGCAGGTACCAGAGGACCTTTGAATTCCTCAGCCTTATTTCCCCATCTCTTCCTATGAGAAAAGTAGAATAAGGGAAAGCGAAGAAGCAGAATAACCCACTTGCTTGACAGAGCACACTCAGGGCACTTGAGCTCAACCTTTAACACCACACACTGGGTTTATCAGTTTGCAGTAGTGTTCCACATAGGGACATCATGTTTTCTTTTCTAAGTGCAAGCACAAATTTACCTCAAGAAACAAAAAAAAAGCATTTTTTTCAATTTCCTTTTTGATTTAGTTTATGATATTAGACATGCAAAAAAATATTAATGGAAGAATATGCAAGAAAGTCAACAATAGTGCTGGTGGTCTGGTGTGATGTGTATGTGTATACATATATGGAGAAAGACAGAGAGGGTCGTTATTTTAATTGCAATGTAATGCAGCCACACATAAATATTTGTATAGAAAAAAATGTGGCTGCATTAAAAAGTAATTCAAAATAACAATTAAAATATCCTATTGGTTTCAAAATATGTTTTCCACTCTCATTTGTGGTCCTTTCCAACTCTTAAAGTGTAGGCAGTGTTCCTTCCAGTGCTTTTTGCCATCTCCAATGGCTCTGTAACTTAGACAATAGCAGGCAGAGCGCATGATTAATGAAGCTGTGAATTGAGGACGGGACAGCTGCTGGATCACAAAGAGATGCTTTGTGGGCATGTTACTACATGTGCAAGGAACGATACAAACTGATAATCTGTTCAGCTAATTGAATCTCTCTGTGAGTGTTATTGTAACTTTTCGTTAGGCAAGGGCATAACCAAGTGTTTATACCCTAGGGCAGCTAAAGGCAAAGCCATCATTTGCTGTTGATAAGACCCACATTCAAGTGCTCAGCAAAGCCAAACATGAGCAAAATGATCAGGTTGAGTGTGTGCCCTTGTCACCTTGAACGCCTTGGTTGCCTTCCTGCGTGACCTCCGTGGAGGATCCAGGGCCCCACACCAGCACTCTTGATTATGAATTTCCAACACACGCAACCCAACTCAGTATCAAAATCTACATTTTTCCCCTGCCTCAAGGGTATAAGTTTTAGGTCACATATCTTTTTCCTGGGTAGGATAAAAATTGACAGGAAAGAGATGGAGAATTGATCCCTAGTAAGGAAAGGATGAAATAATAATCATGTACTTTTGTTGACACTTACATCATTCCTTTTAATAACTGAAATAAGACATTCCATAAATATGCTATATTCGTGTCAGGAGAGATACTTGCTAAAGAGATAGAACTTCAATATTTATGCCCCCAAACAGAATGCACCTCAATTTATAAGAGATACGCTAATAGACATGAGCAACTTGATTTCTCCCAGCTCCATCATAGTCAGAGATTTTAATACTCCTTTGGCAGTGTTGGATAGATCCTCCAACAAGAAGCTTAGCAAAGAAATTTTAGATTTAAACTTAACCATTCAACATTTGGATTTAATGGACATCTACAAAACATTTCATCCTAACAAAGCTTAATACACATTTTTCTCATCAGCCCATGGATCATACTGCAAAATTGACCACATTTTAGGTCACAAATCTAACCTCAGCATATTTAAAAGTATAGAAATTATTCCTTGTATCTTCTCAGACCATCATGGAATAAAAGTTGAATTCAGTAACAACAGAAATCTGCAGACTCATACATACACATAGAAGCTAAAGAACCTTATACGGAATGATAGATGGGTCAGAGACGAGATCAAGAAGGAAATTACCAAATTTTTGGAACAAAACGATAATGCAGATACAAGTTACCAAAACCTCTGGGATACCGCAAAGGCAGTCCTTAGAGGGAAATTTATAGCACTGCAAGCTTTCCTCAAGAAAACAGAAAGAGAGGAAGTTAACAACTTAATGAAACATCTCAAGCAACTGGAAAAGGAAGAACATTTCAATCTGAAACCCAGCAGAAAAGAAATAACCAAAATTAGAGCAGAACTAAATGAAATTGAAAACTAAAGGATTATACAACAGATCAATAAATCAAAAAGTTGGTTTTTTGAAAAGGTCAATAAGAGATAAACCTTCGACCAACCTAACCAAGAAAAAAAGAGTAAAATCTCTAATTTCATCAGTCAAAAATGGTAAAGACGAAATAACAACAGACCCCTCAGAAATTCAAAAAACCCTACATGAATATTACAAGAAACTTTATTCTCAGAAATATGAAAATCTGAAGGAAATTGACCAATACTTAGAAGCATGCCACCTTCCAAGACTTAGCCAGAATCAAGTGGAAATGTTGAACAGGCCCATATCAAGTTCTGAAATAGTATCAACTATACAAAATCTCCCTAAAAAGAAAAGCCTGGACCAGATGGCTTCACATCAGAATTCTACCAAATCTTTAAAGAGGAACTAGTACCTATACTACTTAACCTTTTCCAAAATATAGAAAAAGACGAAATACTACCCAACACATTCTATGAAGCAAACATCACCTTGATTCTCAAACCAGGAAAAGATCTTACAAAGAAAGAAAATTACAGACCAATATCATTAATGAATATTGGTGCAAAAATATTCAACAAAATCCTAACAAACAGAAACCAGCAATACATCAAACAAATTATACACCACGACCAAATGGGTTTTATCCCAGGATCTCAAGGCTGGTTCAACATGTGTAAATCTATAAATGTAATTCATCACATAAACAAATTAAAAAACAAAGACCATATGATTCTCTCAATTGATGCAGAAAAAGCTTTTGATAATATCCAGCATCTCTTCATAATCAGAACACTTAAGAAAATTGGTATTGAAGGGACATTTCTCAAATTGATAGAGGCCATCTACAGCAAATCCACAGCCAATATCATATTGAATGGAGTTTTTTTTTTTTTTTTGAGACAGAGCCTCAAGCTGTCCCCCTGGGTAGAGTGCCATGGCATTACAGCTCACAGAAACCTCCAACTCCTGGGCTCAAGAGAGTCTCCTGCCTCCGCCTCCCAAGTAGCTGGGACCACAGGCGCCCGCCACAACGCCCAGCTGTTTTTTGGTTGCAGCCATCATTGTTGTTTGGTGGGTCCGGGCTGGATTTGAACCCGCCACCTTAGGTGTATGTGGCTGGCGCCTAATTGAAATCATTTCCTGTCAGTTCAGGAGCCAGGTAAGGTTGCCCATTGTCTCCATTGCTCTTTAACATTGTAATGTAAGTTTTAGCCATCACAATTAGGGAAGTAAAGGCAATCAAGGATATCCAAATAGGATCAAAAGAGATCAAACTTTCACTCTTCACAGATGATATGATTGTATACCTGGAAAACACCAGGGATTCTACTAAAAAACTTTTAAAAGTGATCAAAGAATACAGCAGCGTCTCAGGTTACAAAATCAACACTCCCAAGTCAGTAGCCTTTATATATACCAACAATAGTCAAGCTGAAAAAATAGTTAAGAACTCTATTCCGTTTACAGTAGTGCCAAAGAAGATGAAAGATTTGGGAATTTACCTAACAAAGGACGTGAAAGATCTCTATAAAGAGAACTATGAAACTCTAAAAAAAGAAATAGCTGAAAATATTAACAAATGGAAAAACATACCTTGCTCATGGCTGGGAAAAATTAATATTGTTAAAATGTCCACACTACCTAAAGCAATATATAACTTTAATGCAATCCCTATTAAAGCTCCATTGTCATACTTTAAAGATCTCAAAAAAATAATACTTTGTTTTATATGGAATCAGAAAAAAACCTTGAATAGGCAAGACATTACTCAGAAATAAAAACAAAGCAGAAGGAATCACCTACCAAACATCAGACTATACTATAAATCCCTAGTGATCAAAACAGCATGGTATTGGCACAAAAACAGAGAGGTAGATATATGGAACAGAATAGAGAATCAAGAGATGAACCCAGCTACTTAACGTTACCTGATCTTTGACAAGCCAATTAAAAACATTGAGTAGGGAAAAGATTCCCTATTTAACAAATGGTGCTGGGCGAACTGGCTAGCGACCTGCAGAAGAATGAAACTGGATCCACACCTTTCACCACTAACTAAAATTGATTCTCACTGGATTAAAGATTTAAATTTGAGACAGGAAACTATAAAAATACTAGAAGAAAGTGTAGGGAAAACTCTTGAAGAAATCAGCCTGGGCGAATATTTTATGAGGAGGACCCCCCGGGTAATTGAAGCAACATCAAAAACACACTACTGGGACCTCATCAAATTAAAAAGCTTTTGCACAGCCAAAAACACAGTAAGTAAAGCAGGGAGACAGACTTTAGAATGAGAGGAGATATTTGCTGGTTATGTCTCCAAGAAAGGTTTAATAACCAGAATCCACAGAGAACTCAAATGTATTAGCAAGAAGAGAACAAGTGATCCCATCTCAAGGTGGGCAAGGGACTTGAAGAGAAACTTCTCTGAAGAAGATAGGTGCATGGCCTACAGATATATGAAAAAATGCTCACCATCCTTCATCAGAGAAATGCAAATTAAAACTACTTTGAGATATCATCTAACACCAGTAAGATTAGCCCATATCACAAAATCCCAAAATCACAGATGCTGGCGGGGTTGTGGGGAAAAGGGAACACTTCTGTACTGCTGGTGGGATTGCAAACTAATACGTCCCTTTTGGAAAGTCATCGGAGAACACATAGACAACTAAAAATAGACCTGCCATTTGATCCTATAATTCCTCTACTAGGTATATATCAAGAAGATCAGAAATCACACTACAACAAAGATATTTGTACCAGAAAGTTCGTTGCAGCCCAATTCATAATTGCTAGGTCTTGGAAGAAGCCCAAGTGCCCACTGACCCAGGAATGGATCAATAAATTGTGGTATATGTACACCATGGAATACCATACAGTCATAAAGAAATATGGAGACAAATGAAAGCTACAACCTAATTCTAGTCCAAGAATATGGGGAGGGGTTGAGAGAGGGGAGGGGAGCAGGGCAGATGGGTGTAGGGAGGGTGACTGGAAAGATCACCTATATGGTCTGTCTAACAAGGGTACAAATGAATTTTTCTAGAACTAGGGTATAAATGTTTTAACACAATAACTAAGTAAATGACACAAAGTCTATGTTAACCAGTTTGATGAAAATATTTCAAATTGTATATGAAAACACTAAATTGTACCCCATGTTTGCATTAATGTACACAGCTATCATTTAATTAAAAAAAAAAAAGAAAGATGGAGACTTTACCTTCTTCATGTTTATATGGATGAACCTGGAGAATATTCTTCTTAGCAAAGTATCTCAAGAATGGAAGAAAAAGTATCCAATACACTCAACCCTATTATGAAAATAATTTATAGCGTTCATAAGAAAGCTATAACCCAAGAATACGGGGAAAGGGGAGAGGAAGGGGAGGGGAGAGGGGAAGATGGGTGGAGGGAGGGCGATTGATGGGATCACTTCTATGGTTTATCCTATGGGGGTACATGTGAGTCTTTCTAAATGTAGAATATAAATGTCTTAACACAATAACTAAGAAAATGAAGGCTATGTTAACCAGTTGGATGAAAGTATTCCAAACTGTATATAGAAACAACACACTGTACCCCATGATAGTATTAATGTACACAGCTATGATTTAATAAAAAAAAATAAAAATTAAAAAAAAAGAGAGAGAGATAGAACTGATGTTGGATACATCTGAATACCTGCAAGGACCACGCAATCCCTGGGTTCTTCAATCAACTTCAATCAGCTTTCACTCCTGTTACTCCACTAATCCAGCTTGTGTGAAATTCGCATTGCTAAAACCAAAGTTTGTATCCCTGTCCTTATTCTAATTGTTACAGCTTTAAGGCATCACCTGCCTTTTCCTTCTTCTCAAAATATTTTCTTCACTTGACTCTTGAAGCATTTCTCTCTCAATCTTCCTCTCTTCTCCTCAACTAACCTCTTTTTCTGATTTCTCTGCATTTCCAAGACCTCAAAATGTTGGCATGCTCTCAGGCTGCTTCCTTGCGGCAAAGTTTTGGGTTTCATTTATAAGCGTAAAACTCCTAAATTGACATGTCTAGCCCCAACATCTATATTTGCCTCATATTTCCAAAGCCAATTCAAAATCTTCATTAGAGATCAAATAATGTTCTTAGAATTAACATAACTAAAACTGAGCTCCTGACCTATGGTCCCAAACCCATATCTGGGGAGATCTTCTCTGCCCAAATTAAGAACAAAAATCCCTTTCATTCTCTAACCAAAAACCTTGAAATCATCTCCCAATGTCAAATTCAACAACAAAAAAATGCATTGATTCCACTATGAGTATATATATTTAAAAACTGACTTTTTACCATCTCCAGTCCTGGTTCAAGCCCACTATCATCTATTACCTGGGTACTATAACAGCCCCTTATCTGATTTCCCTATTGTCAGTCCTTGCCCATGTAGCCAGTGTATGATCCTTTTCAGAGGTTTAAGTCTCAGTCATAAAATCTGTATAGTCAAAACTCTCCAATTTTCCCCACTGAGCTTTAGGCTAAAAATTTCAAGCTCAGCAACAGCTCCTGAGGCCACACATGATTTGACCCCATCACTTGTCTGATATCTTCTGATACTTTCTTCTAGCCCTCTCCACTAAGATTATTCTGGGTTCAAGCTCTCTGTAGTTGCTCTTCTCTCCCTGGAAAGTTCTTCCCTTACAAATAGTCATATTCCATTCCCTCATCTCCTACAAGACTCAGCTCAAATGTCGCTTCTTCCCTGAGACTTGCTGAATATTCCAATAAAATCGTTACCTGCCCCATCAAACAGTTTCCATTCCCATCCTCAGTTTTATTTTTCTTCATGGATATTATCACAATCTGATATGCTGTTTATTTTATGTATATATTTACATAATATTGGTCTCTCTCCAGTAAACTGTAAGCTCCAAGAGCACATGGATGTGTTGTTTGGTAAATTCCTGCATTTTCAGAGCCTATATAACTGCCTGCACATAGAAACCATTAAAAATTCATGTTGCCTGAATGAGTGGATCCTGCTACAGAAATACCAGCAGATACTAAGTTGAAATTTTCACATATATATATACAAAGAAAATCTCCTGTTAAAGAGGAAAGAGAAGTTAGCTTTAGCAACTTCTTGACAACTAATCAAATTTTATTTTGACCTTGTCCATTTCCAAACAAAGAACATTTAAATAAAAAATTCACCAATCCCAGATGTGAAGATATTATATCTGAGTTATTAGAAACAACGTAATTTTTTTGCAGTTTTGGCCAGGGCCAGGCTTGAACCTGCCACCCCTGGTATATGGGGCCAGCGCCCTACTCCTTGAGCCATCGGCGCCTCCCAGAAGCAATGTAATTTTTTATTAGATTTTTACTTAGAATTTATTCTCTTGAACATAAGTTAGTTTAATAACATTTATAAAAAATTTTCTATTTCAGAATATTATAACAGGGTGCACATGTTTTGGTTGCATAATTTGCATTTGTACATTTTAAGTCAATAAGTGTGTACTTTGCCCAGAATATGTGAAGTGTTAGGTGTGAATTTACCTATCCCTCCTCTCCCCTCCCTGCTATGTGATTTTCACCAAGTGCCCATCAGTAAACAAATGGATTAATAAAATGTGGTATTTGTATGTGGTTATAGTATCATGGAGTACTATTTGGCCATTAAAAATATGTTGATCTAGTATCTTTTGAAACAACCTGGATGGAACTGGGTACCAAAGTGAAGTATTGTAAGAGTGGAAAAATAAACACCACTTGTACTCAATACTAAATTGGAACTAGTGTATTCAGACATATGCATGCATATGGAAGCAGTGTAATTTTGTGAGCTTATTTTTGACAGGTTGATGGAAAAGACTATTCTTAAAGTTGAGAATTAGCTATCTCTTTGTAAGTTGAAGCTGAGATCTAAGACCAAGAAAGTTCATGTAGATTATCAGGGTCAAAGGCTCCTGACTCTGACCTCAGTTTCACTTTCACTGAACTGTTCCGCTTTGGCTCCTGAGGGGCCTCCCTAAATGTGGTCTCCCACTTTGCCTCTTTGTTATTCTTTCTTTCACCGGCACTCTCTCTCCCAACATCCCTTTCTCCACATATTCCTTTCTTCCTTTAGTCATATATTGAAGGAATCCATTTGTTCAATTAGCTGAAAGTTGAACAACCACATGTCAGTGCTGCTTCATAGATTTGTTTAAATTGAGCCTTCTCTTACCATTGATCTGAATATAATAAGAGAAAGGGCAAAGAGGTCTCATTAAATATTGTAATAGAAGAATTTCTGTTTAAATGAGAATATAATAAGGGATAATGGTTGTCAATAATGTAATTAATCCTGGACTAGAAACAGATTTGTCTAAAGGACTACAAGCCAAATATGTGCAAAAAATATAATAAAAGACTAAGCATGAATTAGCTTCTTACTGAGAATGGAAATTGTGAATGACTGTTTTCACTGCATAGGTCTTGTAACTTCTGTAAAGCTATCTCAACAGAATTGAAAAGAAAGCAAAAAGAAAACTGCAACCAAAGTGTAATGTGTAATAGCACAGCAGATGTTCTGTTGGCAGCGCAGACAGGTGGAGTTATTATCTCACAGCATTTAGGATATGCGGTAGTAAAGACTTTGTGCTGGGAGGTGTGGTAGATAAAACAAGCATTTATCTACAGGACAGGAAGCATTTTTTAGACTCATGATCTGGCATAGTTCGGGGCAATTCATGTGTAAATTTTCTAAATCTTTAAAACAAAGAATCAATTGTTTTTAATAGAATGATAACTAGAATATCATGACATTTTGGTAACAACTTTATAATTCATAAGCTGTGCAATTTACTATATAGAATGCATAATTTAATGTTTTTTGTATTATATATTTTTAGACGTGCATAACCATCACTACAGTCAATGCTAGAATATTTGCATAACCTCACATAAACACAGTACCTACCAACTCCCTTCTACTATTTCCCTCAGCTCTAAACAGCCACTTATCTACTTTCTATAAATTTGTCTATTCTGAACATTTCGTGTAAATAGAATTGTATACGACATGGTCTTTTGTGATAGGTTTCTTTGTGTATCATAATGTTTCATGGCTCATCTACGTTGTAGTATGAGTCAAGATTTCATTTCTTCTTACTTCTGAGAGATATTATGTTTTATAAATATATCATTTTTGTTTATCCATTCATCCACCATTTACAAATACTTGAGTTGTTCTTATATTTGGCTATTATAAATAACGCTGCTACAAACATTCAGGTGTGTGGGCATAGGATTTCATTTTTCCTGGTATATACCCAGGGAAAGAATTGTTATGGCATTTATAACACTATGTTTAACCATTTGAAAAACTCCCAGACTATTTTTCAAAGCAGCTGCACCATTTTGCATTCCTACTAGTATTGTATAGGATGTAGTTTTTTTCCACATCTTTGTCAACACTTGTTATTATCTGACTTTTTGATTCTAGCCATCTTGGCAGGTGTAAAATTATATTTCACTGTTTTTTTGATTTGCATTTCTCTGATGACTAATGATGTTCAGAATCTTGGGGTGCATATTAGATATTTGTATATATATTCATTGGAGAAATGCCTGTTCAGTTTCTTTGCTCATTTTTAAATTGGGTTACATGTTATTTTATTATTGAATTCTAGGAGTTCTCTTTATATTTTAGATACAAGTCTATTATCAGATAAATTATTTGCAAATATTTTCTCTCATTCTGTGGGTTGTCTTTTTGTTTTTTTAATAGTGTCTTTTGAGCATAGACATCTGTGATTTAAAGTGAACTAGACTTTAGTTTTTCTACTCTTGCTTGTGCTTTTGGCATTGTCTCTAAGAATCTATTGCGAAATCTGAGGTATGAAGATTTATCCCTGTTTTACTTCCAAGAGTTTTATTATTTTAGTTCTTACATTTAGGTCTTTGATCAATGTTGAGTGAAGTTTGTATATGGTGTGAGATAAGGGTCTGACTTAATTTTTTTTCCATGTGGATAGCCAATTGTTCCATAACTTGTTTTAAAAAGACTACTTCTTCCCTCACTAAACAGTCTTATCCTTATTGAAAATTAGATGAGTCATTTCTGTACTTCTAATTTTATTCCATTTTTTATATATCTATCCTCATGCTAAGACCATACAATTTTCATTATTGCTGAGTCATAATAAGTTTTGAAATCAATAAATGTAAGTCTCTAATTTTGTTCTTTTTTGAGATTATTTTGGCTATTATGGATCCCTTCCAATGCCACCTGAATTTTAGAGTTAACTTGTTGAGTTCTACAGGGCATCCAGTTGGGATGCCAGACAGATTACATTAAATCTGTAGATCATTTTGGATAATGTTGCAATCTTAACAATATTAAGTCTTCTAATTCATGAACATGGGGTGCTTTTCCATTCATTGACATATCCTTTATTTTTAAAAAGTTACGTATTTTTTAAGTTTTGTACTTCTCTTGTTAAATTTATTCCTAAATATTTGATTCTTTTTTTCTATTATAATTGGAATTGCTTTCTTAATTTTATGTTTGTATCGTTTATTATAAACATGTAGAAATGCAGTTCATTTTGTATATTCATCTTATGTACTGCAACCATGCTGAAGTGGTAATAGCTTCTAGCATTTAATTATGGATTTCTTGGTATTTTTTTATATACAAGATCATGTCAACTGTGAATAGAGAGTTACGGTTAGGTTTGGGGGCCCAGGTATATTTCTTTCTTTGAGAGCCAGGTATATTTTATTTCATTTTCTTTCCTTTTTTTCCTGACCAGACCTCAAGCATGATGTTGAATACAAGTGGTGAGCATATATGTACTTGTCGTGTTCCTGATCTTAAGGTGAAGGTATCTAGCGTTTCATCATTAAGCATGAAGTTAGCTGGGAAATTTTTTATAACTTCCTAATATTAGTTTGACAAAGAGTATCATTACTTTGCTTAGCTCAGTAAACCACTAAGTGTTGATAAATGCTATTAATTAATTAAATACTTATTTATTCATAACAGTATAAAAATTACTCAACACGACAAAGAGAATATGCTAAATCATACCCACCAACCCATCAACCTGGTATGATATATGTTCATTCTGTCATCTTCTTTTTTTGGTTCTTTACATATATTGTCATATTTAATTTATTTTGATTCTTTTTTTTCTTAGATTATTTTTCAAATTAATATGAGGGTACCATTTTTAGGTTACTTTGTTCTCACTTACAGGGTAAATTTCCATTTGTAGAAGAGCCCCTCCCCCAGGCGGCATGTTATACACCCTCACAATGTGCACATTCAGTGGGATCCCACCTGATGCCCTCTCTCTTTCTGCCAAACATCCTCCCCCCTCCCCTCTCCCCTCTCCCACTTCCCTCTACCTCCAAACTGGACTATACTAGTGTTTTTTATTCTTATGAACACATAATTGTTTATATATTGATTTCATATTAGTATGTAGTACATTGGATATTTATTTTTCTATTCTTGCAGAGTTGAAATACATTCTTCTTAGTAAAGTATCATATTGTCATCTTTTATTCTGAGGCTGATTTTATAATATGCACTATTAAAGTAGGCGTTGATAATTCTTTAGTCTCTTGTGCAGTCCTATTATTTTCTCTCCTTTCCTCTCAAGTTGCAGACAAATGCTGTCATAAGTTTTGTGTTTTCCTCTAGATTATGTATTTACATGTGTACTATATACATAAGTAATCGTTTATAAAATATAGCATTAGCTTAAATTTTAATTCATTTATGCAGACTTTCAATCTTGTAAAATCCACTGTTTTCATGCATCATTTTCAAGATCTATTCTACTTGATTTACTCTGCTTGATTGATGTGTGCAGTTTACTTGCACAGTCTGCTTTCTACTTTCTAGTACTCCTAGAGAAATTAGAGAAGCATGCAGGAAGAAGCAGAGAGACAGTCAAGAGGCTACTGCAATTATCTAGGGAAGAAAAAATCGTGGCTGAGACTAAAGTGGGAATGATGGAGATGCTGAGAAATGATAGGATTCTATACAGAGCTTAAGGTAGAATCAGCAAACTGTCCTATTGAAACTGGGCATTGGATGTGATAGAAAGGCAAGAATCAAGGATAATTTAAGATTTTTCCCCGAATAACTGATGTGCCATCAACTAAGCCAGGTTAGAGATAATTTAGCAGGGAATACCTGGGAATGTTTTCTAACTAGTACTAAATGTATTTAGTTTGGTATGTCTACTAGAAAGAAATGCATGTGGTTATGGTGAGTAGATGTTGCATTTACAAATCTAAAGTTCAGGGGAGAGGTTCCAGACGGGGGAAATTATTGGTGTATAAACACTACTAAAAATCATAAAGCTACTTCACTGTTTTAGTCTATACTCAACATAAGTTTAGTCTTTTTTGCTTCTTTTTTTTTAAATATTATAATTTGGAACCCTGCAGTTTTCATACCACCTTATAGAAATATGCAAACTGTTCAGTAACATAACAGGACTTACAGCTGTCGACATTCCAGCTGTTCCTCATGGATCTTCCTCTCTTTCAAAATCACAAAAACCAGGAATTAACCACCACCTGACAACCTTGCCAGCTCAGCACATCTGGAGGCACTAACTGTCTGACTCGGGAATGTGCATCAAACTGACAGACTGGGAAAGTACTTGAGAAAGCATCATGATCTTCAAATTTTAGGGGTTTGGGAAATAATTAGAAAAATGAATTTGCAGTAATTTTATTTTTAGATGATTAAAATGTTCCCTCCAACCATGAGCTCTTTGCAGCAACTTAACCATTTTGCATTTAGTGTTCCAGAGAATAGTTTAGTACTTACACACACATACTCTAAAATATGTATAAGGTATATACTTAGAACAGTATTTTTACCAATCACATCTGAAGCAATACTTACAATGACAGCTAAATTCAGTTAACCATCCAACCTACACAAAGGAAACCTTTTCTATTCTAGTTCGGATTTGATTTTAAAATATTCATATGTAAGTTTCTCATTAGTGTTGCTATGCCAGGCTTACATGTGTGGAGTTTATGACGCCAAGGTAAAGTCTTCCTGACAATCATTTTCTCAGCTTTCTTAACTTCACCTGTTTGGAGCTGGAGGGAGCTGACTTGACCGCAACAAGGTGAATGTAGGTTTCTTTGTTTCTGAAAGGCTAGGCTTTCCTCATGTTCAAATCACAAATTGTAGTTAGTAATCAATAGCTGTTCTTGGCATTCAGGCAACAATTTATTTATATGTTCTTTTACGTCCTCTGCCCTTGAAAGAACATTCTTGACTCCATTCTAATCAACTAAAGGTGTCTGCAGGCCCTTGTTACACAATCTGTGAGAAAGTAAACCTCTTTTAATGAAAGCAGGCAATGTGCTTCCCTCAGCAACAGCTACCAAAAGTATGATACCATATTGTTAACATGGAACTTAAAGTTCTCATTGGTAATATAATTACAGTGCTTGACTAGTGGAGAAATTGGAAATAGAGATGTTAATTTACAGGTTTTCTTCATGTCTGACATACTTTTGTACACTACACCAAAACATATCAGCTCCGTGAAAAGGCTGGTGTTTTTTGGGGTTTTTTTTTACTTCTTATTTTGTAATGATTGTTAAGTTCACAAGCAGTGGTAAGGTAATTCAATTCACCCTTCACCCAAATTCACCCAACCATTGCATCCTCCAGAATTAGAGTAGCAACACAATTTGAAACCAGAAATTGGATTTTGCTACATTGTACATGCTAGTTTTACTATTCTATGCCCTGTTAGAACATGTCTATATTTGTGCAATCACCAGAGTGTGCATTTTTATAAGATGCAATAATTTAACTTTTTAAAAGTCCCAATGCTCACACACGTGAACGAGAGCTGTCCAGGTCAAATATGAATATTGTGCTCAGCATGCTTCGGAAGCTCTCTTCTGTTGCAATTGTGCTTCTAATTTATTTGCAAAACACAAAAGAAACTCATCTAGATCGTTAATCCTGCCCTGACACTTTACTGTATCCCCCTCTTTAGGTTTCCTATCTCATTCTCTGCTTTGACTGTGTTAAACCCTTGGTCCTTTTTTCAAGCCTGTGATCTTCCCATTGCCCACCCACTCAACTCCCAGGATCTGCTTTGCCTTGATATTCTCTGAGATATAAGCCCCTCTGACATGAACTCCTTTGACTTCCATCAGTCTCTGCTGCAGCCGAAAAAGTGGCCTGCATCCTACTGACACCACTCCCTCCAACTTCCACTTCCTCCTCTGACCTTCCCGGGTGACAGACAGATCAAGGGGACTGTCCTGGATGCTTTCTCCTAGCTTTGCAGGGCTGATTTCTGTCAACTTTGCAATCCTTCCCATTTCTCATGGAAACCCAAGGTATCCTGTCCTAGCTCTGCCAAAAGTAATTTCTCTCCTTGGAGTTAAGAGAACATAAGCCTTTCATTGTGCAATGGAGGTATGAAATTGGGAATCTCTGTGAGCCTGGGTATTGATGGCTTTTATAGGGCACACGGTTTGTAGCTCAGCCCATGTGCATTAGCACATGGTGCCCTAGCTTCAGTGGTACAAGGTACAAATCATGTTCTTCATAAGCTCAATCAAGACAAAACTACCCTGAAATCTCTCTTCATCAAAATCATTTTGCCTGTAGAACATCTGCCTGTAATATAGTATTACTGCCAAAGTGACCAATGGCCAGTTTACGGCTGGCAATATAGATTGAAAAACGGTTCTGACTCATAGTGTTGAAAATCCAGTTTGTCTTATTAGTATTTGAACAGATACATTTCTGTATGAAATATATACATTCAGTGTCTGGAGATGTGAGGCCACATTTGAATGTGATTTTCTTTGCACTTTGAATATTTTCATTGTGTCATGAGTGTGACATATTTCAATATTTTTAATAACTGTAGACAGAAAACAGAATATTTGATTTGTGTGAACGTGCTATGTGTATATAAGGTTTTCTTAGAGAAAGTATGCTTATTTTACATGACCCAATTAGAAATACGCTGAAAGAGTCAACAATAATTTGGAGAGTCAGAGAAACTGGGGTCTATAAGTACTAGCAAAGCTGATTCAATATTAGTGCTGGTCTGGAGATTGCCCCCCTTTCCTGTGCAAGTGCTGTTCAAAATTTTAAGCTACCTCAGGCTAAAACCTGTTAAATCCATTGTCAGTTCATTTGCAAATTCTTCTCGCTCTCTAACCTGAAAATGTTTGAATTTGCTAATCCATGTAGTCAGCAGTTGACTGGGGAGTTTTGCTTACCCTAGGCAAACTGGAAATTGCCTACTCTTTCCAAATCCCTTTCTTTGACTCACACACCGGTCATTTTGCATTTTGTTCCCAGTAATGTTTTGCATTTGGAGGGTGGCCACCTGCTCTGTCTCTGTGGTAAAGTCGGGCTCTCATTTAGAGCATGCACTGATTTAATAACAATTACCATTTTATCCAAACTGTGCTGTAAGACTGCCATGGAATTCTGGTTCAAATTAGTCAATGAACCACCTATTTAGAGGTTGTTACAGTGCTGATGCAGTGACAAAAATCACCTCTTCTCAGGCTCCTCTGAGAGATACTGTAATGAAGCCTCCTGGTTGGAGTAGTATAGCAAATTTATTTTGTGGTATTTAGAAAAGATAACGCTGCAGGTGCCAGCACACAGAAATGGAATTCAAATCCTATTGCCTTTAAATGGGCAAAAAAAAAAAAAAAAAAAAAAAAAAATGAAATGGTAGATTGTATTAAAATAATTCCCTCTTTCACGATCATCTATTGCACCTGCTGAGTTAATGTTGTCTATTCGAATCCCAAAGTAATTAGTGTTTTAATAAAGGCATAATATAAGCTGGTATAGTTGACACTGACTTGGTTAATAAATGCTGTTTGGAGGGGTTGTCTGTTTGTTTTGTTCCACAGCCATCATCAGCCTCACCAAAGCTGTTGGTCTTTGTCACTTATGATCTTAATGTCTCCTGAATGTGATAGAATATTCTAAGAATCTAAGAATCTGGAAAAATGATCACTGCTCTTGGAACAGTTATAACATTAAATGTTGTAGAGTTTAGAAAAAAATATTTTAAGTGCATGCTAAGTTCCACAGTAGGGAGCAAATATTCCAGTAATAATAATTTTTTTCAAGGCAAAATTATCTTACCCCAACTGAAATAGCTACTGGAGAATAATATAATAAGACCCTCGGCTTATACAGTAAGAGTCTCTCCTAAATCGCCCCTCTGCTGCTGCAGCTGCTCCCTCTGGAGTAACCACAGCCAAACGGCAAATGTGCTGTCCACACAGTGGTGGGACCATCTCAGTCTGCTGCTCAGTAAGGGCTCTACACTCACTCAGAATTAAATGTCTTAACACAACAACTAAGAAAATGACATGAAGGCTGTGCTAACCAATTGGATGAAAGTATTTCAAAATGTACATAGAAACAACACACTGTACCTCATGAGAGTATTAACGTACACAGCTATGATCCAATAAAAAATAAAAATAGATAAATAAAATAAAATGCAATTCCCGAACACCCGGCATGAGCTTTCTAGAGCAGTTTCCACCACTGATCTGGCCTCACCTCCCCTTCTCCTCCTCATGGACTTTTTGGGCACCTGCTTTGACTTTTTTTCTTGGCTTGGGATGGTCTCCCCTCTGCATTTCCATAGCACTCTTCCCAGTCCTTCAGATCTTTGCTCACGTCTTACATGGAACGCACCTGGCATTATTTAAAATCAGAACACCCAAACCCACCTTGCCGCTCCTATTTCCCCTCACATTGTTCTCTTCTTCTTCCTGCACACCTCTTAGCAACTTCTTAGGTAAGTATTTTACATGCTATTGTGTTGTCAAGAATTTTCAAATCAGCCTACCACCATTTCATGGAAGCTGGTGGAAGATATAAAAGTGTGTCCGAGACAAATTATTCATCAGGACAAAGCAGAGGGATGCACATCAGGTCCCCTGGCCTCGTGTAGCATGGGGTGAGGTGGACGGATCACACCCACTGCATGACAGGCTACAGGAGGTTAACCTTCAGATTAAGAAACCTCAGTTTTTGGTAGTGGGCAATAAATATGCCTACTCTTTGTTCCAAAGGGAGTTACTATCTATCTTCAAGGCTTTTCACTGTACAATTATTCTTGTTGAGAACAGCTAGAAAAACGGCAGTCACTAGCAAGGTGTGCTGCACACAAGAGTCCCAAGAAGATTCGCCTCCCAACAATACTATAGTAGTTACTCACTATTTATTATTTTGGCTTTCCCAGTGTGAATTCCCTAAGAAAGGGATTTTTTTTGTTCAGTGATATACCCCAAAAGCACGGAAAATGGACTTAAACCTTGTTTTACCAATTCACAATCCCAAACCTTTTGGTGACTTTAGCCAGAAAAATCTCCATTAGTATTTATTTTCTCGGCCCTAATGTGGGACTACTAAGAAATACCTTTCTAACACGGTGTGGTGACAATCTAATGTAAGGTTTCACAAAGTGTTGGAATTCTCCAGGGCTCAGACGTAGATGGAGGAGAGGTGGAATTGCATCTTTTCTCTTACAACCCAATCAGTCCGCCTGCTGTGATGACTCTCAGATGTATGTTGCTAGCTCACACCTCTTCCCCAGTTGCTATTCCCACATATTGTATCCAACTACATAAGCATGTGCACCAAAACTGGCTGTCTGCTGTCTTCCTGAGTCAAGTCCTCTTCAGGGTCCCTTAACTCAGTGAATGGAACTTCACTCCACATACTTGTGCAAAAGCCACAATCCATGAGTCACTTCTGACTCTTCCCTCACAACCCATCCCAGTCTCACATCTAACCACTCATCACTTCTCATTAATTCCACCTCTTTAATAATCTTGGACTCTAACCACTTTTTTCATCACTACTGATGTAAACCTGAATCAAGGCCAATGAATCCCAACTGTCTCAGACCAATGCCGCCTTTTTATAGCTAATTTTGTATAATTCCTCTATTAATCTCCTGAAATAAATTCATACATAATATAACCAAAGTTAAATGCAAAATTTCAAAACCAAAGCAAAATAATTAGAAATATTAAACACATATGCACATATAAAAGGAAAAAAATATATTAAATAAGTATGTAGGGCTGGGCTCAGTGGCACATATCTGTACTTAGGAGGCTGAGGCAGGAGGATCTCTTCAGGCTGGGAGCTCAAGGGTACAGGGAGCTATGATCAGGCCACTGTATTCCAGCGTGGGTGACAGAATGAGACCCCGTTTCAATGCGTTTCAATATGTAAATGTCAAGTGTGGTTAGCTAGACCAGAAGACCTAACAACATTGCAGAAATTTGCACTTACATAAAAAATCTGTGCAAATCTGACAGCTACAAAGGTACACGGGCCATTGTATTATACTCAGATGCTATGAACTGCATTATCTTCAATGCTGTGATTTTTCAAAATGGTTAAAACTCTGAGTAATTTCCCAAAGAAACTAAAGTACAGTTATCTCTCCATTTACATAGTAGATGCATACATTCTTGGAAAATTCAGTGTATAGTTGAATTATGCAAAACAACTATGTTTGTGTATAAAAGGTAAATAGAATTTTGTGATTTGGGCTAACCTTACTGGAGTTAGATGATCTCTCAAAGTGGTTTGGATTTGCACTTCTCTGATGATTAAAGATGATGAGCATTTTTTCATGTGTTTGTGGACCATGTGCCTGTCCTGTCAACCCATGAATGGATAAACAAATATGTATACTATGGAATAATATGCAGCCATAAAAAGAGGGAGACTTTACATCTTTTATGTTTACCTGGATGGAGCTAGAATATTAGAACATATCCTTCTTAGTAAAGTATCTCAAGAATGGGGAAAAAAAAGGATCCAGTATACTCAATACTATTATGAAACCCATATATAAACACTCATTCATACAAACGATAAAACAAAAAGATAGTTCAGAAAGAAAAAGGGGAGAGGAAGGACGTGGGAGGGGAGGAGAAGGGCGAGTTAGGGAGGGCATTTGGTGGGATCTCACTTAACATACATATTGAAAGGTTACATTTCAAAACTGCTAAGAGTATATTATAAATGTCTTACCACAAAAATAAGTAAGTGAGGTGATGGTTATGTTAATTAGTTTGATTTAAGCATTCCACATTGTATATCAAATCACCACATTGTGCCCCATAAATGTATACAGTTATAATTTAATAAAAATTAAGTAAAAAAAAAAATAAATAAAAGGTTAATAGGTTTCTAGGCAAGTTTTTCATTTATATTTAAGTCTCTTCTTTTGAGTGGAGCATTTAAAATATGCCTAAGCCTGGACCTTACTTAACAATAAGTGCCATGAGTCACCCCCCTGAAAAACAGACAGAACAAAACATTTTAATCAATTTCCAATGTTATCCTTGAAGGAGTATGCCATTCTCATTGAGGACTACTGCTGTAGAATAAACTACTTTTATTTTCAGCTCATTATCCCTCTAAAATTCTTTTCAGCTTCATTCTTATTTTCATTAAATTATTCTCAATCTTAGTCAGAGCTATTTCCCAAACCCTAATTTGATTAAGCTACCTGTGTTAGTTTGGGTTCTCCAGGGAAATAGAACCCATAGAAGACAAATAGATAGACAGGTAGTATATAGATAGACATGCAGATATATCCAGGAGAACCTCCATAGCAGACCACCTCCCTACATTGACCACCTTCTTAACTTGACCTAATTTTCATAGGCCAGACATCTACCCCATTATGTAGGTATTAATGCAGTAGCTCTAGGAATGAATATATACATAATTCACATATATACATGTATACATATACATATATATACACACACATATATATGTACATGTACATATATAAAGATTGGTCATAAAAGTTGCTTTATGAGATTATGTAGGCTAAGAAGTTCCAATATCTGCATTTAGCAAACTATAGACTCAGGAGACCTGAAAAATCCAGTACTGGAGACACCAAAAGATCTCATATTTCTGCTGGAGTCAATCTCAGTTCAAAGCAGTCGGACAGGAAGAGTCCCTTCTTACTTACAGGAGAATCAGCCTCTTTGTTCAATATGGGCCTTCAACTAATTGGACGTGGCCTGCTTGTAATAGTGAGAAGTGACTGCTTTACTCACTCTGCCAATTCAAATATCAATCTCATCCAAAAACACCCTTAAAAACCCACCAAGAATCACATCTAACCAAATATTTGGGCACCCATGGCCCTGTCAAGAAAACACAGCATTAGCCATCACACCAACCATTACAGAAATCCTTGTATTGCTGTTTCTTTCTCTTAAGTCCGAATAGTTGTTTTGTGAGTTTTAAGACCTTCTGTTACCTGGCTCCTATCAGCTTTCAAGCTCTATATCACCATATTCTATATTCCTCTGTGTCCTTCAGCCATACTGACCTTCTTATTCTGCAGATGCGTGTGTTCTGATCCTCACACAGGAGGAGGAATGTGCCTGTGCACATTTATTCCCTCAGGGTACTCTTCCTACCTCAGGAACTTTCTACATTAACTCCTAATTATAGCTTCTCTCTTTAGAAGCTATAGATCTTCTGTTTAGAAGCTATTTTCTGTATGACTTGGGTGACACTAAAAATAGTTAACAGTGGCTCGGCGCCTGTGGCTTAAGCAGCTAAGGCGCCAGCCACATACACCTAAGATGGTGGGTTCAAATCCCCAGCCCGGGCCCGCCAAACAATGATGGCTGCAACCAAAAAATGGCCAGGCGTTGTGGTGGGCGCCTGTAGTCCCAGCTACTTGGGAGGCTGAGGCAGGAGACTCGCTTGAGCCCAGGAGTTGGAGGTTGCTGTGAGTGTGATGCCATGGCACTCTACCCAGGGGGATAGCTTGAGGCTCCATCTCAAAAAAAAAAAAAAAAGTTAACAGTTATGGCATGGAAATCAACCAATCACAGTGCATGTCCTCCCCTGGATCATTGTCCTAGAGACCTCAGTCTTTAGGGTTGTTGATATGGTCTGAGTTGAAGTAATCCAGAGCATTGTGGGGAGAGGGCAAGGTGTCCATAGCAGGTAATCCTAGGATCAATCAGTATGATTGTTCAAATAATCCAAATTGTTTTATTAAATTACTACATATTATCAGTCACATGCCAGTATTTAGATTTTGATGGAATTGATCTGCAGATTTTGGCAGTACTCCAATAAGCCTCACTCTTAGAATATTCTATTACAGAATATATAGCCCCATGTATTTTCCTTCATTATACTTCCTACTATTTTACTTTAAATGTATAAGATGACTTAATTGAGATTTCTACCACAAGATAATAAATTCAGTGAAAGCAAGGATTATATTTATTTTTGCTCACCAATTTATACTCAATAACCTCCTCCCAAAATGCATGGTGCATATCTAAGCCAATAAATATTTACTGAAAGTATGAATGGAAATGCCTTTCATACAGTTAGTACTCCAGTTAGTAGTACTCAACACATTGTAATTCCTTTTTATCCTTTCTCCTTATCTAAAGTACAAAATAGTATACATATATACACAGAAATTAGTGAATAGATATAAATGCCCACACACTAATATATGTAGCATATATATATATATATACACACTTAGTATATATACTTAGTGTCTATATACTTACTCATGTATATATAACCTTACATATACTTACTAGTGTATATATACTTATTATTACATGTGTATAATTATTAGTAAACTTGCATACTTATTTTAATCAACACATATCAATAACTTTCTCATATCCAACTAACTAAAAGTTTTATAAGCAAAAATCAAAATCACATAATAAGTCTTGGAATTTCTCTTTCTAATTCTAATGTACCTGAGATAGAACATGGAATGTAAGACTTATTTTCTTGATATAATTGCTTCTATTTTCTTATCCTCTGAGCTTTGGGGAAACTGAGCCCCAGATCCCAAGCTTTGTTCTCTCTCTCCCTCCAGGAGTGGACCCTTCTGTTACACAGAGTGCACTACCAACCCATATGCTCACCATGAGTAGCTTCACTGTGGAAGTAATGGAAGTCTAGGCTTTCATGACCCAGGGGACCTAGATTTAAGTAAGAGTCAAGGTCAAAGGCAATTAATGACCCTAGTTATCAACTAAAAGCAAACCAACTTGTATAAAGAGGAAATACTTCTAAAAAAATTTTTTAAATCATGTATGGGACCAAAACAAATTAGAACACCAGAAACTAAGCCAAATGCTTATGATAAAAAGTCATGGCTGGTCTTTTAAATATCATTTATGTACTTTCAAACCTTGAAATTTCCAAAACACAAGTTAGATCTGCACTTTTTCTTGTACTTATTATCTAGTCTGTTCAATGTTCCATGTAGTTTATGCCTGTGTGAAATTTTCTATTATTAGTTTATGGAAACTGAACAAAAACCTAAATTCAAAGCACATTTTTATAATCAAATTCATTAATTTGCTTCACACACTCACTGACCCTCATCCTATAAACTCTACCATCCTTTATATTTCTTCTGTAAATCTAAAATTATATTCAGATGATATCACAAATTAAGATAATGAGAAAATATTTTTGTTTATTAGCCAATTTGTTTTTCCCACAAGTTTTATTCCTCTAGTTTCCCCCCACAGCTACCCTCACCCCAACTTCAGACAAACTAGAATACAGCCATTCTCCCAGCATTGCCTTGGAGAGGTATCATGCTGAAGATGGGAACAAACAAATCTTGGCTTTTGAAATTCAAAAATTACAACAAAACTGGGAACAAAATAGATTTGAAAGAATATAAGAATACAAAACCATAACAATGCTTTTAATCCCTAGAGTTTAGATAAAATTTTCCAAATATGGAGAATGAAAGAAAGAGAAGGAAGAAAAAGAAAAATAGAGAAAAAAAATATATGAAGAAGTTCCTATACCTTATCCTTTGCCCCAAGCTCACTTGGGTTGGGGGGGGATACAAGAATTCATGTATTGGCATGGAAATCTAAGACATAGAAGAAGTGTATCCTCCAGCCACAGAGAACATTCTGGAAAACTGGCAAATTCTACAGGTTATGTATGGGAAAGATTTTACTATACATCCAGGAAGAACAAAGAAGGTTAAAGAACCTTCATGTGTCCAGACAGTTCATAGTAATCCCCAGGTCCCAGTCAAGTAAATTAAACCAGCTAAACATTTCCAGTGTTTGCTAGAAGGATGTTCATAGCAGATGGAGAGCTGGAACTGGAGAACTCCATGGTAAGAAGCAAGGGATATACCTATAGCTTCCTGAATGGGTAGAAGTCTACAGAGCAGGTAAAGTGAGATATAGCTTAACAGATACCAGCCTGCAATGACGAAAACAGAGTCAGATGCTTCCACCCCCCCAGCATGGCACCATGAATGGAGCTGAGATGTATCTGCCAGTCAGAGGAAATGAGGGTAGAGAAACTAATTTGACTAAAGTTTGCTTTTTCCACCAAGAGGAATCAGGAAGTGGACACAAAGTAGAAGTTAAGGAATAGAAAAATATATTATTTCTTACACGTCAAATCTTTCGAGATTTTGATTTCAAGCTCTACAAAAACAACCAAAAACATCCCTGACTCAATTACAAACTCTAATCTGGGTAAGAATTCCACAGTTTATGAAGAATATGATTTTACTTTGATGAGCTGTGATAACAGGTAATAGAAAATTTAGAGAAAAAACAAAAATTCTAAAGTGAGGAAAAGTTGAAGGGATATGCTGTGGTGCCATATGATCATTATTATGCTCTATTTGCCAAAGCTTCTAATAGGTCCACATGGATTAGACATAGGCATGGGTCATGTCCTGGCATCCTTATAATCACTATTTTGGAAGTCTGTTGGATTGAAGACCCAAGAACAGAGAGAACGGAAGGCTATGTAATGAATACCTTCTATCAGTCCAAAAAAATAACACCTGCCAAACACATTAAAACGATCCATCTTCACAAAATTAAATCATAAATTAATGAAGAATTGTTCTGAAAGTCATTTTATTAGCTCTATTTAGGAAGAAAACTGCTGTCCATTCTAAAGAAGTAGTACAAATAGAGACTTAAACAAATCACCTGAAGGAACAGGGCCATTTCCTGGCTCCCATCTCACTCACCTGTTTTGACTTTTCTTGAGGAAGAGTAAGAGGAGTAGCCTCTACTACCTTCTACTGCAAACTACCCCTTGCCCTTCCGAACCCATTCCCTACACAAGCCACAGACCACAGCCTGGTGGAATTCCAAATTCCTCTTATTTTCCCACTCTATGCTCCAAATTGCATGCTACATAGCCCTTGAGTTTCAGAATGTATCTGGAAGGGCATGATAAGTAATTTGCATGAAGTCGGATGTCTAGCTTACTTACTCAGAGAATGGCTCCCTCATGCTCCTACCACTGCTCCTCCCTAGATCTGCAGACAGACAGAAGATGATCCTGGGAATTAGCAAACACACAATTCACCTCCATAGAAGCCACTGGGTCAAAGGTGGGGAGGGGAAGCAGGGCACATAAAGTATAAGAAGTTGGTTATTAAAAACCCTTCTTTGTGAGGGCAGTGCCTATGGCTCAAAGGAAAAGGGCGCTAGCCCCATAGAGGGAAGGTGGCAGGTTCAAACCCAGCCCCTGGCCAAAAACTGCAAAAAGAAAGAAAATAAAATCCTTCTTTGTGCATAGTGTTTGTTAAAGCATACTCCGTGTTGGGGTGTTCTGATCACGAGGCTACACACAGCTTATTTCTATCTGTACTACTTCTTTAGAATGGAGGGCAGTTTTCTTCCTAAACAGAGCTACTAAAATGACTCTCAGAATTTTCGATACTCATGAAAGCAGTGACCCAATAATTGATCTATTTTAGGTTTTCCCTGAGGAGTGCATTTCCTAGAGTCATTACCTCACAGTCACCTGAAGTACTTGTTTAAAAGGTGAATGCCAAACTCTAGACAAAAATCTACTGAATAACTAGAGATGGACTGAGGTTGACAACTGGGGGAGAAAAGCTAGGCATCTCTGCTTTAACAACAACACATTGACTGCCCTGCGAGTTGTATTTAACATATGCTAGTCACACCAGGGGCCTCACAAAACATATATAACTCACACATCTCTTGACCTAACTTGACCTAATGAGCTGGGGCCTCATGAAGCATTATGTAACTCGCGTCTCTTGACCTATTTTGACCTAATAAAACACCAAGGCCCCAAATTAAAAATTTTTTTTCTAGTGTGTCAGTCAGTGTGTTAAACAACCTACCTCTATCCGCTGAAGGTCAAGAGCAGCTCTTTTAGCCTTGCAGAAAACACAGCCACCAAAAACATGGTTCCCCAACGCAGGCCGGGCCCAGTCAAAGTCAGTCACAGTTTCTTTGGTGTGAAATGCCTCTCATTTTCATTAGGGTGAATTGGTCCCCTGGGATCCTGCCCCGTAGGGTGAGCTGAGATTACCGAGTTGGTTAGCAGCCAAGGGAACAGACTGTAGCCCCCGGATCTCGCTGAATAAGCCGCAGCCGTGTGCAGAGCTGAGCTACGGCCCCATCAAATTTATGGCCAACTCTGTTTATAATCTTGTGGCATATGCCTCTGTAGTGTTTGTTTATAAAGGCCCGGGCTGGGTGTATTATGCATCACAAATGATATACTGTAGAGTTTCCCAGGATAAATGAAATATGTCCATTTCATCCCATCTGGATCTTGTTATTTTTTTTTTTCCATGATTAGCATTTTGGCAGTTTCGACCCTTCCATTCTGCTGTTCTATGTGCCCAGGGGAGGCGAAGAGTTGAGCTCTTTCCAAAATCGGGGCAGAGCTGTGTGGAGAAAAGCTACAGCTGAAAGGGCACTTTCTTTATGGTAGATTCTCCACACTCGGCGGAGGAAGCAGAGGTTTCAAATATGATTAGTGGGCAGTGAAAGCGCCATGAGATCAAGGCTCGCGTGAGTCACCAAGTGTGGAAATGTTCTTACCAGATGATCGTCAGGATACAGGAGATTTGCTGTCCCCAAGAAGCAGCTGAGCTTGTGAAATTCTCCACATACAGTTTCGCTGAGCTGCAGAAGGCGGCCCTGTTCTCAAGAATTTAGTCTGCTTTAGATAAAAATGGGGTCACGATCTTCATTTGACACCTTGTTAATTTATGCTGCAACAAATGCAAACCAAAACAAAATTCACTTGTATGCAGTAATGTGGCTTAAAGTAATGCTACGATGGACCAAAAGTCTGTTTTTCATTTTGGTGAGCACGGGGATAGGAACAAACCAGTCTGGAAGGGCAAAGGTCCTCCCCGAAATCAGGGTCTTGCTGTACTCCTGGATTTGGGCTTAGAAGAAAATTGTCTGCAGTTCTTTCTAGCTTTTTATTGAAACAATTATGATTTATAATTTTAATTGTGATTGATATTTTTAGGTGAGACCTTATTCTCAGATTTAAAATAGCTTGCTATTTTATTTCACACAGCATATTTCTACTCATATTCTTATTCATGTTTACAGACTAACTTTGCCCTTGCATTATACAGATTTATTTTAAACATAGAATCAGGACATTAGAAGCAAACTTAGGACAAATGAGTATTGTGTCATGCGCAAAGTAAGAGAGAAAATTGAAAAATAGCCGTTAGGAGTGTTGATTAAGAATTAATGCACCAGATGTCAGTTACTGGATTACCTTTATTATTTTCATGTTGCTGCAATTAAATATTATATATTACATAAATACTTAATAAATTTTGATAGATCTTTAGAGACGATGCTGCCACTTTGAATGACAAAATAAAGCATTTTATTCTAAACAAAACCCACAATCTTTCAGTTAAAATATTGTTCTAATTATTATATTGTTTCCATCATTACTGAATCTTCTATTGGTGCAAATTACTCTGCCTATATCTATCTTTTTTCTATCTCTATCTTTCTAATATATATCTTATAACATATTCCCAACTGATGTACAAGCTCAAAATATTAGTTCTCTCTTCCCAATTTCTGTCTTGCAGAAATACTTCTAAGTTACTTCATTTCTAGGTAAGACACACTCCAGCTCCTAAAACAGCCCATCCAAAGCCGGGAACTGCATACAAAGAGAGTTGCCTTTCTTCATCTCTTTCCTCGATCCCAATCCCTTTGTGTTTAATATTTGTCATACCTAAGTCAACAGAGCTTTTTTAACAATCTCCTGGAAAGCTTGTAAAACTTCCAGATCCTTAACTTGCCATCCTTCAAACATTCTCAAGTCCTAAAGTCCAACCCAGGAAGGTGCATGTTAAATGACCTTGAAGTTAGTTCTGAGGCAGGTGGTCCTGAAACCTTGAGAAACCTTGAGAAACAAGGCTGTAAGACTTGTGATCAAGAATGAATCACAGGTGTTCACACTATACCTCAACACTCCTGGAATCATTTCCTGGAAGTAAGTATTAGGAACCAGTGTTTCTCTGTCTCAGAAATGAATATCTGCTGTGTTTCATTGTGTTAATTGGTTTCTTGAGACCAGCAGGAAGACTTTCTGGGTAATTACCTATATTCCATCACATGTTTGCCCCATCCCCACCCTCCTCTCCTCTGACTCCTTGTCAAGGACCATTACTTGAAACACATAGGAACTTGCTGTGCCATTTTTGGGTAGTTTCAACCTATTTACCTCTAGATAGTCACACTCTGTGGGCTGGGCAGTTCTATTATGGTCTCTCTTGGTCTAATGGGTGATAAGGGCCAGGTTCCTGAGCCCACCATTTTTATGTTTGCTATGATCAACATGCCTTACAGACTCACTTTAGGACTTTGAATAGTAACTTTTCAGAGCCCTTCAAGATCTTGGGTTAAGGTTAAAGGTGTCTGGATAGGAGATAAAACGCATAAATTATAAAAGAAAAGTTTCCCAAATTAGCTTTATCAAAATTAAAAGCTTCTGCTCTATGCTATAAAGAAAATATAAATACCATAAACTGGCAGAAAATATTTACAAAATACATAGGCAATAAATATAACCTAATTAACCTGTTTTCAGATTACATAAAGAGCTCAGTAATCAATTAGTTAACTACTATTTCAATAATAGGAAAATAAACAACCAAATTTTTAAAAACAGGGAAAAGACAAGTTGATTATTAAAGGATTTTAGTAAGTTGAATATTCGCCATGACTTAAAGCTGATAGGTAGTGATAGTGACGTTTGTCATTGTTTATTTTTTTTTAATGTCATAACATTAAAAAAGGATTCTATATACCATACATAGCAATAAACTCATCAATAGAATAACATCAGTAGTTATTAAGAAAATACATATTAGAATTTCAAGAAGATATCACTTTGCCTATAAGAGTGTTAAAAGACAAAAATATCAAGCATTGCTCAAACTATAGAGGTATAGATATGTCATAAATTTATGGTGGAAAAGAAAACTAGTACAACCACTTTGGAATACAACCACTTTGACAGTTTCTTACTGATTGAAACATATGCTTACCACAGAAATCAACAATGTAACTGATCCAAAAGAAACAAAAACATATGTCCATATGTTTATAGTAATATTTATAATCATCAAAAGCCAGAAATAACTTAAAAGTCCATTAACTATTGAATAGACAAATATTGTTGCTTCCAAATAAAAGAATTTTAGTCACCAATAAAGCAAACATTTTATGCAGGCAAAAAGACTTATGCATTTCAAATGTATTAGGCTTAGTGGAAAAAAAACACAAAAACTAAACATTGTATAATTTCATTCATCTGATATTCTGGAGATAGCAAAACTATAGGGACAAAAAGTAGACCACCAGTTTCCAGGGTCTGGGGAGGGAGAAAGAAGGTCAAGTACAAATGTGTATGAGAGAACTTTTTGGTATAAAGGTAATGATATAGGTTTTTATTCTGATGGTGTTAACCTGACTAACTGTATACATTTTCCAAAATTACTATAAATGTGCACCTAAAAAAAAAAAAGCATAACTTTTATTAATCTATACTTCAAAAAAGCCTCCCTCAAAGAAATTAAACTCTGTCAAATATGACAAGAGCAAGATCGTTTCATGGGACTTTCCCTGTGACTTTGAAGCATGATAGTGGGCATTCTTTTCTCTCTTTTAGCCTTTGTAGGAGAAGCATAATTTTTCAATTAAATTTCTCCCATTTGAACTTCCATAATCTTTAAAATTAGTTTCCTCCTGACTTCTTAGTAACAGACTATAAATGAGTTAAAAATATTTTCCCTTGGTATTTTTGAAGAATCTGAAATAGGGGAAAAGAATGAAGGTTGTGGTAATCATATATTGTTAAAAGTTTAATTTCATTTAATGTGGTGATCTTAAGAATTACTGGTTCCTACAGAATCGCATGAACACACATGTGAAACAGAAGAAGAGCGCTGTGTCATTTAAAAAAAAAGACAAACACCATTACCACCACCCTATTAGCTTTAAGTCATGGTTAATCTTCAGCTTACTATCATGTTTTGAGAATCAACCTACTGCTTACTATGTTCTGGCCATAGTAGGGGCCACTATGGGGTAACTGGAAAATTACTTGTAATACAAATACTACAGCCCTGAGGATTAGTTATCACTGGTGCTGGAGAGACCAGTAGCTGAGAACTGAAACACAACACAGATGGGCTCTTCAAAAATTCACTATATCCTGGCTTATCCAATCCTCAAAACAGATACATTTACATGGTTGGAGAAGCCCTGCTGCAAGGAGACAAAGCCTGTCAGCATGGGCATGGCTTTCCCACAGCTTCTTCCATAGGAATCATGGCACTTCACGAGAAGACAAGTTTGTACAAAAAAATTATCATCAATTCTATAGCTGACTCTATTCAATATGATACAACATAATGATTTTGTTCATTTAAATAACCCTCTACTGGGTTGGGCGTGATGGCTCATGCCTGTAATCCCAGCACTCTGGGAGGCTGAGGTGGGTGGATTGCTTGAGGTCAAGAGTTCAAGACCTGTTTGAGCAAGAGTAAGACCCCTCCCCCCAAAGTATAAAATACTAACCAGGCTTTATGGCAGATGCCTGTACTTCTAGCCACTTGAGAGACTGAGGCAAGAGAATCGCTTGAGCCCAAGAGTTTGAGGTTGCTGTGAGCTATGATGCCACAGCACTCTACCGAGGGTTACAGATTGAGATTCTGTCTTGAATGAAAAAAAGTGAATCAATAAACCTCTAATGAATGCTCTAAAATCAAACTAGGTGAGTGCAGGAGTTACTACCATTTGAGTTTCTAAACACTAAGAAGAGAAGGTGTGCTTTGAACTTGCTGAGGCTTTACTGAAAATTAAATGTTCACCATTATTAACTAAGAATGGATTTATGGAATGAGTAGGTTTTAGATGTCTCTACAGGAATGCAACCTCTGGATTTTCAAACAGAGAAGAAATACACCATTTCTGGTAATCTCATGGGAGAGAACCAAAAGATAGGAAAGTATTGATATTCCTAACCCCTATGATCATCACTCATTAATCCAACAATTATTTATAGGGTTAACTATGAGTAACGTGTTGACTTAAGCCCCTAGGGAGGACATGAAAATAACTCATGCTTTTTTCCCATAAAAAGTCATGTGACCTCACTGAAGATTAAGCACTAGAAGATACTTAAATTATAAAAATGCCTTACCAGCCACATAAAATAATAGTTCCAATCCAACAAATGAACAGCTTCAACAGTTAAAATATCACTGCACTAGGGAGGGAACGTGAGCAGCATCCCTTTAATTACAAGGACAATAATATGGAAAGCATGTTACTAGATTAAAATAAAGCCGAACTTCTTAAATTTATGCCAGAGACATTTTTAAAGCAGTTATAATCCAATAATAATAGCTTTTAATTAGAACCTACATAAATATGTCAGCAGCATTTGTCTGGAGAGATCAACCTTGCAAAGTATTGCTGGAATGTGCCTAATATATTACATTTACGGTATTATAGTGGGCATCTTTACTATGTATCTTTTCAACTATAATAAACAAAGCAATTGAAAACAAAGGGAAAGTAGATGCATATATTCATGTCATTCAGTGGATAATACATGCCCAATTTGTACATGTTGTCCTAAATTAGTTGAAGTCAATCTCTAATTGTTATCAGAAAATTTTCGGGTTTTAGCTATCATATCCAATAAGAAAAAGACTCAGAAATTATTTTTTATTGCTTTTTGCTTCCAAAATAAATGTATATAAAACTAAAACAGGTATCTGGATGTGCCAGTTGTAGGAGACATCATTTGCCTGCAATTAAAGAAAACATAGTCAATTTAGTATTTGTGTATACCATTTGGGGATTTGTCAGCTAAAGATGAAGGAGAATTGGAATGCTGTAGAGAATAGAAATAGAGTTGCATTTATTTTTATCAGTTCAAACTCTGGCTTTTATATTGTGTTTGCTTGAGACTGAATGGGATCAGAAAGAACTGTGACACCAGTGACCTGGCACACATCAGATGCCCGGTAAATTTCTGTTGAATTGAAGTGGAAATGTGTATGCAGAGAAATGATAAATGTATGAGGCCATGGGTCTGCCCAAACCTTTATTTAGTTATCACACAATGTATACATGTATTGAAAAATCACACTGTGCCCCATAAATATGTACTACTATTGTGTCAATTTAAAAAAATTAAAAAAATAAATTTAAAAGGAAAGTAGCAATTTTATTTTTGAATTTGTGAAAAAAAAAAACAGGTTAGCTCATTAATGCACTTTTACCCCATTTTTCATCATTAATTTGATATCATAACTTTGCATGAAGGATGCAGTATAGTGTAAGGAATATAGATTTGGAAGAAAATATGAGCTCATTTGTCAGTCTTGTACTTTATAACTATGTGGTCATAGATAAGTTATGAGAAAAATTAGCAGTTTACTACTTCATATAATGAAAGTAATACTATGATTAAAATGTAGGTCTATTTTTGAGGAGAAACTTGAATAATCTATTTAAAATAACAAATATATATTGGATATACAACAAAAAGAATTAGCTGATTATATTACAGATTATATGTGGTTCTCAAAACAAGCATCAACCCATATTTCCAAGCAAATATAAGATTCAGATTAAATTCAACAAACTAAACAAGTACATGCTATATATGCACTGTGCACAAAGCAATGGTGAATGATCACACTTGTTGGCAATCCTTTTGGGGTTTAATTTTTACAGTTAGAAGAAAACATTCTTTTATTTACATGCACCTTTTTTTTTTTGCGTTTCCTATATACAGTTTTCTAAGAATGAGTTGTAATGTGAAACCAGGCAGATATAATATACTAAGCTTACTAAGATTCTTATAATTAAAACACTAACTTATTATATTATAAAAACATCTAAAAACAGGAATGCATCTAAAGAGTATGTGTACAGGTTAAAAGAGAACAAAGATACGTCCAGTCTGGGCAAGATTACAAGGACTCACTTTTCCTTACTCCTCTGCTGAGTATGAATCTTTAATATAAACTCTGGAAAACACACAAAATTCAGCCAAAAGAGAACTATGAAAGGTGTTCAGAAGATGGGAGCTGGTTTGGAAAAACACCCAACAGAGGAAGACTACCAGACCTACTATTTCCACCCCTTGAATCAGCAAAATAGGGCAGTTCAGGTAGGCTTATTCTCTCTCCAGACTGAAGAGGCATTCTTCTACAACCCTTAGGAGAGCCCAAGACCATCAATAAGAGGAATATATAGAAAATCTCACCAAATATTAGCAAGTGGGAAGCACTCTCTTTCTCCACTAGATCTGAGACTCACCATTCTCATCAAGAACTACAAAAGAGTTGCAGGATCTGGCAAAAGAGCCCAAGCTACAAAATTATCTTGGTGCAGGAAAGCTTCTTTGTCCCTCTGGACCCAAGACTATTCTTCTCTGCCTGTTCAAATGTATAGAACCAACAAAGGTATGCAGCCAAAGCAAAGGGCATGGCCATGGTTGGTGATCTGAGATTCTCTTCCCTACCCAGGGACACTGGGACAGTCAGGTTTAGGGGGAAATCCTACAGTATTTCTTCAAAAGGAACCAAGAACATATATGGGAAAAAGACAGTCTTTTCAATAAATGATGATGGAAACCTGAATAACTTCAGGCAGAAGAATGACACTGGGTCCCTATCTATCATCATATGCAGAAGTCAAATCACATTAAAGACTTAACTCTAGAACCTGAAACTATAAAACTACTAGAAGAAAACACGGGAGAAATGTTCGAGGAAATTATATTGGCAAAGTTTTTTTTCTTTTTTTTTTTTACTAAGTCCTCAAAATATAGGTAACAAAATAAAAAACAGAGAAACTAAAAAGCTTCTGCACAGCAAAAGAACCAATGAACAAAATGAAAAGGCAACTCTCAGAATGAGAGAAAAATATTTGTAAATTACCCATCTGACAAGAGTTAAATAACTCCAACATATAAAGAGTTCCAACAACTCGATAACAAAAACCCAAACAAACTAAAAAATAAAAATGCAAATAATCTTATTTAAAAAAGGTCAAAAGATCTGAATAGAAGTTTCTCAAAAGAAGACATACAAATGTCCAACAGGAACATGAAAAAAGTTCAATATTATGAATCATCAGGGAAATGCAAGTCAAAACTATAATAACTTATCATCTCACCCTATTTAAAATGCTTTTTAATCAAAAAGACAAGCAATAATTATGTTGACAAGGATGTAGAGAAAGAATACCCCTCATAGATTACTGGTGAAAATGTAAATTAGTACAACCACTATGCAGTACTGTATGGAGGTTCATTAAAAAATAAAAATAGAGCTACCATGTGGTCCAAGAGTTCCCCTACCAGGAATATAACCAAAAGAAAGAAAACTGATACATAAAAAGACATTTGCGGTGGTGCCTGTGGCTCAAAGGAGTAGGGCACTGGCCCCATATGCTGGAGGTGGTGGGTTCAAACCCAGGCCTCGGCCAAAAACTGCAAAAGAAAAAAAGACATTTGCACTCCCATGTTTGTTGCAGCACTATTTACAATAGCCAAAATATGAGATCAATCTAGAGTCTATCAGTAGATGAATAGGTGAAGAAAATGTGGCACATGGTATGTCTGAAATATTAGTTAGCCATAAAACGAATGAAAGCCTACCATTTGCAGCAACATAGATGTAACTGGAAGCCATTATGTTAAGTCAAATGAGCCAAGCACAGACAAACAAATACTGTATGTTTTGCTGGAGATAAAAAAATAGATCTTTTATGAAAATAGAGACTATATTAGTGGTTACCAGATGCTGGGAAGTGAAGGGGGAAAGGAAAGATGAAGAGAAGTTGATTAGTAAGTACAAGTATGTAATTCAATAGAAGAAATAAGACCTATTCTTAGATCAGTAGAGTGACTATAATTTACAATAATACATGTATATTGTATATTTTAAAATACCTAGAAGAACGTGATTCTAATGGTCTAAGATAAAGAAAAGACAAATAATTAAGGTGATGGATATCCCAAGCACACTGATTTAATCTTTACAAATTATATGAATGAATTAAATTATCACATGTATCCTAAAGCTATGTATATCTATTATATATCTATAAAAATAAAATAAAAAGGATTAAAATGATAATAAAAAAGAAAGAAGGAAACACTGAGTTGCCTGGTCTGGGAAATCCCTTTGCTCCTCCCTGCCACAAACACTAGGAAGCTCCAGCAGAGACCAGTGAGTATCTCTGCAGCAACAAATAAATGAAAAAAAATAACTTTATATGGCCTCTAAGAATAAAACTGCCATTAGAAATACAGTCTGCAAAAGTACCCCAAGACCATTATAAATCTAAACAGAATAAATGGCTGCTAAAATACAGGGCTTAAATAGGATCAAGGGATTCCTAACATAGTAGAGAAAAGGCCAAGGGTACAATAGAAAGTCACCTGCAATACCAAGAACCAAGGAAAGAACAACTTGAAAAAGAGAATCAGTTGATGTCAACATTGAGATAAATCAGATGTTAGAATTATCTGAAAAAAAAATTTAAAACAGCCATCAGAAAAACATAAATTTGGGGAAAGACACCTACCTACACGTTTATAAAACTAAAGGAATCCTAAATGAAATAAATTTAAAGAAATATATACCAAGACAGGTCAAAATTAACCTTTAGCAAATTAAAGATTTGGCCAGGTGCAGTGACTCACATCCATAATCCTAGCACTCTAGGAGGGTGAGGTGGGTGGATTGCTTGAGCTCAGGAGTTTGAGACCAGCCTGAGCAAGAGGGAGACCCCTTCTCTACTAAAATTAGAAAAATTAGCTAGGTGTAGGGGTGCACATCTGTAGCCTTAGCTACTTGAGAGGCTGAAGCAAGAGGATTGCTTGAACCCAGGAGTTTCAGGTTGCTGTGAGCTATGATTATTCCATGGGCACTCTACCCATAGTGTTGAAGTAAGAATCTGTCTCAAAAAAAAAAAAAAAATCTTCAAAGCAGCAAGAAAAGATATAATGCCCATAGGGAAACACCAATTGAAATAATAATAGACTTCTCATCTGAAACCATGGAAACCAGAAAGAAATGGCACAATATTGTTCTAAGTGCTGAAAGAAAAGAACTATAAGTTGTGAATTTTATATCTGGTGAAATTATCCTTTAGGAATGAGGCAGTAATAAAAAAGTTATCAGGCAGAGAAAAACTAAAACAATTTGTTACTCTAAGAGCTAGTCTTATAGATTGGCTAAAGACAGTTTCTCAAATAGAAAGGAAATGATAAAAGAAGGAATTTGGGAATATTAGGAAGGAAGATGGAATAATGCAAAAAACAAAGAGAAAATATAGTTAAATACAATAGATTTTCTTATATAAATCACAGTTGATCATTGATAAGGAAATTGTGATATTGTGTGATGATTATGTTTACAACTAAGGTAAGTAAAAGAACCTGAATTGATGTTGCCACATTTCACTGTCAGTGGTTAAATGTTGATACAACATGATGTGATAAGCCACATGTGTACAAGTTGTTTGTGTTGTCCAATACCCAAAGTAAGGTCTGCGAAAACTCTAGAGAGATACGCTCAAACACTATAAATAAGTCCAGATGGAATCTTTAAAAATATACATGTAAGCCACAGGAAGAGAAGAAAAGATTAACAGAGAAATGAATAAATGGCTCGGCACCTGTAGTTCAGTGGCTAAGAAGCCAGCCACATACACCGAAGGTGGCAGGTTTGAGCCCAGGCTGGGCCTGCCAAACAATGACAACTACAACCAAAAAATAGCCGGGTATTGTGGCTGGTGCCTGTAGTTCCAGCTACTTGGGAGGCTGAGGCAAGAGAATCGCTTAAGCCCAAGAGTTGGAGGTTGCTGTGAGCTGTGAGGACACAGAACTCTACCAATGGCAACACAGTGAGAATCTGTATCAAAAAAAAAAAAAAAAAAAAGAGAGAGAGAGAATGAAAAAAAGGAGGAAACGAATAGAAAATAAATAAGAATATGGCAGACTTAAGTGCTTCTATATCAATAATAACTATATTATTATCATATATATACTGCATATGCAAAACTTATAATGATTAGATAAATGGGAAATAAAATGATGAAAAAGATACACATGCAAAAATTTAAAAAAAAACAGGAATAACTCTATTAATATCTAATGAGGTAGACGTCAGAACAAAAACATTTTTAAGGACAAAGAAGGACATGAAATAATGATGAAAGGATTAATCTTCTAGGAATACAGAGAGCAATCCTAAATGTGTGTGCATCAAGCAACCAAGTCTAAAAGTACATAAAAATGAAAATTGATAGAGTTGAAGGAAGAAGGAGACAAATGTATAATTAAAGTTGGGAACGTCAACACCCACCTCTGAGCAATTTATAGAGCTAGACAATATCATCAAGAATACAGAAGATGTAAATAACACAGTTAATCAGCAGTATCTGACATAGTGTTCTACCCAACAACAGTAGAAGTCACAAACTTTTCTAAGTACACAGAAAGTGTACCAAGAGAGGCTATGCTATATTTTGGGTTATAAACCAAACTCCAATAAATTTAGAATAATCAAAATCTTACAAAGTGTTTTTTTAACATAATGGAATCAAATTAGAAATTAAAAACAGAAAGCAAATAGGGAATGCTAAAAAATGGGGGAATTGAACATTTCTAAGTAATTCATGGGTCCCAAATAAAGTCTTAAGGGAAATAAAAAAGGTAACAAAATAAAAACAAAACTACAACATATTATCATAAGATATGAGGATTGCAGATAAAACAAAGCCGAGAGGAAAATTTAGAAATGTTTTCCACATTAGAAACAAAAACTAATAATACATCTCAAATCAATAACCTAATTTCCAATTTCAAGAAAACTGGAAACAAAAGAACAAAACAAACCCCAAACAAGCAAAAGGAGAAAATAATAAAAGTCAGAGCAGAAATCAATGATGCTGAAATTTAATTTCATTAACTTAAAAAGTAATAAAATAAAATGGTATACTAGAAAAAAATAAGATTGATATACTTTCAGCTAGACTGACAAAAATAGAGGACAGAAATCAGTCTCAGGAATGAAACAGAGAATGTTACTACATATCCTACGACCATTAAAACATAAAATAAATACTATGAATAACTGTGTACTTCTAAGGTCAATAACTTACAAGAAATGGACTAATTCTTTAAAAGCTATATACTACCAAGATGAAATAAATAATCTGAATAGCCTTATATCCATTAAAAAATTGAATTTGTAACATAAAGCATACCCTCAAAAAAAAAAGTCGCCAGGCCCAGATGGTTCCACTGGAGAAATCTACCAAAATTTAGAGAAGAACTAATACCAGTTTTAAAAATCTCTTCCAGAAAGTAAAAGAGAAGGGAACATTCATCAACTCATGTTTGGAATCTGTTATTGCTCTAACACCTAACCCAGCTATTATTAATTAAATGTGAAAATTCTTTTTTTCTTCTTTTTGGAACAGGTCCTTGCTCTGTTGCCTGGACTAGAGTGCTGGGCATGAGCCTAGTTCATAGCAACCTCACGCTCTGGGGTTCAAGCAACCCTAATGCCTCAACCTCTCAAGTAGCCAGGACTACCTGTGCCTTTAAATAATCTTCAAAATAATATTTAAAAATTATTATATCTTGGAATTTTTGTGATCAGAGAATATGGTCTGTATTATAATTGTCCCTTAACCTTGCAGACATATATTTTATGACACAGAGTCCAGCCAAGTTTTGTAGATGTTCCATGTGTGCTTAGATATAAAGGCATGCTTTTAAGTGTTGTATACTTTAGGTCAAGCCTGGTGGTCATCTCATCAGCACATTGTCCAGTCCATAAAAATAGAGACTGCTATTAAAGTTTTCATCTAAGAAAGGTTTATTTGAATAAAATCTTGCCATGTGTAGCAATATGGATAGCCTGGGGAACATTATGTTAAGTGAAATATATTGGGCACAGAAGGATAAATTCCAGTGTTTTCACTCATATGTGGGAGCTAAAAAAGTTGATCTCATAGATATAGAGAGTAGAACAGTAGTTTCTAGAGGCTGGGAAGGGAGGGAAACAGGAATAGGGAGAGAGAGTTTGGTTAATGCAAACAACGTCATGGCTACATGGGGTTATAAATTCTAGTGTTCAGTAGCACTGTAGGGTGACTATAGTTAACAATAATTTCTTCTGTATTTCCAAATAGCTGGAGAGAAGATTTTAAACATTGCCAACACCTAGAAATGGTGTTTTAGGAGACACATATGCTAATTATCCCAATTTCATTGTGACACATCGCATTAAAATATCACTCTGTGCCCTATAACTATGTCCATCTATTACCTGCCAATTAAAAACTTTAAATGAAAAAAACAACAGATGAGTTATTGCATAAAAAAATTTGGTAAAATAATATTGAAAGAGCTAGGGAAGCAGGAAGAAAAAGCCATCACCAGGTATCAAGAAGCCACTTGCTGCTGGCTGCCCTTGTTGGCACTGAGCTTAGATATTGATGAGCTACTAAAGGTAGCAACGTTGTTGGTGACCGAAAGCCATCGGTATTTTTATAGCCAGTCCTGCCAAGGCTGATGGAGTCTTCGGTTGTCTATATCACCTGCAGAAACTTGCCGCTGCCCTACCATCTGAGCAAGAGAGTGAGCAAGGGCTACTATTGCTATTTCTGCTGGTCTTATGAAAGCTCTTAAGACTGATAAAGTCTTTTATATTCCTTGAAGCCTTCTATGACTGCTGCTACCAGAGCCGAGGACAGAACGTCTAACTGTTACCCACCTGGACTTCAGTGCTGTAAGTAGGTATGGTTGTCTGGACTTGTTCCATTACCTATTGCATGCTAAGCTTTTGGATTCCTGAACCTGTAGATTTTAACCTTTTCATCTATTCAGAAAATTTCTGTCACCATTTCTTTCAATAATGAGAATGCCCCATTTTCTCTTTTCTCTCTCTCTCTCTCTCTCTCTCTCATCTGTCTCTTATATTTGAGGTAATTTCTTTATATACATCTTTTTGATTATTAATTCTACTTTGAGTGATATTTTATCTGCCACTGATTAAAAACTTCTTTCATTTTGCTTTTTATCTCTGACAGGGCTGACTGTGTTTCATGCCTGCATACTCCTGCTCTTGATAGAGTCTTGTTCTTTTTTGAATATTCCAATTGTATGTTTTTTTCAATACACAGAAGATAGTTATTTAGGACAGTGGTTGATAATTTTAGTAACGAGTATTTGCAGGTCTGTTTCTGTGGTCTATTGTTCCGGTCATTCTCCCTCACGGTGTTCCCTTTCCTTTTGAATTTAATAACTTGGCTCATGGTGCCAGTTTTATAATTAAACTCGTATGAAGTCTAAAGACAATGAAATCCTCCAAAGGAGGTTTGCACTTGTTTCTTCTTAGCCTACTAGGTAAATAAATGTCTAGGACTACTTTACATGAAATTATTGCTTTGAGGTTTTCAAGCAGTAGAGGTATGAATTCATCTAGAAGTCTGAATGAGAGCTTGCTTATAGGTTCAACTCATCAGGAGATATGCCAGTTCCTAGCTCCACACCAAAGTTATAACTTGATGTCATGTTATTATTTAGACCTCATTAAAATGAATAAAACCATATTGGAGCTAACTAATAGAAATGGAAAAGAATACATTGAAAAGAATACAAATGAAAAGGGGGACTATTGTCTGAAGAGTTGGTGCTAAAGACTGGATTATGAAAAAATGTATTGCTGATTTTTGCTGTTGACTGATTTTTTTGTTGATTAGTTAACCAATGCTGAGCAAAAAGTGTTCTGAATGAAGAATTTCAATTTGATCCTAATGGTGTAATCTGGAATCATATGGATGAATCTACAGTAACAATTACCACTCTAAAACCGCTGTTAAAACTAACCCATCTCCTATCCTATGTATTCTACTCCAAATTAGATCTCAGTATGTCCACTTCTCTCCATTATAGTGAATATTTGTATTCCAAGCACAAATGCTACAATAGCCTCCCACTGGATTTTTTTGTTTGTTTTCATGTGCCCTAATTAACTTGATCCTCTGCATAGAAGATCAAAGGATTTTATTATCGTAAATCAGTACTTCAATTTAAATATTTCAGAAAAAGTAGTGTTTCTGATGCACTACTCTCCCTGAAAGCAACAACAACAAAAAAAAGAATAACGAAGAAAGAGAAAAATGAAAGCCATATTGGAAACAGCAGAAATTCAAGACATGACAGAAAACCTTATCAGTAGTCTAAGAGACAGCGTGAACAAAATGAATTTTTAAGTGGGAAATGATAGCTGTAAAAGTTATCCAGCACACATATGATTCTTCTGTCAGAATAAAATCCTAAGGAAATGGAGTTGAATTATATTCCCTACCATTACAGAAGTAGTAAACTTTTCAAAAATAAACAATACCTGAATCTTCACATTGGAATATTAAACTATGAGCTAAGAAAAATTGATACAGAGCCATTAATACTAAGTCATGTCCTTGAAGTAACTGGACGTTAAGGCAAAAGCAATACAGTATTTCCCTGGTGATCTAGGCATAAAAAACAAGGCATCAACAAGAAGAATCAATAAGGTTGGCCTCAGCCTTCTCCATAGGAATATTAAATGATAAAAAGAGAGTGAAACAATCAATAAATACACAGTCATTGGGGAAAGAATGTGAGAACCAAGATGTTTTCATACACAGCCACTAGTTGTTGCTGTACAAGGGCAACAGATGGGTATCTTCAAATATGTGAAATCTCAGAGTAGATCATAACCACAAGCTTCAGTAAAAGACAAGGTCGAAGGAGAATCTTTGGGGTTGCATTTGCAGTGTTTCTAGCTTTGGCCATTATAAGTAATACCACCCTGGACACTTTAGTACCTGCGCTTAGTCCCTTATATGCTGTATCTTCACAATATCAAGAGATTGTTAGATTTTTAATTTCAATAAATGTCAAATTGCTTCTTAAAGAAACTACAATGCTCCACATATTTTCTTTCCATGACAGAGATGTTCCTTTACCCATGACCCTGGGGTATATGTGTTTTGCCTTCTAATTTTTGCCAGTTTGATGGGTATGAAGTAATCTTTTTCTCACTTTAATTTGTATATTTGCACTTTCCATGCGGCTAGAGAATTCTGGCTCCTTTTTATGTGTTTATTGCCCATAAAGTTATAGTTGTTTGTAAATTCTTTAGTTATGATTTTATCCAATTTCTACTGAACTATTTTTCTATTTTCCAGCACTCATTCTTTATGAATATTAACTCATTGTATGCCATGAGATTAAAAATGCTTTTACAAATTAGTCATTATCTATTAATGTTACTAAGTATTTTTCTTTGTAAGGTTTTTATTTACCTGTAATAAATTGTATTTATTAGTAACATCTTCAGGTTTAGTAGAACTTACTAACGATTCCTCCAGCAATTTGTAAGTACACATAATCTTTTCACTTTTTAATACAATTTTATTAAATGTTAACAAAATTAAAATGTTTATTTTTTCATTTGTTTTTCACTTAAGGCTTTATTTAGTCCATCTGGAATTTCTTTTTTTGTGACATGAGATGGAGCTCCATTTTTATTATGTTCCAGATGGCTAGTCAGTTGTACCTGTGCCATTTGTTTAAAAATCCATTTTTTCTGCATTGAATTCGCTACTGGTTTGTCCTGTATTAAATACCTACAAATGGAGATTTTTATTCCATGTCCATTTAACTAATCTATTCTTATTCCAATGCCATATTTATTTCTTTACAGCATTTTAATGCCTGATATCTCAGAAAGCTAGTGTTTGCTCATCTATTTTCTTTTTAATAAGCCAATGTTCAACTCTCCCAAAAGTTGGGGACTATAAATTGGATATATTAATATATTCATATATACAGATACACTCATTGTCTTGTAATATTAGATCTTTCTACCCAACAAAATAAGAAAATAGGTTATGTTCAAATACAGGTTGAAATGCTGGGGACCAGGGAAATTTTTGAGTTTAGTTTTTGGAAAATTTGCATAACCATAATGATATATCTTGGGGATGGAACCCATGTCTAAAAACAAAATTCATTTATGTTTAATATATTTCTTATACCCATATCCTGAAGGGAATTTGATATATTTTTAATATTTTTGTGTATGAAACAAAGTTTACATATGTTGAACCATCAAAAAGCAAAGATGTCAACATCTCAGCCACCCATGGGACATTGTTTGACATCACACCATTTTTGACTGTGAATTTATGTGCTACTGAAAGCAATAATTTTTTTGTGCTTTTTCACATGTAAGTATTTAATAAGAAAGAAAATATGACAAACGACTAATATAGCAAAAAAAAAAAGAATATGTTCAGGGTAAAAAGACCATCACCGTAGCATCACCAGAAAACCTGTATAAGCTGTTAAACAACAGCAACAGCAAACACTGGGAGGCTTTCAGTATCCACCTACTATGCTGTTTTGAACAAAAGATCACTGTGTACTGTGTTTTATTTTCTTAGGTGAGAAGAAACATTAAGTAGAGTCGAAGTACCAGAAGTGGGTGCCCCAGGGATGAGGCAGCGATCTGCTAGGTGGCTTTAAAAGATGTTTCCTGCAGAGTCATCTGGAAGAAGTCGCTCTTGGATTTCATAAACAGGCACAGCGCCTTGATCTGCTGTGAACTCATAGAGCTCTAGCCTTCAGTAAGCCGGTCGCTCATTTCACCATGTGATATAGGTTTTTTCTCTGTAGTGTTAATATCATCTTCATCACCACCGTTATCACAACTGCCTGGATTCAGAACCAGCTATTTCACCGTTGGTCCGTGAATGGACAACTGAAACCTCATTATCAACGTTAAAACTTCTTCACTTCTTCCAGTTTACTGAGGGGCTTTGAGAGTATAATTTCTTTATATATGTCCATTTCTTTCCACTGGACATGCAGAATCCTTCAAAGCCTCCACCTTGTTCATCAACACCATTGAACATGGCCAGAGACCATAGCTTGTGCCAGACATGCATGACTGTGACTTGAGTCACTATGTTCTAAGGATTGGAAAGAGCTCGGCTCCATTTGAAAACTTTCCATATACACTGCTATTCACTGCTGCTAGCATGCTGTTAAAGAGAATGTTTGTATATTTAAAAACATTTGGTCTAAGGTTATCTAATCACATGGGTGAATTAATGAAATCATATTTGGGGGGAAATGTTTTTTTTAATTTGAGTATTAATAAGTGTTTTTGTAATTTATAATACTAGAAGGGTACAAATGTTTTTGGTTACATGGATCACTTTTATAATGCTTGATCAGGATTATAAGTTTGCCCATCACTCACACAGTGTTCATTTTACCCATTACCTACAATTTAGCACATGCACACCCCCGCTCCATTTCCATTGAGTTTAACGTCTCTCTGTGTACATCTGTGCTCATCAGTTAGTACCAATTGAACAGCTGATACATGTGGTGTTTCTTTTTCCATTCTTTAGATCCTTTATGTACAATAATGATCTCCAGTACCATCCAAATTGTTGTAGAAGACATTGATGCATTCTTTTTATGGCTGAGTAATATTCCATGGTGTACATACACCACATTTAGTTTGTCCACTCATAAATTGATGGGCACTTGGATTTGTAATTGTGAATTGTGCTACAATAAACAGTCAAGTACTGGTGTCTTTGTGATAAAAATGACTTCCTTTGGGTAAATTCCCAGTAGTGGAATTGCTGGGTGAAATGGTAGGTCTACTTAGGGAAAGAAGTTTTATTCAGTAAATGATCCTGGGAAAATTGGATAGCCATATGCAGAAGAATAAAACAGGATCAGTGTCTTTTACCACCCATAAAAATTAATTCAAGATGGACAAAAAATGTATGACATGAAACCATAAGAATTGCAGAAGAAAATGTAGGAAAAATCTTTTATACATTAACCTAGGCAAAGAATTTATAACTAAGACTTCAGTGGCAAATTATTGTAAAAACAAAAATAAATAAATGGTACCTGATCAAATTTAAACACTTCTGTATAGCTGATGAAATAATCAACAGAGCAAATAGACAATTCAAAGAAAGGAAGAAAATATTTTCATCAAGGAAAATATCCATCAAGGAAAAAACAACCCCATAAAAAAGTGAGAAAAAGACATGAACAGAAACTTTTCAAACAAGATAGACAAATGGCCAACAAGCATATGAAAACCTGTTCAATGTCACTAATCATCAAGGAAATGCAAATTAAAACCACAATCAGATACCACCTTACTCCAGGTAGAATGGCTTGAATTAAAAAGTCTAAAAACAAAAGATGATGGCATGGATGCTGAGAGAAAGGAAAACTGATACGCTGTTGGTAAGACTTGAAATAAGTACAACCTCTATGGAAAACATATGGAGATTCCTTAAAGGAATAAACATTGTATTTGATGAGAATTTCACCTGGAGGATGAACAGAACATTCGGAAGGAATGACAAAATCTTACACTTGCCATCTAGTCCAGTTTCTCTACAGAAAGCATGAGCCACTGATGCAAAATGTTTGTGAAGCCAGGCACAGTGGTCACGCCTATAATCCTAATACTTTGGGAGGCCAAGGTGGGAGCATTACTGAGTTGAGGAGTTTGAGATCATCCTGAGCAAGAGTAAGACTTTGTCTCTACTAAAATTATAAAAATTAGCCCAGTTTAGTGGCCCATACCTGTAGTCCCAGCTTCTCAGGAGGCTGAGGCAAGACAATTGCTTGAGCCCAAGAGTTTAACATGCTGGGAGCTATGTATGATGCCAAAGTACTCTAGCCTGGGCAGCAGAGTAAAAATCTGCGTAAAAAAAAAAAAAAAAAAAAAAAAGAAAGAAAGAAAGAAGAAAGGAATGAAAAAGAAAAATGTTTATGAAACCAATCAGGAAAGATGTCCCTTATTATACTTGTCTTTCTGTGAGTACCATAATCAATTGATACAAAATTCACTTCTTAAAAACACTGAGGATGCAGGCTTTTGCCTGTCGCAGCAAGAGAACACTTACATATGCCTGTTGCATTAGCACATCCCAGCAGTTATTCTGTCCTTGGCATCAGTAATTCCTGTAGGAGCTGTCTCATCAGCTGTGGTCAGTGTCTTTCTGGTGTAATAATGTCAAACAGTAACATTTCATCAGCATTATACACTTGTTCTGGCTCTAGATTTTCATCCATGATGACCTTGGCAAACTCGTCAACGAATTTCTGCACTGCTTTGTGATCAGCAGATGCTTTATCACCACAAATCTTTAAAATTTTAATGTTGTGCTTTAAAAAAAAATATGTCTGCAGCCAGCCTGTTGAATATTCACAGTTCCCTTCAATGTTCAGTTCGTTGTGATAGATTTTTGCTTGTTTCATGACCAGCATACCATTAAGTGGCATTTACTCACTGGGTTCTGACAAATTCATTCTTTCAATACGCAATACAGATACCCACTTTTAGCATGATGTGGCATCTTTCTATTTTCCCTGACTTGTGCTCATCCTTTTCGGCATAGAACTCCAACAGTGTAACTTGCTGTGTCTTCCCCTCATATATAGTAGTCAGTCCGACATCATAGTCTTCTGCGAGACATTTCACATGTATGCCACTGTCCAGTATTTCCCACAGTTTGACTTTCTGTGCTATAGATAAACATAAATGCTTCCTGTTTTTTGTTTATTTTTTAAACCACTATTACCCATAGGAGTATCTGCAGGCTTTTTTTTTTTTTTTGACATTTTCAACAATATCTTTATACCACAGAGCAGAGAATAAGCAAAAAAATCACAGTGAGTAATGAACATAGTTCTCAGTTCCAGGTGAGGCTGACTGGGAAACCCGCCATTGGGTTATCAGGCTGCACACTACCATTTTATTATGCCTTGTGCTTGAGAGGGGGGACCTGGGTGTGCAGGGAAAAGCATATACAGCAGCTGACGGGAAAAAAGGGGGGTCTTTTTCCTCTCAGAGATGGTGAATAAACTAAGCATTGTACCTGTGTTGTGACTACACTCTGTCACATGAGGACAGGCGTGGAATTTTCCACTTGTTTGTTCAGGTCCATGCTCAAAAAATTTGGGGGTTTTGAGCATTTTGGATTTCAGATTTTTAGATTAGGAATATTCATCCTGTATTAAGTAATACATGTGTACTAAGGTTTATCATTTTCATCTAGATAACATAGTATTCTTATTAAATTTCATTCTTCAATTTGTGTAGGGTTTTTCTGTTTGTTTTAAATGCCGCCGTAAATTTGCCAGTTTTTCCATTTCCATCTATGCTAAGTGCTTCTAAGTTCTTTTAGGTTAAAAAAAAAAAAGCCATTGTTTAAAGTATCCAAATGATGGTATTAATTATAATTTTTTTGAGACATTGTCTCACTCTGTTACCCTGGGTAGAGTGCCTTGGCATCATAGCTCACAGCAACCTCAAACACTTGAGCTTGAGCAATCCTCTTGCCTCAGCTCCCTACTGGCCACAACTACAGCATGCTCAGCTAGTTTTTTCTGTTGGGTCTCACTCACTCAGGCTGGTCTTGAACTCCTGAGCTCAGGCAAGCCACCTGCCTCAGCCTCCCAGAGTGCTAGGATTATGGGCCATGAGCGCCTGGCTACAAAGTAAGAATACCTTTATTTCTCCATCTCCAATTATAATTGCAGTAAAAATCACCTCACTTACCAAATGCTTATATCATTATTTTTTATTACAATAGTATGATGTTTAAATCTTGAAAAATTATTAATAGTGAACTTTTCCTAGTCCCTTATCTTTAATGAAATGTTCTTTATTTTTATAATTTATAAGATTTGCTATTATGTTTGATAGATAGCCTTTGTGACACTTATTTTCCTTTTATTCTTAATTTATTTAGAATTCTAGTTAAAATTAATCACAGCATATTCCCAAGTAATTTTTAAAAACATTGATTGATAATGATCAAACTTTTTGCCTTATCAGGTTACAATAAATTATATTGATATCCTGATCTAGACACTATCTTTCAATTCTTAAAAAAAACCAAAACCTAGTTAGTAGCAATGCATTATGCTCTTGATACAATATTGTTTGTTATTATTTAGGATTTTGGCCACTTTGTTAAGATTTGTCTCCAGTTTTCTTTTTTATACTGTATGAGGGGTTAGCATCAAAATCACACTGATTTCATAAAAGATGTGAGAGAATTCCACTATTTTCTATCAGCTTGCATAATTTAAATAATACTGAACTTGTTTGTCTATTTTTTAAAGATTATCTGATGTCTGGCTGGAAGCCATTGTTCGGATATATTTTTCAATGCAGATGTTTCACCTTGCCAGTCTCTTCTCTGGTAATGGACTCTATTCGGTCTCTACTCTATCATTTCTGGTGAATTGTATTGTTTGAGTAGCATTCTCTTTTTAGTCCTTTCATCTTTTCTTTTTCTGTTATTATGTCTCCTTTCTTATTCTTAATCTTATTATTTCTACTGTTCCCTTTTATTCTTTAATCAGACTTCCAAGGGATTTTTATATTATACTGTTTTTTTCCCCTGAAGTGGGGGGGATATCTTTTATCTATTCTTTGAAAGATTTTGATTTTTTTATTTCATCAATTTAAAGTTGTTTTATTCATTTCTACCTCTTGCATCTTTGTATTCTATTTTCTTTGACTAGATATTGGATTTATTTTCTCCTTTAATAAGGAAAGGTCTTAGGCTATTCATTACTCCCTAGGAGAAGAGGGAAATTGTACATAGATATTATTTTGCTGGGTTACGTAGCTATTCTTATGAAGTATTTCTTTTATTTATTTTCTAGATAGTTTGTCATTTGCATTTAAGTTTTAATTTTCTCTTTGACTTAAGGGCTCTTTAATTACTAGTCATATGTGCTTTAAAAACTGCTGAACTTGATTTTTGGATTTGACTCCGCCCATCTCATTCTATTTTATACTTAATTATACACTGTCATTTTTCTTTTACTCCTTTTTTTTTCATATTTCTATTTCTTTCACTTTTCCTTTGTTAATCTGGGAATTAGAGTGAAATTTCCCAGTCAAGATAGTCACTGTTGTTACTATTAGATACTTAGGAATGTACTTTTCATTGAAACCTAAGAGAGCTACTATTTTCCACCCACACTGCAGTTATAATCCTGCAGAGAGACCAGGAACAGTGGTCATGTTTCAAAAGTTCTCTCAAAAATTTCTAGGAAATACAAATATAAAAATTTGTAATGCAGGAGTGATATATGAAAGGTAATAATTTGTATTGTATAGAAAGTAGCCATATCAGCCAGGGCACCAAACATTCAAATAAGATATTCATCCACAAATCTGCCAATCTGGTTGTAGGCACTGGCCATATGGAGCCCTGCACCTTGCTATGTGTACATATGTTTCTACATCTACCTATACCTAGCAAGCTGGCTTGATTCTCAGTCTGTTGCCTGGATATCAGTTTTTTTATTACATTTTTCTGCACTTCAGAATTTTCAGGGGGTTTTGACTGGTTTATATGTTTATTGTGGTTGCAAGTGGATAACAGGACCCACAAAATTCCTGCATAACCTCAAATATGTATCTGTGATTTTCAGCAGTGAATGCAGTCTTAATTGGTATAGGATTCTTGGACAACAGCCCTTTTCAATTCCACTAGTCCTCATATTGCTACTTCATTCTTTCATAGCTTTCAGTATTAGCATGAAAAACTTAATAATGGCCTATTTTTTTATTTGAAGAATATTTTATTATTTCTGCTGGGAAAAGTGTTAGTTGTTTTCTTTTAATCATTTTTAAGAGTTGGAATATTTACCAAGATGCCCCCAGGTTTATCTTTCTCTAATCAATTTAGTTTAAAACAAAATTAGAACTTTTTATTTCAAAAAAATATTATTTTATTATTTGTTTAATTAAGTCTTCTTTTTCACAATTGCTTTTTCCCCATCTGAGACTTCTATTTTTTACTCCTAATTTCACCATAATTTTCATCTCAGATATTTTCACTCTAAGTTTTGAGATGGTTTTCAGGCCTCTAATAAGCAGCAGCCTCCTCTCTTTTGAGTCAGCTAATGAATTACCGAGGTTGATTGCACTGTTGTTCTCCACTATTCATCCCCCTTCATTATAAGAGGATAATATGGAGGGGGCCAAAAAACATATACACATCTTAAGAGCTCTCACCCATGTATTGCTTTTTGAAGTTGAGTTGAAGGCACTGTTACTGGTCAGGTATACATAGACACCCTGCACACATCCCATTTCACCTGCAATTAGTGTACTTTGGGGAATGATCATTTTTACTTCCAAATAGATCTCTTAAATGTGTATATCTTTTGGGGGGACTTCCTGTACATCACTGCCACATAGAATTGAGGTTTGTCTTGTGACATGTTTGTCTAATAAACTATGAATGCATGTGGCCAACGTACATCATCTGAGTCTAGACATTGAGAATAGGCTCCTATAAGGACTCTTGCTAATTCTTTCTACCATGAGAATAGCAGTTCCAAGATCAGGACTGCTCCTTCTTCTAAGATGAGAAGGAAGACAAGGGCAGTGCGGCTGCAGCTGCCTTACCCATACCTGTATGCGTTATGAGTCAGAAATAAATCTTTGAGACATGTAAGTCACATGGGACCTTTGGGGCTTTTGTAACCACATCCTTAGTGACTAAAGTCTTGTCTTTCAAATGTGCTTGGATGTAATAGCTTACAGGTAAAAATTTAAGTACATTTAGGGAAATTCAATTCTTTTGCCAATCTGTGCCTTAGCTCCTTTACCACTGGAAACAGAGAAAATGATTTTTTTCAATGCAAACAAAGCAAAATATCAATTTCAGAAAACTAAGGACCAATTTGGAGAAACTACAATCAAGGTTAATTTTATCTAGAACCATTTTTGTTTTGTTTTGTTTTGTTTTTGCAGTTTTTGGCCAGGGCTGGGTTTGAACCCACCACCTTGGGTATATGGGGCTGGCACCCTACTCTTTTGAGCCGCAGGCGCTGCCCTCTAGAACCATTTTGGTACCAAATCACGTGTTATGTTTCTTTCAGAAAAGTAAAACTAGTTGGCGTTATCTCTCATGGATGAGGTTAGTGCACTATAAATGAGCTGGTGGGAATTAATGAGGTTCTTATTCCCTTCACCTTCCACCCTGTAAGAACATAGCATTCCTCTCCTCTGGAGTACAAAGCAGGAAGGCATCATGTTAGAAGCAGAGAGCAGCCTTTAGCACCCACCAAATCTATCAGAACCTTGACTTTGGACTTCCCAGCCCCTAGAACTGTGAAAAATAAATTTCTGTTACTTATAAATTAGCCAGTCTGTGGCATTTTGTACTATCAGTATTTATGTATCAACATGCTAACCAAGGATTTATTGTGAGGCTTTGACTTTATGAAATTGTAAGAGCTAATTAAAGTGTCTATCTGAGGGGCAAGATGAAAAGTCACAATTCAAACAGAGCAGGCAGCCTGAAAGGGAGACAAACATTAAGTTGTGGAAGGAGGATTGAACAAGGATGGACACTGGAACTGAGGAAAGGTGGAATCCACAGAATCAACTGGAATTCACACTGATCTCTAGCAAGGAATCTATCTTTGATAACAGGCAGACTGGAAGGAGAAGCTGGTATCTTTGTAGTGAATGTACAAGTACTCATGGTCCAGGAATGTAAAACCACTCATGGTCAAGCTGAAGGTGGCACTGAACAGGATCTGAAAGCACTGGCTATTGCCCCATTCCAACAAGGAGAGCCAAGACATGAGAAAGAATCTCATCAGCCCTGGAAAGAATATGGCTGTGCATAACTTCTCCAGTCCAAATCTCATGCAGAATGTCTCTTGTGTTCTGACCTACACTAACCTTGAACTATGCAGCGAAGGGAATTATGGGAAAGTAGTTCCAGCTCAGCTAAAATGAGTCAACAGTAGAACACAAAAAACTCAATATTTGATGGAAAAAAATAGTGAATGCACAAGTGAATGACTAAATTAACAATGTTTAGGATATAACTGCAGTGGATTCCAGGTATCTAAATCATCGGCATTATTCTTTTCCCCGAGGGAATTTAGCAATTGTTTTGTTGAAAAATATGTTTATCATGTCGTTTGTTTGTTTGTTTATTGCTAGCAGCAGTCCTCTCACTTTTTACCTTCTGCAACACATCATCTCAGGCCATCCAACAGAATTTATGTCTGCATCAGGCTCAGCCCATTTCTTGATGTCAAGGAAGCTACCCTGGATTAACCACGCATCACACTTTCTTGATGTTTTGATTATTCTAAATGTCTATCTTAACATGCAAGAGTAATCAAGTAGCATTTATTGAAAAGGTTCAAGAAGAAATAAAAGATAATAAAAGCTGCATCTTGTTTAATGAAGCATGTGATGTTAACTTCTTTAGATAATGAAAATGTGGAAGCAAGGAAAGATACAGAAAAAAAGATTAGCTGCTTTCACTCACTCAAATCTCAATCCTAATGCATTTATAATAAGCTCAAATCTATCAGTATAAAGATATATATTAAAAAATTAAGATATGGCTGATAGTCTTTTATTATTGTTAAATGATTTTCCAGCATTAGCTAATTTGGATAAAAAAAGGTAACTCATTAAGCATACTTTAAAAGTATTTCACGTGGAATTGCTCAGCACCAAAACAGAGCAGCACCCCTGTGTCAGGGATTACTTTACTCCAGTGATTCTTAAACTAGTATGGGAGAAATGGAGGGCTTGTTAAAGCACAGGCTGCTGGGCCCCACTCCCAGTGTCTCTGATTCAGTAGATCTGAGGTGGGGCCATGCATTTCCAACCGTCTCCCAGGCGATGCTGATGTTGCTGTTCTGAGGATGGCACTTTGAGGAACACTGTTAGGAATAGACCCACATAAAGAGGGTGGAGAGTCTGTATCTTATTTGTCAGGATCACTTAAAGGTATGTCTTGCAGGTACCTGCAATTAACTCCACAATTAAAGTGCTTATTATCACAAATGGCTAAACGCTAAGCTGTGTGTCAAATCACTGCTTTAGCACAACCTTAAGTTAAAGCATCTACTGTATGTCTTGTTATCCAGCCAATGCAGCGAGTGGAGCCAAGCATTTAAAATCCTGTTTAAATAGACACAGTTACTATATCTAATCAACACAGCAGCAGGGCTTGCCAAAAACCTATAAAACTAATGGATTTGCAAGAAAATTACATCACCTCCAAATCAATGCTGGTAACACAGGTGGCATTTATAAAAAAGTAAAGAAATTGACATTAACACAGACTGTCTCTGCTGCCTGCCAATGAGTACTCCAGCTTTGCTAAGGAAAGATTTTCTGTCTTCCAAAAATTATTTTTAAAAGCCCTAACTTAAATTTTTCTAAAATAATATAGTAGAAAGAACTAGGGCCTCTTCTAAATATGTAGTATAGTACCAACTGGTAGGTTGAGGATATCCTTGTCCTATTATGGGCAAATAGTCTCTAATACCCACGGTTTCTTTTTCTATTAAATAAATAAAGGAATTCACCATTTAATTCCAATAACCCTTGCCCTGTCACCAAAGGAACCCACAGAAATTGCAGTGCACAATATAATGAAAAAGCAGCTGAGGGCTGTAACCTGTGGCTGCGTGGATAACCTCTGCTCTGGGGACCTGCATTACTTAGCAGATGGAATTAAAATTCTGAAAAGTGATATAAAAGGTTTGCAAAGGAGGAAATTGGTGTGTGGTCACATTGTCTGCCTCAATCCCCCTCACTTTGCACTACCCAGGTTGTTGTTAAAACCTCTCCACGAGGAATCATTTTCACCTCAGAAACTGCAGATGTGCATGTGAATCCTAGAAGGAACACTCTCCAGAAAATGCTTTTGGACATAATCCTAGAGAAATTAGCATAAGTGTTCAAAGAAGCAGGTATACACAGATGTATACATGTGTGTGTGCTTATAGCTCACTCCATAAACAGCTCTGTGAAACGAGCATATTTGCTAGGAAAGGATCTCCTGCACCGTAAATTTAATCCGCTATGAATTTACTTCAGGGTAGAAATGACTTATCTTTCACTGACTAAACTTTACAAACGTTCCAATGATATGACTAGATATTGCCATAGAATATTTGGATCATTTGGGTTTAGGGGTGCTTGTACTGTCCACTATAACCATTTTGTTATCTCATCTTACAAAATAATATTTAAAAAAGAAACTCAGAAGAGTGAGTTATATTCTGCAAGGACTGAACACAAGGTCTGTTTGTTTGCAAGTTCTGGTGCCTTACACAGCTTATTGTGAGCCTGAGGATACAAACATGAGGGTACATGAGAAATAGCCATATTTAGGACACCCAAGGTTAAAACAGGAGTTTTGAGAGTTCTCCAATGAGTTGTTTTAAGAAAGATCACCCACAAACATAATTAGGTATATATTTTCTTTTTTTAAGCACTGTGTTAGTCTGCTTGGACTATCGTAACAAAATGCCATAGACTGAGTGGCTTGAACGATAGAAATTTAGTTTTTCACATTTCTGGAGGCCAGAAGTCCCAGGCCAGTTTCTGGTGGGGGCTCTCTTTCTGCTGGGACACAGCCACCTTCTCACTGACTTCCCAGGCAGCCTTTCCCTGGTGTGTGTACATGTACCCAGGAAGAGAGAGAACAAGCTCTCTTGAGTCTTTTCTAACAGGGACGCTAATCCTATCACATCAGGGCCCCACCCTTACCACCTCATTAACCTGAATTACTGACTTCAAATACAGTCACCCTAGTGGATAGAGCTTCAACATATGAAATAAGAAGTACACATACAGTTAGTCACAACAGGTATAATTCCCAAAACAACTAGTGTGCTCAACATTCTCCTGAATATTTCTCCTAATGCAATTACTCAATGAAAAGACAAACTGTGAATTTCAAACACATCATGTCTTCAGCATTATTTTTGTGTACTGTGCTTCTAAAGTTGCCATTCGAAATTGAATGAACTCTGGTTTTCAAAGAAAGGTTGCTTCCCGCTTAAATTGCATTAATTAAATCTCACATTGGCTCAAGAAGAAACACAAGAATTGTTTACCATACAGGAGAACACAGCCACAATTCTTTCTGTCATGCTTCCTCAGAAACAAACAAAAAAAACCATAATTTTTTTCACAGACTTATTCTTAAGTGTCATCTAGCTACAGAAAAATGTTTTGTCCAAATTATGTACTAATAATTATTAACTTGGAAATGTAAGACAGCATTAGTCTGAGTTTTTTTTTTTCCTATCCAAATTTTTTTTTAATCATCTACAAAGAAAGTAGATGATATCATTGCACAAACAATCAAACAATTGGTACAGTTTTCCTATTTAAACACAAAATAACCACCTGGCCGGACACCGCTTCTCCTCCCCTGATTTTAAGTTCACATCTTGGTCATACTTTCCTATGTCTAAGCACTTGATTTTCTCATTTATTTTCATAGCTCACCTTATTCTCCAACCTCACAATTAACAAATCTCCCAGTGCATAAAGCATTCTGATGTCCATAATCATTCCACTTTTCTAGTAAGATTTTGGTCTCCCTTGGCCCTATTGCTGACTGAGATCAGTGTAACAGTCATGGAGTCCCTACCTCAGGGCCACTTCATAACGCAAAGAGAGTTGTGGTGGCACAGTCCCAGGGGTGTGAGCCTCATATATTTATGATGTAAGCGATGCCCTCTGGAGCAGTACTTACTTACTATTGTAGCCTTGTAAGAACATTGAGAACGTATAAAAACATGTAAGGAAGAATCCTGAATAAAACACTGCATTGAAAGGATATCAAGAATGAACGTCTGCGAATAGCACATTCTATTGTTTCCATTTATTGACACAGCAGAGTCTTTACATTTAATATCATCCTGAATATCTAAGAAACCACAATAAAAATTTCACAATCACTATTAATCCTATGGATTATATTTCCATATGGGTGTATGTAGGTATTCTCCATCACAGTAAGGATGCCTAAAGCAGTTTGAAGTACATATGGGGAATTTTAACCACGGGACATCAAGCAAATACAACATCGAGTGTATGACTGAGCTAACATTTTTCTGCTTGTGATGTGTCAACACAAAGCAGATCGAAGACTAAAAGACAGAGTGATAATAGTTTTCATCAGCTATATTCACACAATTCAAGTAAAGGCACAGATGGGAAACATTCCAATCGCAAAATGTTAACAGGCAGTATTAAAAGGAGAAAGAACAATTAAGTTGAGCAATGAGCGATTTGTGATTCTAGTTGCCTTGAATCTTGAATTGTCTTTACCACCATGTGTCTCTAGTTATTATTTTCTTCATTTGAGAGTTTTGACCTGAAGAGCCTAATAGTTTTTCAATTTGAAGAAAAGAGACATTTTTGTATGTAAATAATAAAGTGCTGCTATCTATCAATACAAGTGATAGACAACTTTTTTTCTTTCATTCTTCCCAACATCCCTTTCTTCATCTCTTTTTCACACTGACTATGATCCCATTTTGTGAGCCACATGTGATGGGCATTGGCACAGAATGACATGAAAAAGCAAACAAAAATGTACAGCTTTAATATACTATATTTTAAGCTTGTTGAGGGCAGAAACTAATCTTAATTTATTTGTAACTCTAGCATCTAGCATCCTGTTTCTCAAAGAGTAAAAATGAAATGTTTTTTTATTTTCTGAATGAATGATGAATGAATATCATTTATATGATTTTTCAGTATTCAGATAAGAAGATTATCAAATATACTTACCAATCAAATTATTCTCAATTTAATTTTTATTCTATGATTCTGAAAGAGCTTGGGTATTATTGCTGACTCCAAATCAATAGTATGAACAATGGTAGCTATGACAATCAAATTTGGATTATTTTCGCTTTTAGTTATCTGTACTCTTGCTCAATATCATAAAATTAAGTTATCTTTCAAGGATATTTGAAAATAATTAAAAGATTTCAAATTCTCCTCTGTCCCTTTCTTTGTTCATGGTCCAGGTTTTAAGGAACATCTTCAACAGTTCTTTAATAAAAATGAAGCACATTTTTGTCACCATCATTATAAATATGTCAACCACGATAGGGTTTTTGACTCCCATATAAACTCTTCTCCTGCCAAAAGAGTTATAAATCCATCTCACGTTCACCTTGAGAATCTACCAAACACAGATTTTTACAGTTTTTGTCAACTTAAGCTGTATTTGTAGAAAGTTAGGAACTGTACAATGGAGGCTAGACTATAGAGAGGCTGTCCCAAACTGTAACAACCCTTGCTTGTTTCAGCACCACTCACTGTGTTCTATCTAACTGGAAGAGCTCAGCAGTCACTATGCATGTTTGGCAAGTTCTTTCACTTCTAAGGTCTTTACTTAACAAGAGATGAAGGGATTCCTTTAACTTGAACTTTATATAACCAATAAAGAATTAGTATGTGGGGGAGAAGAAGACTACTTTATGAAATAAGCAATTTACAATGAGTTCATTCATTCTATAAATATTTATAGGGAGCTGCCCACATGCCAAGAAAGGAACAGCTAAATGTTACAGTGATATCTCTTGTGTCTATACATACAATGAGTAGGAAGTAATGTGCAGGTGTAATTACAGCCTATGAAATGAGACTGCCTTTTCATCAGAGTGCTGGTAACCTTAGCTGGCAGCAACAGGACTAGGCATCCTGATGGGAGTCTTCATTCAGATCTCACTTATTTATTATAATTCCATGGTTCTGGCTTCTCTTGCTGTCTGTGAAAGATAGCCTGCACCAAGGTGTGACATCTCTGGAGACGATGCTGGAATGTTCTGAGCATCCACACCTGCAGCTCTGTGAATGAAATCTGGGCATCCTCCATGATTCATTGAGCAAAACTCTTCCCTTGTATCATCCCAATAATTCTTCTGATTCCTAATTTCTATTGCCCCAAACTAAGTAATGTATGTAGTCACTAAAGGGTACACAATCATTCCAGTGTCTTGACATGCTTGTGACTATGCCCCACCTTCAAATCTGTGATAGATAAAGATTCATAGATCTCCCCCCAGTTAAGATTAAAAGAAAAATAACTTTTGAGGTGAAATCTCAAGGTCATTTCCTTTGTTTTTTTCTTTGATCTGGTAGAAAGATCCCCCCATTTTTCATTTGTCTTAACTGCAGTGGCAACAGAAGGGGAAAGATAAATCAGACATTTTCAGCACTCAATGCTTTTGTATGCACTTGTGTACAAACAAACCCCCATTCCAGCTGAACTTGTATTCATTCATTAAGGCAAAAATTTATTCTCTCTGAGTTTGTCACCCAAACCCTAGGAATCTAGGTTTTGTTTTTAGTTTTCTATAGTATGTATTCACATTACTGGTAAAGCACTTATCATATGCCATGGAAACTTGTTTTTGTGTGTCCCCTCCAAGACACTGTAACCTCCTTGAGAGCAAAGGAAATAGATATTCACATTCCCTTTTCCTAGCTCAGTGGTGGATACACTGTAGGTGTTAGAAATAATTCTTTAAAGAAGAAGAAAATAATTAAAAACACTACTTCCTGCAAAAAAAAACCCCACAGCCTGTTCTTCTTGGGTTTTGCTGCTTAATTGTTTCACATTTTTTACATATGGAATAAATTAGCAGCCAAAAGCAAAAGGGCAAAGACTTATTTTTACTTGCCTAATCAGGATGGGATGAGAGTTACAAAAAGAATTGCAATTTGACTCTGAATATCATTCTAGGGTACAAGAAATAATCACAGCCCAGAAAATGAAATGTGTTCATATTTTCCACTTGACATTCAAGGGAATGTGATGTCTGGATGACTGAGTGCCCCGCTTCCCTCAGTTTCCGTTGAGGAATTTGTCCAGACCACACTGTCATGAGTCCACACTGACCAATCCATGTTAATCAGCAGGAAAGTGCCAATGGCTATCTGCTTGGACAAATGCATACCGTGGTGCCATCTCTATCCATTACAGATCGATTCAATCATGGGTAGCCCTTCTAAAAGTGTCTAATACTTCCCACCACACGCCCCATCCGCCCCTTGTATTGTGACTTGCCATTCGCCACCTACCTATGTATGATGATTTAGTCGTATAAAACAAAGAGCTAGTAAAATACTGCTTACAGCTTGGGATAAATATTTTCTGGAAATGTGAAACTCTGCTTTGTGTAGGCGGAGGATATTTTCAAATAATGTCAACTGAATTATGTTGGCGAATATTTACTTTGTTTTCATCCAGTGGGCACAAACAAATGAACAGATTTATTTCTTCTGTCATCATTACCTTGACAAGAGTCACAATACTCTGGAAAACACTTAGCACTTAGAAGAGAGTATTTTAGAATAAGACCATTAAGCCTTATTTTCAAACATTTTATAATAACTAGAGGTTTAGGGATCATGTGACTCTCGAGGTGTATGAGGACTCAGAGAGCCAGTCATGTTTGGGGCACTGACTGGATCGTGTTGTCACTCAGTCAATAAATTAAAAAAAAAAAAAGCAAAAGAAATATCCACCACTTTTAGATATATTTTCTGGAACTCTTTGGATAGACAGTCTAAACACATTTCCAATAACTTTTACTGTCTCTAGATTCTGAAGATACCGTTCAAATATTTTTAGATGTTAAAGCTTATTGCCATTTCTGAACTCATTTGTGGCCATTTCTCTTAATCATCTCTTTACACTTTCTGTTGAAACAGTTCTCCGACCTAGTGCATATTACAGACTGATAGAGACAAGAACAGGTTAGTCATAGAAAAAGGCAGATTTTTCAGGTGGAAAGCTTATTGCTATTGATGCTTAAAGCTATAAAAGTAAAATTCTAAAAAGTGTATGAAACATGAATGAGTGGGAGAGAAAGGCAGGATGCAGTGTAACTCTAAGGGACTGTACGCACTGCTATTTGGCAGGATGTCACAGCAGCTAAGACAGGGGTCTGGGCCTGTATCAGCTGGCTTCCAGTCTCCAGTCTGCTGCTCTCTGCACAACTTTCCCACGTGTAAAATGGAGATAAAAGTAATGACCACCTATGTAGTTGCTGGCAACATTAGGTAAATAAATAAATGCAAAGTAATAAAAATATGCCTGAGAAAAAGTAGCAAGTCTTCCACTTGTATGTTTGTTATTAGCACAAAGAGTTAAGTGAGATACAGAAAAGAGATAGAATGATATTTTATAAAATGAATATAATTGAACAAAAAGATTAAAAATACACAAAGCCTATGGATGGGAATGTATGATCAAAATCATAATTTACTTATGTTAGATATTTGGCTATTTAGCCATGTAGGAATTGTATATTGAGTACTTACTATGGGCCAGGAATTATGAAGTGTTAAAGTCACGATCCTTGTCTCCCACCAAGTGGCTTATGGAGAAGGAAGGGGGTAAATGCCAAGTACAGTCCTGTGTGTAAATGCTACAATAGAGCTGAGCTATGCGAGCTCAGTAGATGCTCGTAACCCAATTGGAGTGGGAAAGAGAAAGTCAGGCTAAGTTTTTTTTTTTTTTTTTAAATGGTAACTATGTACATTAATGCACTTCTAGGGTACAGTGTGGGGTTTTCACATGCAATCTGAAATACTTCCATCAACTGGTCAACACAGCCTTCATGTCATTTAAGTTTTAAAGGATGAATAGGAGCTGGCCAAGTGAATAGGGCGAGATAGACATTGTGGCAGAAAGTGCTCCATGTAGGGATATCTGAAGTGTGAGAGGGGAAGGCACTTCCCAGACAAGGGTTGCAGTCTGCAGGGCAGAGAGGCAGAAATGAGAGCGAGCCTCTGTGCCACGTTAAGTGGCTTGGCTATTAACTGTAGGATGGGAAGCACCTGGAAAGTGTTTTGCATCTCACAGTCCCTTAGAGGAAAGGAAAGGAGTAAGCACAGGTTAAGGCAGGGAAACCACCCAGTTTGCTGTATCAGTCATCAGACCTGATGGTCTGAACTAAGGATAGTGAAGAGACAAAAAAATCTGATAAGTATTCAGGTGAAAGAAATAAAGAATTTTTTTCATCAATGGGATCAGAGAGTTAAAGGCGAGGGGTCAGTAAAGAACACATTCCCAGGGACCTGAGGAACTCATCTGGGCGGATGGATCCATCCAGGGGAACGTGGAGGGATTAGGTACATCTAGAGAAGAATGTGCGGTCTTTAGGATTTTATCGATTTAGACAGAGATCCACACGTAAATCTCTGCAAAGGAAGTTTAGTTGACAGTAGAACATATTTCTCTTTTTCACATAAGAGAGATGTGAAATAGATGCAGATTTGGGTGTAATCTCATAAAAATGATAATTATCACCATAAAAGCTACATTTGTCTCTAAAAAGAGTAGAAAGAAGGATCAAAAATAAAAGCTATTGATGGAATCCTGAGCAACACCAGCATTTAATGGACTGAGATAGGGACCTGCTGAGAACCACCGAAAACAGATATAGGAAAACTAGGATAAGACAGTGTTAGTGACACTGAAAGAAGGAGGAGTTACAAGAATAGGGGCGGGAAGGGTTCTGTGGGAACACAGCAAAGAATTAAAATGTTCTTCTATATTAGCTTGTGGAAAGTCACTGCTAGTTTTAGTAAAGAAGTGTCAGGGTGAGGAGGCAGAGGTGTCCATTCACAGTGAAGGTGCATTCCCAGTGTGGCAGCAGACACAGGAAACTGGGCACACACGTTCCTCTCATTAGAAATTTGGGAGCGTAATAGCTGCTAAAGGGAGATGTGTAGCCAAATGAGGCTGTTTGCTTCCCTTTCTGTTTTTCTCTAAGATGCAGAGGATTTGAACATATCTGCCTGATGAGAAGAGTGGACTCTTTTGGAGCAAAATGCAATAGAACCCAGACTATTGAGGTACAGACAAAGGAAAGGCGATGAAGATGGTTTGGACACAATTTGCTGGGGGGGGGGGGAGCAGTTTAACATGTTTCTGACTGACTTTGTGGAAAAGGATGCTCATCTGTGGGGACTGATGTGAACAGAGTGAAGCAGGGGGGTTGAATGTAGGGTGGTGCCCGTGGCTCAAGGAGTAGAGTGCCGGCCCCATATACCTGGGGTGGCCGGTTCAAGCCCAATCCCGGCCAAAACTGTAAAATAGCTGATGTAGTTTAAAAAGGAGCTGATGAGGGAGAGATCACATGTTGGTATTCCAGACCCAGCTGGGCAGGCTCTGTGACGGGCACTAATCCTCAGGCAAGGCTAGAACTCAGAGTGCAAGCATGTGCCTGTCGTTCTAATTAAGAAAGTGCAGTAAAGAACCCTGTGTGCAAGATTGGGAACCCTGGGAGGATTGAGGAAGGCTGGGTCCCTGGAACTGCTTAAAGAATATAAGCCATACCCCGGAGCAAAAGTTAAGAATTTAGGCAGGCATTGGGCTGGTGAAGGAAACCTCATGGCTCTCACAGTGCACACCCCGCCGAGTGATCTCAGAATTGCTATGACTGACCATACTTAGGCTACAACGTCCTAAGCCATCAGAAGTCTTTCTCAATAATTATAAATTATTTCTGATGCACCACAACTTTTTATTCAGTTTGGGAAGACGGGGAAGGACCATCAGGTCTCAACCTCAGTGAGTCACTTATAGGCATCATATTTACCCTCCAATGACACTCAGTCAAGCAGTACAATGGAACTCCCATAGTTGATCACCACCTTACACTGTCCACCTCCTTCAGTTGACCTAATTTTTATAGACCAGACGTGCACCACATGTACAAGTAGGCCTAGTTCCCTAAGTTGACCACTGGTATGTTGACGAGTTTGTTATAGTCCCTTGGGTGGGCACCTTATAGCGGTTCTACTATGCTTTTAAATTTGAGTGATTATAACCGATATTATATTATAATCACTTGGCAACGTATCTCATTTTGTGTCTGTTTCTCAGCCTGAGAAGTCTAGATGTTCAGACATTCCTGGTTGTGTGTTTTGCCTTCTATTACTGTTATACTGTAGGTTCATATTTTTGCCAAGTTTTCTTAAACACATTTATAAAATTTATTTCTTCTACCTTTATTTTATTTTTTTAAAGCAAAACAGCATCCTTTATAAGAACACTGAAGGAGCAGGGGAGGCCTAAGTTAAGGCCCCAGTTCTACTACATGTAAGTGTGCTTTGTCTAACCAGCCACCTTCCCCTGCAGCTCAAATTTCTTCCTAGTATGCACAAAGAAGATTCAACCAGACCTCATTATATCTGCCAGCTCTAAAATCCTTTATGAGATAGAGATTTTACTTTGTCATGGTCAATTTAAAGCATAGCATTAAAAGTCAAACAGCCAAGAACACCTGCAACCAGGGTAGGTCATGCCCATGTATTCTAGAAGCCTAATACTGACACCAGAGTTTTACACTGCAGCAGCATAATCGTTCCTACCAGCATGTTCCATTAAAGCTTGACTTACTGCCAGGGAATTCACCTGCTGACATAGTAAAACTCCTAACTGGGAGCATTAACATTGCAATGTCAGATGGTGGAGGTGGGGAAACTTGTTCATAAATTCCACCACCGTGCACTGCTTTATTTGGGGTCCTGGTTGCAAACTCATTATTTATGCTGTGTACAGTAGGCCATCAACATATCCCACTGGGAAATTAGTTTGCAATTTAGAATCGTTTCAAAGTACAAGTGATTCTCAAGTCATTTTCCGAGGTTAAATGAGAACTCTTATTGCTTTCCGCGGGCACAGAGGGAATTTTTACTGCATGTGTTCCCTCCTCCCTCAGCTTCGGCAAGACTGTCTTGATTTTTCTTTCTTAAATGTACTTTCAGTGATACATCTCTTTTTTCCAGCTTTTGAAAGCTGGTAAATGGAATGGTATTGGTTGCATTTTCTTGCTTGCTGGGGCTGCTTAAGTACCTCACTTTTGATTACTGCTTTTATTCTTACGAGAATCCTGAGAGGTTTCCATGTTCTCTACAAACAAGATTGCTTGGCTAACACAGGAGAGATTTTCCGACATCAGATGACATCCACTTTAGGGTGCAATGGGTCAGAGGCACGTTCCACTCTCATTCCAGCCCTCTCACTCCAGGGGCTGTGTCACTGGACAAGGATTCAGGTGAGCTGGCTGAGAGCAGTCTTGAGCTTTATAACTCCGGGTAATGCAAATCCCAGGTTCAGCTTACCTTTGGTCTTCTGAGCAGTTAAGCATAGATGGAGTTACTCAGACAAGAATGGTACCATTGATCCTGTCCACTTCCTTTCTCTGGTTGTTTGAGTCTCTCCTTTAGAAAGAATACCCCTTAATATTTTTTTCACTTTACTTCACCGGTAAAATGTGGGCATGCTCCCTCATCTTATCCCAACCTAAAATAATTCACCTCAAACTGCCTGGCATAAAATTCATTATCCTGTTATTACCCTTGGGGAATAAATAGCTTAAATTTCAAATGTATTATTTTGCCCTTTATCATTCCTAGGAAGTAGAAGGTAACCCATAGAGTAAAAAGATCTTGAAGGATTTTTTTTTTCTTTTCCTCTTTTCCCACTAAGTGTCAAAAATGCCAAGTCTTGATATAAGGAGATATAATAAGCCAAAGTTCAAATAGAACGTAAGCCAAAGTTGTTAAGCCACACTCCCTTCTCCCCCAAAACAAGAAGCACTAAAATTTCAACATCCCTCTAAAGTATTAGGAGAGTGTTTCCACAAGCACAAACCAGAAAGGATAGCCACCAAGGAGATTAAGTGTTTAGTTTCTAAATGCTTGAAATCACCAGCTTAAACACAGAAACTACACACAAAGAGTGCAAATAAACAATGAAAGGAAGAGATCAACAGAGTAAATATCACCTAGAAATACTAACAGTCTTAAAGGTCAGAAATCCTTAGTTAAACAGAAAGACCCATCCATAAAAACAATCAATTACAAGATAACCTGAGACCATAACACCATGAATTCCCTTTTAAAGCAGAAATTACTCAGTTAGCTGTGTACTCTAGAAGTTTCTAACTAGAGCAGGTTACAAACAGAAACTGAAACCAGAAGGAAAGGAGACAGAGAAAAAGCAGCACATTTGGAGCTGCTTAATATTGAACTTGTACGGTACAGCGGGAAGGCTTTTGTCCTGTGGAGATTTCAATTCATATCCTCATGTGTTCTTTGCTACAGGATGGAAAGAAGACAAAACTATTCCCTAGATTTCATATTCTGAGTTTATCTTTTTGTTTGAAACTGGTTTAAATGTTTACCTTGATTACAGCTAATTCAGGTCTCTTTTTTATTACTATCTGAATATGAAAAAGCTTCAGAAATAATTCACTTTTCCTTTAAGTTATAAAAGAGACAAATGTTGGTTTGGGTTTTTTTTACCGGAATTTCTCTCTTCAGTAGGTCCTTGGTCTCAGGGATTTGAGGAATGAAGCCACGGACCATAGATCAGTGGTAAGATAGAATTTTATTAGAAAGGAATACAGAAGGACTAAAAAGCACTGGAGCTTCTGGCAGAGGGAGAGACCCAAGTGGAGAGTCTTTAGGTGGGCTCTTTATCTAGGGGTATTAGATCTTGAGAGTTACGCTTGGTCAGGACTTGGCAAATATAAACACATTTTCACCATTAACGAATGTTATCCACAAACGAATGAATGCAGTCCTTCCAGCTCAGGACTGGTTTGGTAAGGTTTTTGGTGACATTTTTGTTTTTTAATGTTACATATACTTTAAATATTTTTAGAATCCATATCAAGCTCATCATGGCTTTTGCTGGGTAAAATAACAGTTAGATAGGTGTGGCATTTGGAATGGAGAAATGTAACATCTTTGAATGTTTAAGAACACTCATGTGGACTATATTAATAAGGCAAGCCAAATTGTTTCTACTTTTTCTTAGAGACAGAGTCTCATTTTATTGCCCTCGGTAGAGTGCTGTGTTGTCACAGCTCACAGCAACCTCCAATTCCTGGGTCTTGGCGATTCTCCTGCCTCAGCCTCCCGAATAGCTGGGACTGTAAGTGCCCACTAGAAGACCTGGTCATGTTTTTGTTGCAGCTTGGCCAGGGCCAGACTCAAACTTGCCACCCTCAGTACACAGAGCTGGCGCCCTACCCACTGAGCCATGGGCACCGCCCTCTTTCTACATTTTTTAATGTCTCCATAATTCTTCATTCTAGATTTTCATTTTGTCTAGAATAGACAATAGAATTCTATTGTCTGGAAGACAATTCTATTGTCAATTCTTTATCCTAGACATTTCATTTGTACTTCTAGATCATATACTAATTGCTTACTATTAAAGCCCCAAATCATCTCATGAATCTACAGATGGGCTAAACTCATTAAAACATCTCAACTCACAGGGATATTATCTTACTGTTAAGTCAACTTCAAAGTTCCCTACATTTTAATGTTTCACAAAATAGTAAGAATTTTATTTTTATTTATTTATTTATTTATTTTTGAGATGGAGTCTCATTATGTCGCCCTTGGTAGACTGCCGTGGTGTCACAGCTCACAGCAACCTCAAATTCTTGGGCTCAAGCGATTCTCTTGCCTCAGCCTCTCAAGTAGCTGGGACTGCAGGTGCCCACCACAACACCCAGCTATTTTTTTGTTGCAGTTGCCATTGTTGCTTAGCAGGCCCGGGCTGGGTTTAAACCCATCACCCTCAGTGCCTGTGGCTGGCACTGTAACCACTGTGCTATGGGCACCGAGCCAATAAGAATTTTATTAATAACAGTTTCTCACAATGTGTTTAAAAAAATAGCAATAGGGTATGTTCATGTGACTTTACCTACCATTAGCCTGGCTTAATAAGCAGTACATCCTTATCAAATGAGGGTCACAAAAAATAGAGAACATTTAGAGACCACTTTTCTCTTTTCTGTCTTGCCAAGCATTATGCTAAAACAGAAAAGACAAGGCTAACAGCCAAGTGGCTTTCTGAACACACCTTACCTGTTGGTTCTGTCTTAACACACGCTTCAACATACTTCTGCCGGGTGAGTTCAATTTTCATAGATATTATTTGAGGAACGGAAGAATTAATCCTCTAGAAGTCATATTCCATTTCTAGCTTCTCAAAGTTGTAATCTTCTTTGGCTCTGTAATAGAGCCTTCCTTGAAAGATCTATCATAAATTATAAAAAACAAACAAGAAAATGAAGATAAATATGTTTTCCTTTCATTTCCCCTCAAATGTACTTTGCTCAAAAAAACCTTATTGTCAACTGTGTGTCAAAGGATGCTTCACTTACCTAACAAATCATCATTGTTACATGGTTCTATAATCAAATCCTTGAAAATAATTCCATGAAGGCAAAACCCATGGCAGGCTGAGGTTTGGAACTCCCTAAAAGCTAGGGCAGTTCTATTGTTGCAGGCAAACCTTTATAAAACACAAACGTATTCAAAACCAATAACATCTCAATGGCTCTCAGGGCAGCAAGAGGCTTGAAGTTAGAATTATTCTCATATCAACGGGTTGAGAGAGAGATTGGAAGATGCCAGGGAAAGCTAGGAATCCTCTTTTTGACTGCAATATCTGTTCGAATCTCATCCTACATAATCACCATAGGCTGAACTTTTTCAAGTTCACTGGAATTATTATACTCCCCCTCTAACCACACAATTTTGTTCTCAATCTATGAATATGTAATTTCATATAAAGCAAACTTGAATTAGTTAATTTTCACATTAGATGTAATCACACATTTTAAAAATTTGCCTAATTGTCCTGAGCTCTTTCACCAATGAGAAAGGAAGAGAAACTCCATCTAAATCACGAAGTTTCCTCGCTATGCACGCTTTCCCTCTTCAATCCTGTGGTCAGGGCCCTGGAGCACAGATACTGTACAGAAACTGCCTGATTATGAGGTTCTTAATAATCAAAGTGAGTTTTTAAAAGACACAATATGATTAGCCCTGAAGCCTGCTATTCTAGACATATAAACCCCTGCTTTGGGTCTGCAAGGAACAATGGAGCTCTTCAATTTTTTTTTTTTTTTGAAGCTGTTAAATCTTTAGTGGCAAATTGTTAAAGCAAGGAGCTGAAAGAATTGGGTTCCCCTTTCTTCAAATGGTGTTTGCAAGTTTGTCCATGTCAGCAACTCAGTTTCAAGACAGTCAAAACAGAACCCTTGAGTTGACCTCATGCCCTCCAAAGTTTGCTGCTCCGCCACACAAAGGTCAACATTTCTGTAAATTTTTTTAAGTGTTATTCCTGAAGACAGAGAGCAGAGGAGAGGCAGAGATGCATTGCCACTCTGGATTACTTTAGTTTTGTTTTGTTTTCTTTTCTTTTCTTTTCCTTTTTTAAACCTTCTTTTAAAAAATGGTAGCTCATTCAGTATAGAATTTTAAAGACCTTCTGTGTATAGTCCCTTGGAAAATGAAAAAGAAATAAACGAAAGGAAGGAAGGAAGGAAGGAAGGAAGGGAGGGAAGGAGGGAGGGAAGAAAGAGAGAAAATAAAGAAAGTCTTATGTGGCACATGGCCAGATTTGGATTTTTAAAAAATAGCTGCTAATTTGGGGCTCACTTATCTCCAATAGGATAGTATAAGAATTATGGACATAAGCCTGAGGCTTTTCTCTGCTTAGAAAACATCTGCATTCAGTTAGAAATAAGCCTGAGTGTCGTGTTAATTCTGCAGAACCAAACAAAGTCATTTTTGTTTAAACTCTCTCAGTACTGTGAGGATGAGAGGTTATACAGAAGGAAGACGAACACAATGGAATAAAACCATCATCCGCCACGGAAGGGAGCTGAGGAGCAAATAAGAGATTCTTTTGCTTTGAGAACAGATACCTGGAAATTGTTTCCAAGAGAATTCTCTTCTGCTGCATTTCTTTCCTGGGGCTGGAGTGGAGTGGGATGGGTAGCAACTCTCCTCTTGCCTCTAAAAATAAAACTTTTAAAGAAACAGAACATTCTCCAGATTCACCCAAAATGAATTTGACTAAAGAATTGCTATGGTTGGCAAAGGAGCAATGACATTTCATTTTTAATTTTGTGGAAAGCCAAACAAATCAAAACTACATTTATAGCCCATTGAATGTAATTTCAAATGATTTTCATGGTTTCTAAATGTTATTGGTGTTCTGACCTCAGATAAAATGAAAGCACAAACACACCACTTGCAATAAACATCAGTATCATCTCCACCTTTTGCTAACATCAATAGGACTAATTCCACTGGAATTTGCATTTATCTGTCTCTAAGAAATCTGTGGCTGCCCAGAGATAACATTTCCACACCTACATGTTTTTAAAGTTGATGGTTTCTAGATAAAAAGGGCCATTTAAGCTATTCCTTGGGGCTGACATATTATTTCTTCTCTACTCCATTGCTTAAGATTAGGTCCTATTGAATCTCAGATAAGGAAAAGGCTTGAAGACCCTACTTTTATTTAATTGAGTGTTGTGGGATAGGATTCAGCCCTTCATCAGCAGTGTCAAAGAGCCGCACTCCAGGTTCTCTCAGGCAGATAAAAATGTTTAAGTTTCTGCTTTTTAATCCTTATCGAAAGTGAGCTGTGGGAATTGTTTGTGGATATAGGCTTGATGAGCATGCTAAAAATTCATCCTTTTACATATATTCACTGTGTCTTTGGATCTAACCAAAGAATAAAAGAGCTGGACATTGGACCATAATTTGGGGAAACAATCTGATTGGTCTTCAGTCAAGTACACAATAACATAATGCCAGTTGTCTGTATTGAGAAGCAGGTTAAGAAATAGTCCAATGAAATGTGCCGTTATACTTACTGTGCAGATATTTCTATGACATTATTTAATGCTTTTAAGCAGAAGCCATGACAGAGCTTTTTTGATTTTTTGTTTTATGTATTTTTTCCTCTATTATGATTTTCTATGTTGTCTTCATTTTTAAGTCTTTGGAACTCTGATTCTTGTCACCAGTACTAGTTTTCTTTTCGCTTTAGCTGCTGAAACCTTTCAGGCCAAATATGTGACCTACCATTAGTAACTGCAGTGTGTACATCACATACATTTGTTTGAGCTTCTATATGTCAAGAACTTTATTATAGCGTGACCCTTCTCTTCCCTTTACTGTTTCTCTCACTTATTTGTTCTATTTTTTTATGTTTGTTTTTGTAAGCTCTCAAAATTCCTTTGTGAAAGAACTCAGGTTGTTTATAAATAAGTAAATCTAAGCCTAGTCCTGCTATTGAAGCTTAAGCCAATTTTACACATGCCTTCCTTTGTAAATGCTTGTGATCTAATGGGTTTTCAAAAATATTTAATTTTTTGTGTTATTTTTATGTCATACAACTGTTTATTTTGTGTTCAATTATTTTTTAGAGACAGAGCCTCACTTTGTCTCCCTCGGTAGAGTACTGTGGCATCACACAACTCACAGCAACCTCCAACTCTTGGGCTTAGGCGATTCTTTTGCTTCAGCCTCCTGAGTAGCTGGAACTACAGTTGCCTGCCACAATGCCCTGCTATTTTTTTGTTGCAGTTTGAGTGGAGCAGGGTTCGAACCCACCATCCTCATTATATGGGGCCAGTGCCCTACTCACTGAGCCACAGTTTCCACCATTGTGTTCAAAATTTTTAAAAGAGTGGTTTTGGATATGTGCAAAGAAATTGAAGAAAACATCTGAAGTGATTATGTAATTGGCAAAGAAGATGTAAAATAATGTAAAATAAATTGAGGTGGCCAGACTTTACTGGGAAAAATGGTTATAATGTAAATTACATAATAGTATTCAAGATGTCATTCATTATCAGAACATTTTCAGCTGTTTTTTATTGCTTTGAAAAACAGTGCTTAAGTAAAATTAAGAAGAATTAAATTTTAAAATCTGACATAAACATTGGGAGGATGATGCCATATACGTAAATCATATTGTACTCAAGAACTTTGGGATATAAAAAAATTGCTCTGTATCTTACTTTTTATTTTATTTTTTATTTTTTTGTGGCATAACAGCTCATAGCAACCTCAAACTCTTGGGCTTAATTGATTCTCTTGTCTCAGCCTCCCAAGTAGTTGGGACTACAGGTACCCGCCACAACACTCGGCATTTTTTTTTTTTTTTTTTTTCCAGTGCTGAGGTCTTGCTCTGGCTCAAGCTGGTCTGGAGTTCCTGCTCTCCGGGCAATCCACCTGCCTCTGCCTCCCAGATTGCTAGGATTATAGGTGTGAGCCACCACTGCACAGGGACTGCTCTGTCTCTCAATTACAGGTCCAAATTGATTTGTGTTTCCTTTTTCAGGAACACTAAGATGAAGGTGTAAACTTCAGCCTAAATTAACAGAAAAAAATTGAAATGATTAAATATAAAGTTTCCATTCTTGGTCCTGCTCCATTGTTATAGTGATGGGAAAGACATCATAAAGGTCTGTCTAAAGACAGTGAGCACCATCCCCATGGTCCCGACCATAAATCTTATCACATGTAAGTCTTTATCAAAACACTGAAGGATATAAAATATGTTTTGAATTTATTTCCAAGCACTAATCATAGATAATGCCAAAATATTCATATCTATTCCATATAAATCCATTTCTCTTCCTTTTACTGGGAAAGTCATTGGGTATGAATGTCCATTTTCCTTCTCTCTCACTGTAAGTAAAGTTCTGACAGTATCTTTGGAATCCTGGCTAAGCTTAGACCTGGCTGAGTGGGGCCATTGAGTTGTGTCCTATAGCTCTTATTCAGCCAAGAATTCACTGGCAAGAGGGAGTATGCCACTGAGGCTTAAATTGTTTTTCTGTCAGGAGGGGAGATGATAAACTGATAAGGAAGGTGGTCTTGTGGCACTTGTAGTGACTTAAACATGCTATTCTCAATAGAGATGAAGTAACTTCTTCAAGTGATTCCATGTAAATTTAAAAGAGGAAATCATCAGCCTGTTGGGGGCATTCTTGGATCCTCTCAAGCAAGAGTGGAGGAAAATTTGATGGATGTCATTTTAGCAGGCAGTTAAAGACAATGAACCACTGAAATTTGAGATTCTATTGACATTGTGATTTATTAATGCCCTGAGCTGGTTAGATCAAGGGAGATTTAGGTTGTGTAAAGATTTAACTCACCGACAAATGCACAAATGAATAATCAAATTGTGGTATATATATTCCTCAGAACATTATTCAGCCATACAAAAGAAGGAGGCACTGACACTTGCTGAAGTTGGTGAAGCTCAGAAACATTATTTTAAGTGAAAGAAGCCAGACATAGAAGGGCACATATCTTATGGTCCCATTTATATGAAATATCCAGAGAAGGCAATTCTATAAAGACAGAAGTTGGTTACTGTTGCCAGGGTCTAGGGAAGGAAAAAATAAGAGATTGACTACTTTAATGGTTAAGGGCTTTCCTTTTGCATGAAGAATGTTTTGGAAATAGATTCAGATAGTGGTGACACAACCTTGAGACTATACTAAATGCCAGAAAACTACATGCTTTAAAGTAGGTATATTTATGTTTTGTGGATTTTACCTTGAAAACAATGTTCAATTATTTTAAATAATTAAATTTAAAATCTTTATGCCACAGAAAGCATCAAATGCCCACATCGTTTTTTGCATATTTTATCATGTTTTACATTGCTTGATTTTATTCTTATATGTTATATTATGGGACTATAACTATTTTTAAACAGGCTTTTAAAAATTCAGTTATTGGTGCTTGAACTAGCTATCTTAAATCCAATTAAAATATTTTTCTTTATGTTCTATTTAAGTCTTTCTGTTTCACTTTATTTTATTCTAAAAGAAGAGGATCACAAAAGTTTTAATGATATTTGATTGGGAAAGTTTGACAGTTTTTTAAAATAATCTTTATTGAACTTAGTAATGATCATGATGTGCTGCTTTGTCAATTAAGAAGCCACAGCTTTCTCCAGGAAACTGGACAAGTTGTCATGTGTAAGCCTGGACAAAACAAAATGAAGTGCCGATAGAGATAACTATTGACATCACATAATGGTCATGAAGGTCACAGGAACTGTTCTCAAAATCAGTGTGCCCTCTCTGAAAGTATCATTCAGAAATCTATGTAGTATTTGATGGGGAAATAGTGAGTTTTTAAAAAAAAATTATAAGAACGATAATAATTTGTTACTCTCTGGTATTTACTTTCAAAAATTAAATAAGTATTCATTTTGATCTTCATAGCAATACCATGGAATATCTGAGTCCCATTTCATGTGTGAAGAAACTGAGGCCCACTGACATCAAGTAACTGACCTTTATTATTAAAAAAGAATTCAGTCTTCCCTTTCTATATAAACCTCATGACCTTGAACCTGGCCTTATATGCAGGAGAGATGTCACTCAACTTGAAACTAAAACCGTTAGAGTCCTGTTCCATGATGACCTTAGGTTTTAGAGTGGACAGGCATCTTTATATTGTAGAAAAAGTAAATAAGAGTAGTGATGAAGCTAAAGCTTGGTCCATGTGGCTCCCTCTAAACCTCTCTTTAAACTAGGCATATTTTCAACCAGTGGCACTAAAGGGAGAATGCAAGTGGCAGCTGGCCAAAGCCTATATAGATTATGGGAGATGCCCAAGGCTGAAGAGTCCCCACTATTTTGTCAGATCACAAAGTCCTTTTGTGTTTTTGTCTAAAAATTTCTTCTGTATCCCTGCTGTCTCCATATTTCATGAAATATTGAGATGAAAAATCAAAAGAGAGAATCAGTATTTGAGCTCTTTCCCAAATCTGGAAGTGCTTGTCCTCTGCCACCCTTTTATCTCTATATGATATAAAGGAGGATTTGGGGATAAGGAAATGATGACATGTAATAGAAGAGTCACTACATATCTTTTTTTTTAAATCATAGCAGTGTACATTAATACTATCATGTATTGTACTATCATGTACTGTATTATTTCTGTATACAATTTGAAATACTTTCATCCAACTGGTTAACATAGCCTTCATGTCTTTTTCTTAGTTATTGTGTTAAGACATTTATATTCTACATTTAGAGAGATTCACATGTACCCTTATAGGATGAACCATAGGT
>NW_003852421.1:18664133-18669128 GCF_000181295.1 Otolemur garnettii | reverse complement strand
ACAATGTTGATTCTTCCCAGCCATGAGCATGGTATGTTTTTCCATTTGTTAACATTTTCAGCTATTTCTTTTCTTAGAGTTTCATAGTTCTCTTTATAGAAGTCTTTCACATCCTTTGTTAGGTAAACTTCCAGATATTTCATCTTCTTTGGCACTACTGTAAACAGAATAGAGTTCTTGACATTTTTTCAGCTTGACTGTTGTTGGTATATATAAAAGTTACTGATTTATGAGTGTTGATTTTGTAGCCTGAGACTCTGCTGTATTCTTTGATCAATTGTAAGAGTTTTGTAGTAGATCCCTGGTGTTTTCCAGGTATACAATCATATCATCTGAGAAGAGTGAAGTTTAATCTCTTCTGATACTATATGAATACCCTTGATTGCCTTTTCTTTCCTAACTGTGATGGCTAAAACTTCCATTACAATGTTAGAGAGCAATGGAGACAATGGGCAACCTCGCCTGGTTCCTGATCTGAGTGGAAATGATTTCAATTTAACTCTATTCAGCATGATATTGGCAGTGGGTTTGCTGTAGAAGGCCTCTATCAATTTGAGAAATGTCCCTTCTATGCCAATTTTCTTAAGTGTTCAGATCATGAAAGGATGCTAGATATTATCAAAAGCTTTTTCTGCATCATTGAATCATATTGTCTTTGTTTTTTAATTTGTTTATGTGATGAATTACATTTATAGATTTACGTATGTTGAACCAGCCTTGAGATCCACTTGGTCATGGCGTATAATTTGTTTGATGTGTTGCTGGATTCTGTTTGTTAGGATCTTGTTGAATATTTTTGCATCAATATCCATTACTGATATTGGTCTGTAATTTTCTTTCTTTGTTGTGTCTTTTCCTGGATTGAGGATCAAGGTGATGTTTGCTTCATAGAATGTGTTGGGCAGTATTCCATCTTTTTCTATATTTTGGAAAAAGTTAAATAGTATAGGTACTAGTTCCTCTTTAAAGTTTTGATAGAATTCTGATGTGAAGCCATCTGATTCCAGGCTTTTCTTTTTAGGGAGATTTTGTGCAGTTGATGCTATTTCAGAACTTGATATAGGCCTGCTCAACATTTCCACTTCATTCTGGCTAAGTCTTGGAAGGTGGCATGCTTCCAAATATAGGTCGATTTCCTTCAGATTTTCATATTTCTGAGAATAAAGTTTCTTGTAATATTCATTTAGGGTTTTTTAAATTTCCAAGGGGTCTGTTATTTCATCTTTACCATTTATGATTGATGAGATTAGAGATTTCACTCTTTTTTTCTTGGTTAGGTTGGCCAAAGGTTTATCTATTTTATTGACCTTTTCAAAAAACCAACTTTATTGATCTGTTGTATAATCCTTTTGTTTTCAATTTCATTTAGTTCTGCTCTAATTTTGGTTATTTCTTTTCTTCTGCTGGGTTTGGGATTGGAGTGTTCTTCCTTTTCCAGTTGCTTAAGATGTCCCATTAAGTTGTTAACTTCCTCTCTTTCTGTTTTCTTGAGGAAGGCTTGTAATGCTATAAATTTCCCTCTTAGGACTGCATTTGCAGTATCCCAGAGGTGCTGATAACTCGTATCTTCATTATAGTTTTGTTCCAAAAGTTTGGTAATTTCCTTCTTGATCTCGTCTCTGATCCACCTATCATTCAGCATAAGGTTCTTTAGCTTCCATGTTTTTGTATGATTCTGCAGATTCCTGTTGTTACTGAGTTCAACTTTTATTCCATGATGGTCTGAGAAGATGCAAGGACTAATTTCTATTCTTTTAAATTTGCTGAGGTTACACTTGTGACCTAAAATGTGGTCGATTTGGGAGTATGTTCCATGGGCTGATGAGAAAAATGTGTATTCAGTTTTGTTAGGATGAAATGTTCTGTAGATGTCTGTTAAAATCAAATGCTGAATGGTTAAGTTTAAATCTAAAATTTCTTTGCTAAGCTTCTTGTTGAAGTATCTATCCAACACTGCCAAAGAAGTATTAAAATCTCCAACTATGATGGAGCTGGGAGAAATCAGATTGTTCATGTCTATTAGAGTATGTCTTATAAATTGCGCTGCATTCTTGTTGGGTGCATAAATATTGATGATTGAAATCTCATCATATTGAGTATTACCCTTAACATATATATAGTGTCCGTCTTTATCCTTGATTACTTTTATTGGTTTAAAGCCTATTCTATCTGTGAATAAAATTGCAACATCTGTTCTTTTCTGCTTTTTGCCTGGAATATAGATGACTATCCCTTCACCCTCAGTCTATATTTATCTTTTAGGGTAAGATGGGCTTCTTGTATGTGGTAGATATCTAGCCTGAGTTTTTGTATCCAGTCAACTAGCCTGTGCCTCTTTAGAGAGCAGTTTAAGGCATTCACATTGATTGAGAATATTGATAAACCTGGTATAATTTGGGGCATCAAGTTTTTTGAAAGTCCAGTGGACATCTTTAATCCTTTCACCACTGTGGAAGTTGGAATTTGATCGAAATTTTCTGTGTGAGTTTACTTATGCGGTGGAGGATTGCGCTGGTCATTTTGTAGGATAGGTCTGAGAATATCCTGGACGGTTGGTTTAGTTATAGCAAATTTCTTCAATGTGTGATTCTTATTAAAGTATTTAATTTCTCCACCATAAATGAAACTCAGTTTAGCTGGATACAGGATCCTGGGTTGAAAGTTATTTTCTTTTAGGAGATTAAAAGTCGATGACAACCCTCTTCTAGCCTGAAAGGTTTCAGCAGAGAGATCTGCAGTCATTCTAATATTCCTGCCCTTCTAGGTTATAGTTTTCTTATGTCTAGCTTCTTTCAGAATTTTCCCTTTCATATTAACTTTAATGAAGTTAATTATGATGTGCCTGGGGGATGTCTTGTTGGGGTTGAGTCGTACTAAGTTTCAGAAACTGTCTGCTATCTGAATTTCAGAATCTCTTGGCGTGTCTAGAAAGTTTTCTTTCATAATTTCAAGAAGTAAAGTCTCTGTGCTTTGTGAAGCAATTTTGTCGCCCTTAGGGATTCCTGTAAGACCAATATTAGTTTTCTTCAAATTATCCCAGAGCTCTCTGAGAGAGTGATCCTTTTTTGCTCTCCATTTCTCTTCATCCTTGCGCACTTGGGCCTGTTCAGAAGCTTCATCTTCAGTGTCAGAGATCCTTTCTTCTGCCTACTCCATTCTGTTTCCAAGGGATTCTACCATATTTTTCAGACCTTTTAGGGCTGCAACCTCTTGCCTCAGTGTGTCAAAATCTTTGGTTTTTATCTTTGAAATTATTGAATTCTTGAGACATTTTTTGAATAATTTCTTGAGATATTTTTTGAAAAATTTCTTGAAATTCTAATTCCCTCCTTTCTTCCATTTTGTTAATCTTATTTGCTATCCAAAATCTGAATTCTATTTCTGACATCTTAGTCATCTGTTTATGGATGAGATCTTCAATTGCATCTGCCTCATCCTTCCTTGAGGGAGTTGATCTACTCTAGTGATTCAAATTACCAGAGTTTTTCCGCTGATTCCACCCCATGATGAATTTACACCGTGTGGAGACTGTACCAGAACTGTTCAGTCAGTGGTTGCCACTGGAGGAGATGCTGGCTTCCTCTGGTTGCCCAAAGAGGCAGAATATGTCTGTCCAGAAGAGTCTCAGGGGTGTGAGCCTTGTCGTTCCCACTGCTATGGCTGATGCTCTTCACCTTGGAGTACTGCCGTTCTAGTATGGTTCCCTTTCAACTGACCATCCCCTCATAGTTCTCCAGAGGCTGGCTTGGAATACTGGGAGTGTACAGCTCTGGCAGTTCTGGGCCTACCTGGCATAAGTGTCTGGAGTGGGGAACTCCTCCACTGCTGCCTGTGGGATGCACTTGTCTCTATCAAGCAGTTTGGGGCCCACCTGGAGCTGGGGACTTCTCTGCTGCTGCCTGTGGGTCATGCACGACTCTAGCAAGCAGTTCTGGGCCTGCCAAGCACAGGTGCCTGGAGTGGGGAATGCCTCTGCCACCCCCTGAGGGACGCACGTGGCTCTAGCAAGTAATTCTGGGACTGCCCAGAGCAGGGGACTCCTGTGCTGGCCCCTGCAGGGTGTGTGTGGCTCTAGCAAGCAGTTCTGGGCCTGCCTGGAGCAGAGGACTCCTCCACCACCATCCACGGGCTGCATGGCACTAGCAAGGAGATCTGGGCCGATCCAGCGTGGGAGCCTGGAGCGGGGAGATCTCCACTACTGCCTGTGAGATTCATGTAGCTCTAGCAAGCAGTTCTGGGGCCTCCCACGCAGGTATCTGGAATGGGGGACTCCTCCACCACTGTCTGTGGAATGCACACAGGTCCAGCAGGTCTCTGGCTGCAGTACTGGTACTGGGCGCTTGGTCTTGCAGGGGTTGGGGACGCTGGTCTTGTCCTCCCCACACTGTCTCTCTAGGCAGGGGGAGGAAGGTGGACTGGAAATTTAAAATGGCAGTGAAAACCTTTTTTCGGTTTTTCTGCCAGGCGAGAGTTTAGAATCTCAGCAGGGTCCCTCTAGGTGAGTAGATCCCCCTTCCTGTGGTTCTCACATGCAGGATGAGATAATAGGTCCTCAGTTCACCACTCATCTGTAAAAAACCTACAGGAGCAGACGAAGAGAAAACCACAAACTTCTTAGGGGAGAGGATGGGCATTTTTCCTTTGGGATGTATTATGTGCCTGTAAATTGCTTTCTTAGAGTCTCCACCTGCCTTAGCAGAGGTGTCCCACAGATATCACTCTTCTCTCTCACCTGGGCTCCCAATCTTTAACTTCATTGGGTATTTTCCAGACATTATCCTTCCCTCTTCATGGGATCTTCTGTCGGAGGCTGGCGCCTGTTGGCCATCTTGCCCATCCCCCATCACTACATATCTTAATTTGGGTAGTAATTCTAGAAACTTACTTAAATTTTTATTATCCTGGAGGCTGAGATACCCACAATAAACTATTCTTTAAAGGATTTATCTCACTTTATCTCAATCAACAGTTTGGAAAATACTTTCTGGGGATTGT
>NW_003852421.1:18595951-18663990 GCF_000181295.1 Otolemur garnettii | reverse complement strand
GCCTCCCAAGTAGCTGGGACCACAGGCACCCGCCACAACGCCTGGCTATTTTTTGGTTGCAGCCATCATTGTTGCTTGGTGTGCCCGAGCTGGATTCGAACCCGTCACCTTAGGTGTATGTGGCTGGCACCTTAGCCACTTGAGCCACAGGTGCCGAGCCCATCTGTTCATATTTTTAAGAAATACTTATATTTCATCATGAGTCTGTTTTATCACAAAAAACTTTCCACGTAAGCTTTCCATGTAAGGAGAATAATAAGAATAATAGGAGGGGGAAAGGTGAGATCCAGGAGGACACAAAATCTTTTTGTGTTTTTCTTATATGGACTTTTTCTCATGAGTTGCTCTAAATTTGTTATTATTTCCCACATGAGTACTACCTGGGTAAATTATGGCTTACATTGGCCCTCCACTTGAAATGAAAAGCAGATTGCATTGCAGACTTGAATTATCCTCCAATATTGGGTGATATATGATCCATCTTGATGGGAAACTATTGTTATATATTTCATAGTTATGATTTCCAGGGTATCAAACTCCTCATTATCTTCCTCTGCTAGCCAGCTATAAATGCCAAAGCACTCCAGCTTCCAGTATGTGGTTTTTTAAACTTATAGTCCTGTGTTCTCTGTATGTTTAGCATTTTATGGTACTCCATAATATAGAAATGTCATAATACTTTATCAAAAGCTCCTGCTAGGCTATTGACAGTGTAGGTTTCATTTAATTCTTGGATGCAGCAGACATTCTTTGAGATCTCCTATATAATTTAAAAACCAGCCAATGCAGTCCTTAAAATGAATACATATTTTAAAAATCAATCAGGCTTGAAATTTAATTTTATCTAATTAGCTTGCCATATTCTATCAAAATTGAACGACATAAAATTTCACCTATCCTATATAACTTTGTATTTTCTCCAATCATAAAAATGGATTTTTTTTCTTTCTCTTTCAACTTGTTTTTATATAAACTTTTAATTTAGCAAATTAATTTAACCCTCTCTCACACAGGTTGAAGTATAGCTCATCATCTCAGAATAGTAATCACTTACGCGACATAATATAATTTTACTCCAGCCACTCTGTCCAGGCCTCACTCTGGTTGTGACAGTTAAAACAAAGTACTTGGAAAGGTTTTTGTTTTACAATGCAAGGACTGACTGCTGTTCTTTTTGTTCAGATATTTATAAAATGGTCCAAACTGGAAAAAGACAGATGTACACCACCTTTTGCTGACCCCTTAGAAGCTTCTGGAATTAGGCATTCCATACTGATTCATCTTCAGTAGACTTACCCCATAGTGAATATTATCAGTGCCTCTGGGAAAGAACAAATATATTTTAATGGAAAATATTAAAGCAACAGCAGCAGCTGGCTTATAAGCAGGTGATAGTAAAGAAATATATGTTTTTCATATAGTCAGTATGTCTGCTTGAAGCATGAATGGAAGAATGTCCATACAGAAACCCCAAAGGAATATAAAACAAAAATTTCCTTTTGATTATCTGACATTATTGGCTTAGCATATGATTTGGCTATGTTTTCATACCCACCTGAGTTTGTTGAATATTCTCTTAAAAGTAAAAAGAAAATTGTGTTCACAAAGACAATTGTATGGTTGCTGTTTTATCACACTACCAAATGACTTTAATGACATTTTCTATCTTTCATCTCCCTCTGCTGATGGCCATAGTACCATTGACTTGTGTCTGGCAAGCACAAGGCAACATCAACATAAACATGTGAATTCCAACCAATTGTTAAATATTGCAAACTAAGATGAACATATGCATGACAGGTAAGAAACACATCTCCCTGCCAAACCCTCATGTTGTGAACTCTTACAATATACTTTCTTCATATGGAAAATTCATCTAAAAGAGTCACTGCATAAGGCTTTAAAAAAAAAAAAAAGAAGCCCAATCAAGTCCATGTTTTCCTATTAGAAATGGATCTCTTCCAACCAATTTTCTATCATCATCTTATATGGTCTAACCCATTAATTGGCTGGCCCAGAGAAGCCACGTGGGTCATGATGTTTTTATTATATAAGAATGAAAACTTTTATTCTGAAGCAGACAAACTAAACAAAATGAGTTTATGCTGCCAAAACTATGCCCCAAGTTATGCTAATCTTCCAGGCTTCCATTGGTATGACTAGACAGAATGCTTTGAGAAACAAAATACACACCTCTCCATGCAAAGATTTTGTCATGACAAGAAAAAGAAGCAATCTTAAGTGCTTATCTCTCTAAGCTATTTAATTAAGGGAAACTTTCATTCAAGAATAAGGGCCATATTCTTTCATTGAGTATTTAAATAAAATGGAAAGGATTATTCCTATGTCTATGTATGAAAATTATTATTTTCCCTTTTCTGGCCACATGTCACTGTTCTTGCACTAACTGGGAATGTCTCAGTTTTATCCATGTGTTTGATTCATATTCAGATTAATCCTACTGTGTGATTTATGATGCTCTCAGTTTTATGTTTACTGCTAGCTGAAACTAATAAGCGCTCCCTGGACCAGTGCCGCAATACAAGGTCAACACCTAGTTAATCATGCCATTGCTTTTTCCATACATGTTGCCCTCTGAATTATCTGCAATGATAATTGATTAAAAACATATCTTGGATATCCTTTTTTTAAAATTTAATTTTTCACATAAAGCTTGTTTTGAGTTTATACAAGACTCTTTTGAACATCTTAAATCATCTTATGATAAAGTAGATTATGTATTAATTGAGTATATGTATATATGTACATATATCTATAATTAGCTTTAATTCATGACATTCTCTTTTGGGTCTCCTTTTTCAAAGCTATGGTGCTTTGAGTTCCATATGTGAGCAAGAACTATATAATACCACACCATAAAGAAGGACCAAAGTATATTAATAGCTTTATTTTGGGCATATGATTTTATACTACATAAATCCATCTCTAATTTTCTGCCTTTTACTGAGAGTAACACTTTTCTGTAAATCACATTAAAATGTTCAACATGTTAGTATTAAAAGCATGAAACATTATATGCATTACTGATTTTTTAGTACTGGGATTAATTTCTATTAAATCTCCCCATACATAGGCCTTCACCTCCTTAAAAGAACATGTTATTTTATAGTGTCTATGATCCACGTAGGATTATATTCAGTGGAACTTAAAAGAAGACAGTCACTTTGGAACTCATCTTTTCCAGGTAATCCAGATTACACTAAATATTGCAGCTACATAAAAGCAGTTAAAAATAGCGACAAATTTTAAACCAGGAAACAAAGGTATTATATCTGTTTCTGATTTTATGCATTCTTATCTTGGAAGACTTGATTTGTCTTATATCTGTCTTATGTTCCTTGGAGTAACTATAACCACTACCTACTAACAATCACAAATATATAACATTATGACGATGTAGCCAGTGGCTGCCAAAGGCTATAAGATCCATGAATATTATATGGTTGGTGAACTACCTTTATACTGGTTATATGACATGTAATTAAAGAGCAAAAAAAAAATCAGATCCACATTCTATTGGTTTAAGGTTATTTAGGAATACCTTTAAGAAATGATTTTTAAATCAAACTGAAGAAATTATTTTTGGAAAGAAGTAAGTAGGAGAAAGATGTGGGAGAATTAGAAAGTGCCAATAGAGAAGCAGATTTATCCAGGTGGTATTGAAAGATTCCATGAATAATTCAATTTTGCCTTCACTATTGGCCTAATTTTTTTTTTTTTTTTTTGCATTATGTCTGTATTTCTATTTACTACTGCTTTTCTTCCTAGGGGCTGAAGATGGTAACTATTAGCACTTGGCAACCTGGTAGCCATAGGCAAATTTTGATTGCTGACATGAACGGCTAATTTTTCCTGTTTGAGTTTATATTATCTGTACAAGAAACATGAAAATGATTATAATTTGATGAGTAAAGGTATTCTGTATAAAGTGTTCTGAAAATGACACGTTGTCAATTTCACAGCAAACCAATTCATACTGTAAAACTGATACAGGACAGATGGACCCCAGCCAGCTCAGCTGAGCTGAGCTGGAGGACCTGCCACCTCTGCCTTGGCAGTAATGGTGTGTCAGCAGCCGGCAGAGGAACCAGCAAGTTGGGGGGTAGGCAAAGGGGAGGCTACCTCCCACTAGGGTCCTCCCACCCCCACCAGAGGCTCTAATAGCCAAAGGGACTGGATAACTGCTGAGGAGACACTGGCGCTTTGGTGTCGCCTTCCCTTTGCACTTATGGGGAATACAGAACCCCCATTTCCTATGCCTAGGTCAATTTCATGTACGTTTCCTAGGCCTCTATTCCATGAATGGACTGTGTTTGTTGATTACTATATTCATTCACCTTGCCCCAGCAGAAAAGACTGTATCCCTTCATTTCCTGGCCTCAAATATAAGGAACCCATGCACCTATATATCCCCCTAGACAAAGAGCCCAGGAAGAGAGACAGAGACAGACATAGAGAGAGAGAACTTTTCTCTCTTGACTTGGGTTTTCTCTCTCTGCCAGGAGCTCTGGTGCTTCTGTATTCCTTTCTATAAATAAATCCTGTCTTACCACTGATCTGTGGTCCGCGGATTCATTCTTCAAATCACCAAGACTAAGAACCTACTGAAAAGCAAAATTCCAGTACCAAAACCACTTAATTTGAGCTTCAGAATATCTAACCACATATGCCATCAACTGAGCTCCATCCTACTACTTATTGAGAATGGGGCACACATACCTTCACACTGTTACCTTTCTCTTTAGTTGTACAGGAATTCTGCAAATCTTAATTTGCTACTTATATCATCCAGTCAGACATGTAGTCATGTCATGTCTGTAATATCTTGGGACTTCAGGTTTTGTAAGGTCAGGTTCTAAGATTGGTGTTTCTGAAAATTCCATTCTTACATGAGATTTGGAGGCCTCAGTTATTTCTTGATAATAAAGAAAACAAGTCTGGGTAAATGATTGATAAGAGCTAGTGAATGATACATTGGAGTATGGAGTCGAGAGTCACTGTGGATAAGGAGGATCTTGAATTTGTTTTTCTGTTACAGTCATGCCAAAAATGACAAATATAAATGAGAAGACTATGAGATTTGTTTCGAAAGAAGAGAACAATCCCAAACAAATGAAATTACTGCTGATGTGTGATTCTTATATCCTGTCATGAATTCTCTTATTTTATTTAAAAGGAACAAATAAATAAATAACTAAGAAAGAAATAGAAAAAGAAAAAATTAAAAAATAAAATTGCGCTAATAACATTCACTTGCTAAAACTCTTCTTTCCCTTTTTATCTCCATTTCAGAACATGACCATATTATTCATATCCACCTCCACCACTATTTAAAATGTATCAGCTTCCTAAACTGGGCACAGTGGCACATACCTGTAGTCCAACTAGTTGGGAGGCTGAGATGCGAGAATTACTTGGATCCAGGAGTTCAAGACTAACCTGGGCAACATAGCTTGACTTTGTCCCTTAAAATAATAATAATAGTAATAATAATGAAAAGATAGCATCTTCCTTATTAGGAAGATGTGTACAACTAATTATTGTACAACACATTATTATGTGTACAACTAATCCATCAATAATTTGGTTGCATTTAACTTCCACATATATCTAGCATCTATACCCCAAACAATTATGATTCATTCTCTCATCATAGTTGCAAATTAAGAGGCATAATTTGCATTGACTTCCCCTCACCAGCTCAGAGGAATATTTTAATCAGTATTGACAAACTCACCTGATCTCTGTCCACCACCACTCCACTCACTGAGATGTCCGACTTTAATAGTCAGAGGTTCACCTGTGTAAGTTCTGGTTTTAAAGACTGCCCCTGCTTCTCACATTGAAATGTCATTACTCAATACAACTTCCAGGGGGCAGTTAAAGTTACTAGATTTTTCTCCTAAACTCCGATGAATTCAGCAAAAATGAAATACTCAAATTATCCCTTGGGTTCAGTTATGAAATTCAAGAATATTTAAAAAATATGGCCCAGAGATCATCCTTTTATGAGTCCTGTCCAATCATATTGGAATTTCTGAGCTCCACTTCACTCGTCCATAGCAAATAACATCAGCAGAACCTGTAATCTAAGGCAAGCATGGATAATATTTTTCTTCTTTATTGAATAAACATTTCAAATTCAACAGTGATCAGTTCTAAAGCTTCTTTAAAGATAACAGAGCCAATCACAGAAGGAGACATAAGGATGGTAGACAAGGCCTCAAACGTGTTTTCAGAATAAGTGAGGCAATAATGTACAACACCCCAGTTCTTGAGATTTTCCATTCTTTGCCTTTAATAATCTTGCTCTAATCAAATATTTTTCTCCAGTCATTGCCATGGTTCTCTCTGCCAGTTTCTCAAATTTTGCTAGCTATTAATTTGTATTGGGGGTTTCAAAGCCTATTTATTTGAAAATCCTATAGTAATTTTCATGTTCCCAGGGATTCAATTTCCCTTGTGGAACCAAAAACTATGAATTAACCCAAGCTTGACTACCATCATTCTTCTCCACACTTTTAAAAGTAACTCTAACTCCTGAAGAAACAGGGTCTCCATGGAGGTTGAGTTAAACACTCTCAGGCAACAAATGCAGGAAGGAAATTTTTAAGAGTCCTTCTATTTGGATACATAAATAGCAGCTTTGTAGAACCTGTTCTTTTTCTGGAACATACAGTCTCAAATCAAACATTCTCCCTTATACAGCAATTGTGTCATCAGTGTAAACTCTACTACATGTTTTGTTTTTGCTTTTCTTTTTTTAATGTGCATATGTGTATGCATGCATGTGTGTGCCTGCATGTATGTGCTTTCATGTGCTATTTTGCTTTTGTTTTGGAGGACTATCACAGCTAAAGAGTTTGTCAACCTCATCCACTCATTTTTCTTTACAGTATTTTGCCAAAAATATGAAAGTCTGATAAGAGTAAATTTTTGGTTCAGATCTAATGTCGTAATTTGTATTAAAGGTAAAACTGAGAACTTCACTTTGGGTTCACCGTCCACTGAGTTAGACCTCATTATCTACTCAAATATGAGTAGAAGTTTGTAGAGTACTGTCACAAACAGTACTTTGGCTTGCTTTCAAAGAAATATAGTCTGCCAATAAAATTAACAATAAATGCATCAAACCTTTATTTAGAATCTCAAGAATATGCTAAAGGATAAATGCAGTCATAGTGCAAGTATGTGTAATATTAATGCACAGAATAATATCTCTTTCCATCACTGTCTTCCCAAAAGGTGTTTCCCTAAAATTATGAAATTCTCTTGCCTATAATTAAATCTCAGTGAAAAAATTTTCAACCATAACTAGAATATGCCATTGTTCTTTTTTCTTCTTCTCTCTTTCTTCTTGTTCAGCCTGTTCTAATGTATATCAATTAGTCTTCTATGACTTTAAAATTTTTTCTTACTGCTCATTAACCAGAATATTGTAAGTAAATAATTTGGGGATGATATAGCCACTAAAAGTTTTTCTTCCTAGAATTAGAGGAAGAGAGAATATTGGTGTCATAAAGTTATTTAATGAAGTTCTTTCCTTCTAAGAATGAATGAAGTTCTTCCATCTATGTTTATGCCTGGCATAAGTTATTTAAAATCCAGTTGTACCCTGCGGTCTTTGGCCAGATTATAATTTTCCCCTTTGCATTAGTTGTTCCACATATAGCCCATTGTCTCTCTTCTTACAGACTCAAAACTCAATACCCCACAGTTGCTGCCTATAATCAAACTTAATGTGCAACACCAGAATCTTCTAAGTAAATTCTCCTTTTGCCTGCAAGTTTTCTTTAAACTAATAAATCCACACTTCCTGCTGGAGTGTTTATAAAAGATACTTCCTATGAACCTTAATAAAAGTATAATTTCACAAGTCCTTTCTCTATGTCTCTATCACCACATCCCCACCACCTCCCCACATCCCCCACCACCACCCCCCTCTCCAGCACCACTGATTGAGCCCCTTGATACTTCTAGACTTCACATCAGCCAGCCTTTGGCACCTCTAACATTGCTGGGTCCTGTGAATAACAAATTTCTCTTAATTCATACACTTGGGTTTACTTGCTCACTGTGTCTCACTTGAATCTAACCCTCCTTCTAGTCAGGGCTCTCTTTTATTTAGCAAGTGAGTATCTTAGCAGAAATAAACTAGACTCAAGTTTTATAAGAACCACAAGGGTGTCAGCTGGTATAAATAAGATTCCTATGAGAGGGACACCTGATCATTGGTCTATACATTGAGGGATTAGGGTTTTTGCCAGAACAAGATAGTATCTATGAAATATATAGTATAAACATCCATGACCAAATCAATGCCTGAATTTCTGACAAGACAGGACAAGATCTTATGGTTTCAAAATGGAAACCTCAGGACCAAATTAGACAGAAATCATGCAATAGAATTTTTAACAATGGTTAACAGTAAGACATTAACTATATTTCTGATTGTATTACATAGTAATTTCAGAAACTGATATATAAGCAATACATTCTGATTTTTTATGATTAACTAAAACAATGGTTATTGAGAAGCTACAAGGTGTTATCTTAGGTATTGGCAATATCATGATGAAGGAAACAGACCAAGTCCCAAGGTGCTCACATTCTAGTTGTGAGAAACTGACATAAAAATAAATATATGATATATCAGTCAGTGATTAAGAAGAAAAATAAAGCAAAATAAGGGATGAGAATCAGACAGTGAGTGCTATTTTAAATATATTCTTTGAAGACTTCTTGCAAATTAAAAAAAATTAGTCTTAGAAGGAATATTAGAATACAATAAAGGTCATGGCAGGGAAGGAGAAATGAACTATAAGTTACATTTTTAAACAAAACAATTTTTAGTTATTATTTCATTATAAATATTATTTTACTTACTCAACAAGCCCATGCCAAGTAAGTGCCATATCCATTGGAAAATCCATTCCAATTGGAGGAAGTGACCTTGAAGAACCACCCAGCTGAAAAGTTTAAAATAAAGTATAAGAACAATGTCTCACCAAATAGAAAATTTCAATACAGAAATATAAATTATAAAAAAAAATCAGAAAATAAAAAATCATTAAAGGGATTCAACAGCAGATTTGAACCAGTAGAAAAAGTAACTATTAAAAACAGATGTCAGACAATTTGGATTAATCAGCCTGAGGAATAAAAAAATAATGAAGAAAAATAAATAGAATTTCAGAGACATATGCAATGCCATCAAGTATATCAAGTATATTAATTCAGTTGACCACTCACACACACTCTTGAAAATCCACATATAACTCTCAAGTCCTGAAAATTTTACTACTGATAGATTACTATTGACCAGAAACTATTCTCATGAACTGTCATAAACATGTATTTTGTATGCTACTTATATTCTATACTTTATTCTTATAATAAAATAAGCTAGAAAAAAGAAAATGTTATTAATAAAATCATAAGGAGGACAAAATATATATACTACTATTACATGGAAGGGAATCACCATAAAGGTCTTCACACCTCGTCATCTTCACAATGAACAGGGTGGGAAAGAGAAGGAAGTTTTAAAAGGGAGGTTGGGCCTGCTGTCCCAGGGGGAGCAGAGGCAGAAGAAAATTTGTATATAAATTGTAAACAACCTATGTTAGTCAAGAGTCAATGGTATATACAAAATGGGTCTTTCAGAAGTAATGGAAAGAAAGGAGCAGAGAATATTTAACAAAATAAAGACCAAAAATTCCAAAATTTGATGAACAACAATCTGCACATTCAAGAAGTTTAATAAATTCTACACAGCATAAACTCAAAGAGATCCATGTCCACACTCAGCATAGACTCTTAAACTCTTAAAAACCAGACCCAAAAAGAAGGAATAAGGAAGAAAAAAGGACAAAGTGATTCACAAGATATGAAGGAACCCAAATAAGATTAAGAGATGACTTCTCAGAAACCACAGTGGCAAAAAGCAAGGGGATGACATAGTCAAAGTGAGGAAAGAAAAACACAGTCAGCAACAAATTTTATATCGAACAGAAATATTCTTAAAAATTCAGAAGGAATTAAGACATTCTCAGACAAACAAGAATCAAGAAAATCTGTCACTATCAGAATGCCTGTAAGAAATACTAAAGTCCAACAAGCTAAAATGAAATGACATTGGAGAGCAACTCAGACCTATACAAAGAAATAAGCATTAGTCAAAGTACCTGCATAGATAAATATAAAAAACAATATAAATGTATTTTTGTCTGTAATTCTTTTATTTTTCTTTTTAGCTTAAAATATAAATGCATAAAATAATGATTAAAAACTATATTGATAGGCTTATAATGTTAAAGATATAATTTGTGTAACAATAATGCCAGAAAGAAATGGGGAAGGGACTGATTTTATGTTGTTGTAAAATTATTAAATTCTACTGAAGTGAAATTAGTATTAATCTGAACTAGATTAAGTTAAAATGTTAATCATAATCCTCAGAGCAGCCAGTAGAAAGTGACTTTTAAAAATGGGAAAAAAAGGGAGGGAGGGAAGGAAGGAAGGAAGGAAGGGAGGAAGGGAAGGAAGGAAACAGTAAGCTAAAAAAATATCTATTTAACACAAAGACAGTAATAGAGAAATAGAACAAAAGGTGTATGAAATGAGTGGGAAAATGGCAGCTTTAAATCATACCTTATCTGTAATTAAATTGAATAAAAATAGACCAAACAGTACAATCAGAAGTCAGAGCTTGAAAATATAAATTAAAAAAATGATCAAACTATATGTTGTCTACAAAACACACTGTATTCAAACAGACAAACAAACTGATTGAAAGTAAAAGAATTGACTAAGAACATCATAAGAAGCGTCCAAAATAGAACTTCAATATGAGATTAAATAGACTTTAAGAAAAAGTTGCTGCTAAACACAAAGTTGTTTAAGGCCATGAAAAGGTGAATCCATCAGAAAGACGTAACAATCACACACACGCATCTGACAACAGGACCCCAAAACACATAAAGCAAAAACTGAAGAATTAAAGGGTGAAGGCCACAATTCAATACTGGGCTTCAGTAATGAATGGAACAATAATTTGAAGCTGAAAAGCAAACCAAAAGACTTGAACAAAACTGTAAGCCAACTAGATTTAGCTACACACCTCTCCATCCAACATCACAATACAGCTTTTTCACAAGTGCACCTGGAGAACTGAGAATGCCCCATATGTTTGGCTATAAAACAAGACTAAATAAATGTAAAACACTGAAATTATACAAAGTGTATTCTCTGATCACAATGGAATTGAATTAGAAACCAATAAAAGAAAACCAACTAGAAGACAATTTGGAGATTCCAAATGTATATGGAAATATTTTTAAAAGATATTGAAACCTAGAAGAAATCACAAGAGAAATTAGAAAACATTCAAGACAAAAATAAAAACCTTAAATATCAAAACTTATGGGATACAGACATATTAGTTACTATTACTGCTGTAACAAACTACTAGAGCAATTAGACAAAAGAATAAATCAGAAAGAAGTAAACTATCATTATTTGCAGATGGCATAATGTTATCTCTAGAAATTCTAAAGAATTTGCTAAAATATTATTAGAATTAATAAATGAATTCATCAAGTTTTCAAGATATGAGAACAATATATTAAAAAATTACATTTTATACACTATCAATGAACAATCTGAAAAGATGTTTAAAAATGTGTTTATAAGAGCAAAAAATAAAAAATACTTAGGGATAAATTTTACTGAAGAAGAACTATGAGGCCTATACCTTGAAGACTAATAAACATCACTGTAAAAAATTCAAAAGGACATAAATAAATAAAATACATCATATATTTAGGGATTGGAAGACTTATTACTGCTAAAATGACTGTACTCCCTATACTAATCTACAGGTTCAAGGCGATCCCTACCAAAATCCCACCTAGGATTTTTCTTTTTTTAGGAAATTAATAAAGTGATCTGAAAGTTCATATGGAAAGGCCAGAAAGTCAAAAAAGCTAAACTGTCTTGAAAATAATAAAAATAGTTAGTGGATTCATACGTCTCTATTTTAAAACTCACTACATAATTCCAGTAATAAAAGCAACGTGGTAATGACACAGGATAGATACACAGAGGAAGGAAATAGAATAACTACAGAAATAAAGTCATAGATCAACAATTAGTTCATTTTTGACAAAAATGACAGAATAATTCAAGGGATAACTAATAGCCTTCTCGAAAAATGATGCTGAAATAGGTGGACATGTGAAAGAAAGAAGCTAGACTCACCCTCCTTTCTGTACGTATAAATTAACTCAAATGGGTCCACTGGCCAAAATTAAAGAGGTAAAACTATATAACTTTTACAAGAAAATATAGGAATAATTTTTTGAATTAGACATTATTAGACTTAGATAAGATATCTAAAGCACATGCTACAAAAGAAAGACATTATTTAAATTCAATTTGACACAGGTTAAACAAGAAAGCAAAAAGTAAACCAATGGAATGGGAGAAAATATTTATAAATCATATACCTTATAAGGGACTTGGATCCAGAATCCATGAAGAACTCTTAAGACACCAAATTACAAAGCAAATAAAATAATTTCTATTTATTTTGCTTATTTATTTATTTGAGACTGAGTCTCACACTATCACCTTTGGTAGAGTGCTGTGGCATCCCAGCTCACAGCAACCTCCAACTCCTGGGCTTAGGCAATTCTCTTGCCTCAGCCTCCCAAGTAGCTTGGACTACAGGCACCTGCCACAACATCTGGCTATTTTTATTTGGGGGTTGTAGTTGTCATTCTTGTTTGGCAGGCCTGGGCTAAATTCAAACCTGCCAGATCTAGTTTATGTGGCTACTGCCCTGGCTACTGCCCTAGCTGCTGAGCTACAGGCACAGAGCCTAAATAACATAATTTTTTAAAAGGGCAAAGGATTTAAATAGGCATTGTCCAAATACACACACAAACATGAATAGCCAATAAACACATGAAAAGATCCTCAACAGCTATAGTCATTAGGGAAATGCAAATCAAAACCATATGAGACACCTCTTTGAACCCACTAATATGACCAAAGTAAAAAAAGACAGATAGAAACCAATGTTACCAAAGATGTGGAGGAATTGGGACCCTTAGCAGTGCCAGTGGGATTTTAAAATTGTATGGCTCTTTGGGAAAGAAATTAATCATTGCTTAAAATGTTGTACCTCATGTTACTACATGACCCAGCAAGTCCACTCCAGGCACTTGCACAGGAACAGTGGAAACAAATATTCACACAAAAACTTGAACAGGAGTGTCCTTAGGAGCATTATACATAATGGTCAAAAAGGAAAAACAATCAAATGTTCACCAACTGAAGAATGGGAACACAAAATGTGGTACACTCATGCGATGAAATGTTATTCAGCCAGAAAAAGGAAGGAAGGACTGACCCTGGCTACAACAGGGACCAACCTGAAAATGTCATGCTAAGATAAAAGGTCAGACATAAAAACACCACATGTCATATGCGTTCATGTAGACAACATGTACAGACTAGGGAAATGTGCAGAGAAAGAACATAGATTGGGTTTGCTGGGGGAGGGGAAGAGGAAGTGGGACTCTGCCTACTCATTGGCACTGAGTTTTCCTTTTAATGTAATAAAAATGTTCTCTAATTATATAGTCCTGATTTTTGAACTCTGAATACAGTATGCTGAATTGTGTGCAGTGGATTTCATGGGCATAGGAATTATATCCTAATAGTTTTCATTATTATTTTAAAAACTCCATTAGGGAGTTTTAATTTTTTAAAAAAAATTCTGCTCAGTGTATGATTATTTAAGTAATTATCTTCTTTTTGCCCTTGTAGATCAAATCTCCACCATTTCTACTGTTTTATGGATTATATGGATGACATCAAAGATTCTTGTCATCTGGCTTTCTGCTGAGTTCATCAATGGGAGACTCAGGCGGGAGATGGCAGAAGAGGAAGAGAGCGAGGTCAGGGGTTCTCTCCTGCTGGGTCTGATGGATAGCTCTGTCTCTTCACCAAATGCCACACCCAGCTGGTCCAAAGGTTCACACCAGACACGCTTCCCAGCTACTGCCTGGCAACTGCTGCCTCCTTTCACCCTTCAGGCTTAGGGTTGAGAAAGAGTTCTAGTCCCAGCCTCCGGATACCAAATTTACCTTAGCAATGTCCCTAAACCTGCACGTACATTTTAAATAGCGCTTTCATAGAACTACCTAATTTCCCCAACTCTTGTCAACCCTTTAATGATACACTGTGTTCGGTTTTAATTTTGTCATCGTGTTAAGTGCTTTAATTTTGATTTCTTTGCTTTTTACATTTCCTTCTGTTTTGCTGTAAGATCTCTCAGTTTTCAACAGAGACTTTCAAGGTAGACATGCTCGTTTTAGTTCTACTTAAGATTGGTGCTTAATGTCTTACCACTGTTCTTATGACTATATTAAATTACCAAAATCTGTAAAAGAAATCATTTTTAGTCCCCTTCTCTTCAAGATAAGAGATTTGGTCTTTTCCCTGTCTCTCTCTCTCCTGTTTTAGTTAATTGAACTTCAGCTTGTAAAGTCTTTTTTTGATTTAAAAATATTTCATTTGGGTGGTGACTGCGGCTCAAGGAGTAGGGCGCCGGCCCCATATACCAGGGGTGGCAGCTTCAAGCCGGCCCCGGCCAAAACTGCAAAAAATAAATAAATAAAAATATTTCATTTGTTTATTTATTTGATATGGTCTTCCCTGGTTCTTTATTTTTGTTGTTTCTTGAAACTCTTTGCTATATCTCACTACGATGAACCAGCAACAGCTGAATGTGCCCTGGAGCTCGGTCATGCGTGTCAGGGTTTATTTAAAGCATCTTCAGGTCAAAGAAAACGGGGACACCAGCAATTGACTTTAAACTAAAAAACTCTTTTTGGTTTTGATTTTCTTAGTAAGTATAGTTAGCAAAGCAAGAAAGAAGAGGCTGGGACTTTCAGATATTAGACTTTTTGAGGGGTGGGCAGATCTGGCAGATAATTCAGGTAAGTTTAGCAACTTAAAAGAACCTTTAGTTACTGTGTCATAGTATGATGTTACCAAGAGCAAGGGCACCTTTTATCCACAACGATTCAGTGCCTTGCCTATTGTATGTTTTTATTTTATAATTTACTTATAACTTCATTCCATGAGCACAGGTGTCTGTACGCATTTGGGTCATTTTGTCCCCTTACAGTCAGGGCATCTAACTGGGAACCATTACAAGACTTGGTCAAGGCCTGGTGTCCCTGAAGAAGTGTTAATCTATATTGAGCTTCAACATTATTCTCTACAGCAAAATTTTTACAAAGCTATCTTTTCAACTTAAAAACTTAAATGGTTCTGTCTTTTAATACCTGGTTGGGCCCATTAGGATCCTGTATTGCTCGAGACACTAGTTTTGAATTGCTATTCAATTTTCACATTAGTATTTATTTTCTGGGCCGAGTTGTTTTATCTACCCAAATTCATTTAAGCTTTTTGGGGCCACAGACTTTTTCATTTATGTTGTGTGTACATCACACACATAACAGTTCAATGCTGGAGACAAAGACGTATTCAATAAATATTTCTTAATTTGATTTATTACAGTTCTTATGAGTTCTGTCTGCTTAGTCTGGTAGTACATACCCTTCTGTTTGGTATAAAGCAGGCAAGACTTGATATACTTTGAAATGCCGTCCAGAGTTAATAATCTCTGAGAAACCTGATATGCTTTTAAACTTCCCAGATCTCTTGTTAGAAAACTCAAGAGAGTTTATGTATCGACATTTTTTAATCTGTTACCTCATTTGGTGTACATTCATATCTACAGCAACATCAGTGAACAAGGGCTCCACAAATCTTTGGATTTGTTTAAAATTGGTATATATACATATATGTATTTTTTTCTTTTTAAAAGCATTTAGGGAAAGTTCAGCTGCCAGGTCCCTTGAGCAAAATGGTTTTCTTGACACTGTTTCTGTGTTGTCTCACAACCATATATCTGGCCTTGTAACTTGAAAACAGGAAAGAGGGGGGAGGGAGAAAGACCTTCTGTTCATTCCCAGGGGCAGTCCACTGGGACTCGTCGAAATACTCGAATATTTTCAATTCACTGGGAGGCTTGAAGCTATAATGGAGGTAAAAAATATGTACAGAAATTCTAAAGTAGTAACCAGCTCCATATAAATCATCATAATGTTCTAAATGACAAAAGCTTAAATCATATTCCCTTTTGGTAATAGCTTAATTGGATAAATAGCTCTGCAGAATGATTTTAACTGATCTTGCCTCCGATCTAAGGCAGGGTGTGCACAATTCACACAAAAAGCATTGAAGGAGATTATTACCTTGGTGTGTGTAAATATCCAGCTGTTTGGTGGCAAATAAAATAAACATCCAGGTGATTGAATTTTTCTGTTATAGTTCTTTCAAGTCCAAACGAAGACATTAGGAATACAGGCAAGTTAGTTACTAGATGGTTCCATGTCAAATAATCTTATGTCAATTAAAGAACCATATATACAAAGAAAAGAAGTGAAGGTTTTGCTTTAAATATTCCTAAAGGTACTAAAGCATAGAGATGTTGCTCACTGCTCTCTGTGCCAACATGGAGCCTGTGCTAGAAAGACAGTCTGATCCATAGAGACAGGGGAAGGGGTGTTTCTCCTGTAATTGCGGCACATGTACTTGTGCTGAAGTGACATCCTATAGATGCTGTGTTGATAAATGCTATGGGAATGCGCCTGGACACCCAGAGATAAGACGAGGGGATGGATATGAATTCCAAATGGGAGCAATCCCTGAGGTCATTTTGCTAGAAGTCCTTTTAAATGATTGAATGATTAATGGATATGGCAAACCTAGAATCCACAAAAAGTCAATTTAAAAGCCATTTTTGTTTGGAAAGAATTCTTCATTTTTATGAGCATTAAATTTTCTAATTCTTTTTATGTGTACCATAGCCTGCTGAGTTTTGGAAAGCATTAATTGATGGCATTGATGGAACAGTCATAAAATCTAGTGACGACAGACATTCCTGACTCTGAATGTTATTCCTATCATGAGATTTCTCTAGCTTGTCACTATTCTTTCTTTACCTCCAACTGTAATTTTCCACTGACCTTTCCCCAGTCGGGCCCATTGTTTCACAGTTGTCACTAAAAAGGCCCTCATTTAGTTTGATTATTTAGGGAATTGTGGCAGGTAACTGTGAAATAACAAAAGAATGGATACCATTGATCACAGTGAATTTTTTTTCCTACTGTTTTTCAGCCACATGATAAAAACAGGATGCTTCACTCTCAGGGACCAGCGACTGGCTTAACTTATCAAAGCCGTCTTTCCCTTTCCTCTGACTTTCCCCTTTGTTTCCTTGAGGGATGTAGAAATGACATCAAACTGTTCAAAATAGTGCTGCCCTATTATAGATGACCAAAGAGTTATTTGCTTTATTTTGAAGAAAAAAATAATAGCTCTAACCTTTTGTTTTGTACAGAAAACAGACAAACAGGATATATTTTTTCATCATCTCCAGGTTTTATCTCACCCTTTCCTGCTCTTTTGAAACAAAAGAAGTCCATTTTAAAAAGCAAAGAAGAATAAATAAATTTTCAAAAGAGGAGCTGCATTACAATTTTCCCTAGGAAAGTTCCAATGACATCTTACACACTGTGACAACAGATCTCAGCATCCTAATAAACGTCTGTGGATCTAAATCATAACTATTTTAAGGATATAGGAAAAGAAAATGGAAATGTCTCATACTTACATTATAAACCAAGTGGGTTTCTTTCAAAAATAAATGATAACATTTAGCTGTGAGTTCAATTTGCACCATGTCAAGGTCTTCATTTGGGGCCTTTTAAGATTCTCAGCTGCTTGAAGGAGGTTAGATCTAGATCTAGTTATATCAAGATAAATTCCTTATAATTCAGCAGAACCATCCTCTAATACACTCCCCAACTTGAAATCTTCCTAAACCACTGCACCAAAACAAGTTGTATGATCCCAGAAAGGCCATTTAATCATTTATATAGACAAACTCTTCCTCCAACCTTAGAGGGCCCCACCTAATCAACTTGCAAACATTCCTCTGTCTCTCCTGACCCAGGCACACAGGTCTAATTGTGGCCCCTTTCTTGGGAGCAGGCTGCTTAACAGAAATTTCTATAATCATGCAAACTTTTTATAGTTCACTGTCCAATATGGTAGTTCATAGCCAATTATGACTGTTGGGCACTTTAAATGTGGCTAGTACACTTAAGAATTAGAATATTTAACTTCATATTAATTTAAGTTAATTAACTTAAATTTAAATTTATATAACCTCATGTGGCTAGTGACTATCATAATGATTAATGGAGATTCAAAATACCCTAGAATGTACTTCCTGGTCTTGAATTTCTTTATGTGTATTTAAATAACTAACAACATTTCTGATCCTATATTTTGTTAGGTGCAAAAATTAAAAATAAGCATCTGTTTTCCAACCGTGGTGATGGGAGAGTTTAATAGCTTTGATAATGACATGAAAAGTCTGATTTAGAGCATTTTGACCTAAAGTTTCAAATGCCACCTGTAAATATATCATTTTATATATCAATTATTTTAGTTTTACATGCACAGGTGTTATAAAATCAGCAAATATAATAATGTTTCAGGGAACTGTGTTCATAAGTTCTCACATACCTGTCAAGAAACACATTTATCTCTATATAAACAAGGGTAGAGAGGAAAATCCCTTAATGTTATTTATTTAAGAAGATGCTTAATTGAAAGTTTCAAGTGAAACACATTTTAAAGGTACCAATAGCTCCAGATTGGGAAAAGGTTTTTTTTTTTTTTTTTTTTTTTTTTTTTTTGGAGACAGTCTCGCTTTGTTGTCCTCGGTAGAGTGCTATGGTATCACAGCTCACAGAATCCTCCAGTTCTGGGGCTTAGGCAATACTTTTACCTCAGCCTCCCAAGCAGCTGGGACTACAGGTGCCCGCCACAATGCCTGGCTATTTTTCTGTTGTAGTTTGGCAGGGGCTGGGTTCGAACCTGCCACCTTGGTATATGAGGCCAGTGTCCTATCCATTAAGCCACAGGCACCGCTTGGATGTGTCTGAAACTTCTCATGCTCATGCTAGTGGAGAATATAAAAGAGTTTGATGATGGAAAATCAAAAGTATTTTTGAAGACATTTTCTTGGGAGAGAGAAATGCTTTCCTTCTTTCAGAGAAAGAAGGAAGATACCTTCCAATTGCCCCCAGTAGGAGCCTTGCTCATCTGTGGAGGCCAAGTCAGGGGCAGCAGAGACACTTTCACACCAAATCAAGTTTGCCATTTTCACTCTTATAACGAGCAGAGTATTTTAGTTCTCAAGTGACATTTCATTTTGTGACTGAAGGTATCTAGTAGGATTTCAGAACCTCTGCAGATTTTCATGTAGGGACAGGACAAAAACCAGGCTATGAATAGAATTAAGCGACGATAGGAAACCAAAACAAAATAACTTTAGGATCATCCTCCAAGCACTATGTCCATTCAACATCGTGATTGGCCATGTAATAGTCTGGCTTGAAAGCATAAAGAAGAAAGGTGATGGAGGCTTTATAAATAAAATAACACTGTCTTTTCCTACTCCTCTGAGTAATATGAAATTGTCAAGTTTATGGGCCTAACCAATTTCATCACCCCTGTTAAAAATTGACACCTAAAAGGTACAGCAATCCATAGTTATGTTTTTACTATGACAACATTAAATGAGTAGACACTTCAGTTTTTTGACTTAATGCTTTTTGGGGTGACTTATAGGAAGTTAAAAGTGTCTTTCTCTCTATCCATATGAATAAAAATATTTTAAAATTAGATTTAAGAATTTAAGCAAGGGTACTGGTGTTCCTAACTTAAACCTAGTAGGCTTTGTGAGTTCTTTAAATAAACAGTAATATCAATTGAAAGAATAAATTAGTGACATTAAAGATTCAAATGCCTTCTTATTGCATGTATATTTTCCTGATTCTGACCCACTCATACAATAGTGCTTATTAACATCTATACTATTCTATGTGAAAAATTGTGTTGTAAAGTTAGATTTTAATACATTATGCTAAACATATCCTGGTATCTCCCAAAAGGAAAATGAGAAAAATACTCATGTATATTGGATTGTCTGCCTCAGACAAATGCAAATTGGGTTCTGAATCTGGAGTAAAGGATGCAGATCTCTTTAAATGTAAATCATTTGCTCCAATTTAATGGGCTTTATTTAATAGCTGGTTGAAGAATCACCAAGCTTGAATGGACCTTAAAACTTATTTAGTCCAACTTATACATTGTAAAGATTATTGAACTTAATACATTTTTATTAAATTGAACTCAATTGAATAAGAAAGCAGACTGAGAGTTTAAATGGCTTTACTAAGCTTACAGTGCTCCAGATTAAGAAGGGGCTAAAACCAAGGCCTTGTACCTTGACTCTTGGATGCCCTCCTTCTTCATTTAACTTTCCCCCACAACTTCCTTAGCAACAGCACGGTTCAAATTGGACCTTGTCTCCAATACATAGGTCCATAAACTTTTGTGTCCATTTAAAATATATATTCAGAGCACCATCCATTGGAATTAATTAACTCTGCAACTCCAGTCTACTAAAATTGTCAATAATGTAGAACTAAAAAATTATAGTTACTGTTAGATATTATATAATAGTTTGATATTCCTTCTAACTTCTTAAAGAGACAGTATTTAAAATATCCCAGAAAACAAGCTAGTATAATACAGTTAGTCAGGGAATTTAACCTTTAGTTTCAAATTTTTGTTCTTTATCCGTGAGCTGGGTGAGAGTTGACAGCTGCCAGTCACATAAGATTAATTTAAATTACTCCAGGTCATGAAGTATGTACATACATAGAACATTACCTGTCTTGATTAACTGCCGATGAAATGTTTTGACTGGTGACTTCTTTCAGAAGGCCTAGATTGGTTAGGGATAACATGTTGATGAAATGGTCCTTAAGAGCTCCAGTAACCCTTAAAGAAAGCCAGAATTTTTCTGGGTTTTTCTCCCCTTCTGAAAATGTTTACCTCCTCTTAACTACATATAGAGCAAAACGTTGGGAATACTGGATTTCCAAAAATACGAATAGCCCTCTGATTTCTTTTCTTTTACTTATTCCCTCTCTTATTATTGAAACATTTTTTTCCAAAATTATTTTGGTACATTTTATTTTTAAGATGAATAACAACAAAAAAAGTTGTTTCTCTTAATAATAAATTTTACTGGAACTTATCACATTTTATTAAATTATCACATTTTTATTAAACTATTGGGGGTAGTTCCAGAGGAAGAAGCATGAAATTCCAGAATATTGCACTTCAGTGTTGTTTCGATCGTGAAGATAGAATTCTTCCTGGGTTTGCGGATGCTATAGTTGCTGGTAAAGTTTTTCAGAAACATCTACGAACTATTTAGATAGCTTCTATTTTTATTTATTCTCAACATCTAGCCAACCACATTTTTGGCACTTAGAATATAGAAAGTAGAGATAAAATTTAACTTTGTATGGAAGAGCTGGGTTTAAACAATTGATTGTTTTTAAGAGGTATCTTTCTGATCATAAATTCATCTGTGCCCAAGAGCTGAAGATCACTGGGACATGATGTCATCACCTGAATTTCTTATTTAATTACTGACACTAGTTTCTAAATTTTAATCCATCAATTATCTTCCAGTTTAAGGAATTGTTTAACTCTCTAAAGGTAGACTGTATTATATCAAAAAAGGCCATTAAATATAAAACATTTTTCTAGTGTAGGCCAAGAGAATTTTTCTGCATAAAAATATAGGCAGCAATATATTCCAGGTTTCGTATGATGATTCCAGTTTCAAATACTTGATCCTGTTGTTATAAATAATTCCACAACTCAGAAAAAATAATGCCCTTGGCCATACCTTATGCAAAAAAAGAGGTGGAGGTGGACTTACCATAATGGGATATATTCAAAATAAATGTTACTTTCCTTTTAATACTCAGCCTTCTAGGTAAGTGTCCAATAAAATTTGCTTCATCTTCTATTTTAAACAAGAGCTCTCTCAAGATGGAGAAATTTCTATCTCAGTTATGTCCTCCTGCCAAGGAAAAAAAATGCTTATATGTCCATTGTTAATTGAATAGAAATTTTATAACAGCTCTTTGTGGATAATTCTTGTGCCTAGACACTGAATTTAAAGGATTTTATTACTTTAAAAATTGATTTTGCTGGTATCTAGCTAATGCCTTGGTCTGTTGGAAGACACATGCTGGCAATAGCATGGAAATGAACACACTGCCTGCTATTTGGGGGGCCCATTCACTCCTATTCTGCGCTGTTTTAGCAGCATGTGACACTCTTCCCTGTGTGTCTTCCCTTGGGGCCCAGCCAGAGCACTAAATACATCCATACAGGTGACATAATTTGTATAGACCATGCTGTGAGTTTTCTACAATATAATGCCAGCTAGAGTGATGTGGTGCACAACCATTACAACCACACTGCATGGTGCCCACGGTGTCACTAGACTCTTCAAATCCTGCCCAGTTCCATCCCTTGTCTTAGATCTGTCCCTCTTCTCCATTTCCAAGTATTTGGAGAAAAATAATCTCCCTCATTTTCCCTATTATCTACATTCAAAATTCTCTCTTTAACCAGTATTTTCTCAAATCTTTTAAAAAGAGGGCAACGTTCTAGTTTCCAGTAGACAAAAATGGGTTAATGATTGACATCTATTTTATTATCTTAAAGTGATCTTTAATTATAAAATGTAAAATGCATGCAAAGTGCCAAATTTGGAGGTAATCTGAGGAAAATATTTGGGGACCAGAAGGCCTTTGGATCCTACCTCCTTTCATTTCATTGAAATGAAATATTCTGGAGTCTCATGTCTCCTCTCTACTCTGGCTTTAGCTTTTTCATGTTTATTAGGGAGTAAAATTATTACAGGAGAAAGCATCAACTTTATAAGAAATGTATTGAATAGTTCTTATTATTTCATTTTCTAGATCTAGAAAAATTTTATTATTTTGTATTTTCCTAAAGTATTTACTTTCCACTGCATTTTGAAAATTTCTGTGATTATAAGGACCATGTTGAATTTTAAATATGTACAATAAACACTTGCTAGATTCTTAACTTGTGCCATATAAAAGGAATGCAGAATGCAATAAGATGAAATTGTTGCTCTTGGGAAGCTTATGCCTAATTGGAAATGCAGAAATAAAGCAAGAGTTCTGATATAGTCATACTATAAAAAGGAAGCATAGTATTTGCAACTATTTTAGCCAATGATGGAATTTTTTCCAAAAGAGTTAGAGAAAACTCATGAAATAAGGAGAAGTTACATCATGATAAAAACAAGTCAAAGGAAGTATTTCATATGCTTAAACTATTAATGTCAGAGACAAGGAGATATAAAACCATCTGAGACAGGAGCAGGTGATAGAAGTTGATACAATTGTCGTGGCCACAAGTATGACAAACTGACTTTTAAGCACAGGAGCTTCACAATTCAAACAAGTCACACTTTGAAAGCTATTGGTATTGGAAAAATAGAAAGAATGGAGCTAGGGAAACAAACTAAGAGATGACGACATTATAAATTGAATTGAGGAAGTCACAACAGGAGGAAAGGAAATAATGTAATGGTAGTAGTTATTATGAGAAGGACGATTCAGCAAGTTATTTGAATTTGAATGGTGAAGGAGAGAGGATCTACATAAACTCTCACATTGCTTAGTGATAACATTAACTGAATTGGAAAATCCAAGTGTGGTAATAGTAGTAGAGATGAGGATATATAGAGACTAGAAGCTCAGTTCTGGAAATGTTGACTTTCTGTCCTTCTCATTTCAAAGTAAAAAGTTCAGGAGATAAAAAAGAGATCTTTTCTTTTCTTTTCTTTTTTTAATGGTGGGTTCACAAACTAGTGGGTAGGAATTAAAACCATGAAATTGGATAGAATTAGTCCAGAAGTTAGGAGACAGACTAGAGGATAATTGGGAAATATACATATTGAGAGAGGTTAGAAAGACCTAGTGAAGAATAATATTTAAGAGAAGCAAGTTCTGAAAAAGGAGATGATGATATATGACAAACACACTGGAGATGCATGATGATATATCATTGGTGTACTTGTGTACTCAAGTGCTTTATTCCAGTAAAATTATGAGGTTTGAGTACTCCACAAAAACTTGGTAAGCCCTGCTTTGAAATATCAATTCATAGCCATTATTACTTGAAGAGATCATGCTAACATTTCATTTTAATCTTTTCAACAACTCAAAGTTAAGTATCACTTAACTTAAGTGATAAAGCTGAAGCTAATAGAAGTGATTTGCTTGAGGTATCAAAGATAATACTTATAAGACTGAGTTTTGAATTTTGGTTTTTGTAACACCAAAACCCAAGTTTCTAATCAATAAAATATTTTTCTTACTTTCTTAGTTTATACCAACTTACCTTCTATTTTAGGGAATGATAATTGGTTTGATTATGTGTAATACCAATCAGCTATTGAGTGATCTATCGAGTTTCTTTCATTGGAGTTTAGAAAATGCCTCTCCTGTCATAAACAATTCCGTAGCTATGGGGCACAGTATCATAAATGACTTCTTGTCTTTGAATTGACTTTGGCTCTTTGCCTTTGTTTAAATAGAGCACAGTTGAGAGAAGCATGGTCATCTCGGGGAAAGTTCTATGTAACAGATAGCACAAGGTGCCTGGGAAGAGTAATCAGTAAAAGTAATTTGAAATAAAAGCAAGTTTTGGGAATGAGAACCATTAATTATGCTTGAAGATCCAAAGTCTCAGTGTAAAGTTTCCAAGAGTCTTGATTTGGAGACATTTCCTTTGTGTTAGAGACAAGGAATCTATTGAACACAGTAGATACATGGATGGACTTCAGGGGAATGAAGGGGAGCAAAGTGAGAGCCATCAACTTCCACAAACACATCCACATATTTTTAATGTGTACATATTTATCAAGAGACTATCATCTGCCTTCAAAGTAGTCCAAGACTAAAAAAAGTTAAAGAAATGTCAATGTTATTTATTTTTTTTATCATGGAAAATTCTAAACACACACAAAAGTAGAGATAATAATAAAAGAAACTCTCATGTAGCTAGCACCCAATTTCAAAAAGTGTCAACATTTGGCCTATTTTATAAACTTTTTCTCAATACTTTTTGATTTTGTATTGTGTTACTAAAAAGGAAATCATATATATCATGCATGGCAATTCTTCACTGTGTGTCTCTGATTTCTCCATTTTCCTCTTCATCCTACATGTCATGGCTCATCATGATGTTTCTTCAGTCAAAAACTCTGAAGACATTTTGGTTGGTCTATAATTGTAGCATTCTGGGGAGTGGAAGCAGGAGTTTGAGTTCAGGGGTTTGAGATCAGCCTAAGTAAGAGCAAGATTCCACCTCTACCAAAAAAGTAGAAAAACTAGCCCAGCATGGTGGCAGGTATCTGTATTCCCAGCTACTTGAGAGGCTGAGGCAGGAGGATCACTTGAACCCAGGAGTTTGAAGTTTGAGCTCGGCTAAAGCCATTGCACTGTAGCCTAGGCAACAGAGCGAGACTCAGTCTCAAAAAAATTAAACAAACAACAAACAAAAACTCTGAAAGCACATGCACTACTTGGAATTTAAGACTTCTCAAAATCCACTTCCAGATAATATTTTCTTAAAATACTCTTGAAATTTATACTCTAAACAACTTGGCCTACCACTGACATGGGTCCGAAATATTTACATGTTTAGACATATAAATATCCTTGACTCTTTACAATGTCTTTTTTTTTTTTTTTTCTGAGACAGTCTCACTCTATTACCCTGGGTATAGTGCCATGGTGTCATAGCTCATAGCAACCTCAAACTCATGGGCTCAAGAGATTCTCTTGTTTCAGCCTCTGAAGTAGCTGGGACTACAGGTGCCAACCATAAGCCTGGCTAGTTTTTTCTGTTTTTTAGTAGAGATGGTGACTCTACTGAGCAAAGGTGCTCAGGCTGGTCTCAAACTCTTTGAACATCTGAGCTCAGGTGATCCACTTGCCCTGGCCTCCCAGAGTGCTAGGATTACAGGGGTGAGCCACCACATCCGGCCTCTTTAGAATGTCTTAATTTCATACTTCCCCTTTCTAAATTTATCCCATATCACAGTGTAATTGGAATTCTACTGTGCATCTGCAGAAATCTTAGATGACTATAAGGGATCTGACTCCCATGAGTGCCTCACATACCAGGTGTTTTACATGCATTTGGCAATTACTGTATTACAAATACAGTATGGCTGTATAAGATTATTTTCATAGTTTCAAATTTTAAACATCTTAGAAAATATATTCCATGGATTTATTCCTGCTAGTCAGAAAGCAACTGGCTTTCAGGTCCTATTTCAGTTTTCTGACAAGCTATGTATGAAACAACTCTAGTGTACATCAGTTACATACCATTTCTTGGGCATTTAGTTCATAGGTTTGTCACCGTGAATCATCAGAATAAGTCCTAGATATCTACTACAGCCAATCTATTGGCCCTGGCTTCCAACTATTAGTGAACAGCAAAAGAAATAACAGTTATTTAATGTGGAAACAATCACAGAAGTTGTGCCTCATGCTTTTTTTTAGTCAAACCCCCACAACAAAACAATAAAACATAATACTAGTGTTGTCATTATTTTTTTCTTTTTTTTTTTTATTGAATGGTAACTGTGTACATTAATGCACTTCTGGGGTACAGTGTGGTGTTTTCACACACAATCCGAAACACTTCCATCAAACTGGTTAACATAGCCTTCATGTAATTTTCTTAGTTATTATGTTAAAATGTTCATATTCTACTCATAGAAAGATTCACTTGTACCCTTGTAAGATAAACCACAGAAGTGAACCCTCGAATCCCCCTTCCTCCACCCGTTCCCCCTCCCTCTCCCCTCCCTGTATCCTTAGGTTGTTATTAGGTTATAGCTTTCATATAAAAGGTTTAAATTAATTTCATAATAGGGGTGTGTACATTGGATACTTTTTCTTCCATTCCTGTGATACTTTGCTAAGAAGAACATTTTCCAGCTCCATCCATGTGAACATGAAGGATGTAAGGCTCCATCTTTCTTTATGGCTGCATAGTATTCCATGGTGTACATATACCACAGTTTGTTGATCCATTCATGAATCGATGGGCTCTTGGGCTTCTTGTCATTTTTATTTGGAGGAAGTGACACAACATCTGACAAAGTGCCAAACCTCTTTAAGAGAAAGATGAAGACTTTGAAGCAAGCTCTATCTGACGAAAATATCTTGCTTCAGTATAATAGAACGAGTCTCCATAGAGTCCATGAAGACACTATACATTTCTTCTAACCTAATCCAAGCTACCCACGATGTCATCCTTCTATCCCAGTTGTACCAGCTTCCCATTGTTTGAGTCAATCAAATAATCAATATTTTTAATTAATACATAAATGTAACCAGTTGACAGTGATCAAATGATCAGTTCTGAAGCCTGTTATGTAAATGGCTAAGTCACTGAATAATATCATCACTTCCACCTTAACCAAAAGACTCTCTCTCTCCCCATTTCTCTCTCTCTCTGTCTCTCTCTCCTCCCCTTCCTCTTTTCCTCTCTGACTCTCTCTTTCCCTTTTTGTATGCTAAATGGATTTCTTAGTCACCCTTAGATAATTATAAGCTTTATTTCAGTGTCTATTCTGAGAACTTTATTTGCATGGTCAAATTGAAACTGACCAAAAGAAAGCCTATCTCAGCTGAGTTCCGAACAAAAAATACATTTTGGATGGTGCATATCTGTCTCACACAAAAAGAATGGACAGGGATCAGGCAGTACCTCCTATTTCTCTTTGTATAAACTTAATAATTGCCCATTAACAGTGCAACAAACTGTTAATGGGATTGGGCAGTTTACATATTAATTTGCAGAGTTTAGTCCAGTTACAAATGAAAACTGCGAAGTATTTTTTGACAACTTATTAAAAATTTAAGTATGCATCCAAACCCTCAGGCTACTTGGTTTTTAAAGTTAAATTTTTGTCTGAAATAGCAATGCATGATGCCTGTCAAAAACCTGGAGCAATAATAGCTTTAGGCTACTTTCCAAAAATAAAATAGCACTCTATATCAGTCAGCAAAGTGCGAGTGCCTTGTTGTACATGGCCTCCTTTAATGGGTGATAATTCCTGCAGTTGAAATTTGTCTGTAACTTGGTGAGAAAAGACTGGACTCTGTGTGTGTTACAATCTGAAGTAAACTGTACCTTGTCCATCGAGGTGACAGAACAAGAGTGGACAGCTTACTTTTGATAAACAAATGGGTAAGAAAATGACTTATCGTTTCCAAATGAGCAACAAAGCTATAAGTAAAATATTTCAACATGAAATGTTTTTTAATTTCATTTCCTATTCATGAAATAAAGGAGGATATGTCAGGAAAGAAATTCAGAGTTCAGTGAACAGCTAGTCTGTATTGGGTACCATGCAAATTTTCCTTCTCTGGTGAAATGATGGATTGTATTTGATTGGGGAAAGAGCTTGATAGCTTGTTGAGTTGGAGGAATGGAGAAGAATTAAAAATAATAAATAAATACTCTTCTTAAAATTATCTTTCCTATTTTAAGAAAATAGACTTTAAAAATTTTGTGTCACTCTGGCGGTGCCTATGGTTCAGTGGATAGGGCGCTGGCCCGGTGCCAAATACCAGGGGTGGAGGGTTTGTACCTGGCCCTGGCCAACTGCAACAAAAAAATAGCCAGGCATTGTGGTGGGTGCCTGTAGTTCCAGCTACTCGGGTGGCTGAGGCAAGAGAACCACCTAAGCCCAAAAGCTGAAAGTTGCTGTGAACTGTGACATCACAGCACTCTACTGAGGGTGACAAAGTGAGACTCTGTCTCTAAAAAAAAAAATTTGTGTCATACACTTGACTAGGGATAGTACCCTAATGGAAGCAATGTTTGCAAATGTCAGGAGTGGGAATGAAGGATCTGAGTGTTCTTGGTTGTCCCACTAATTGAGGGAAAGGCTACTCCTGCAATGTAGTAGGGACAAGCCAAGGATGCAGGTAGACATTTTGGCTTAACCTGTCAATAATTACCTCTACCCTCGCCCCATCCAGAAATACCTCCCTACCATTTTCTGGATGTTTGTTTAGTTTATGTAAACATGAAAAAAAAACTTTTTAAATATTATTCTTATTAATAATCAAGTAACGAATGTCATATATTTGTCATCTTACTAGCGGTAGTTTAACACACATATACAAAAAAGAATAGAAAGGATTTGTGATGTTTCCTTGCCTCCAAATCCGATAAAGTCATCTATTATTATTAACGTTATCATGACTATTACTACTACTACTACCACCATATTATCATTGTTTGGGGTAGTCTTCTGGAAACAGATGCTCTTCACCCTTGAAGAGATTCTATTTCTTCTAAAAGACAAGATTTATGATCCAGTGGTGACTCATCGTACACAAGTATTGAACAAGTTCTGATAGGTTCATACAGGCCTTGTAAAGCACACTCAGAATAGTGTCACTGTGACTACAGGGAAGGGGCCATGTGAGATCAACCTGAAGTTGTTACTTGCTTACATCCTCTTCCTTTCTTTCATAAATGTCCTTTCCTGATTTCAGAAATCACCAATTCATCCATTTCCTACCACCAATAAGATTAGCCTTGTAGAAAGACATTTGGCCTTGTTTTTCTTTCTTGTTATTCATTCTTACTATTTTACAAGCAAACTGCATTTATTCTATGTAAAGTATTTTATAACACTCCATGAGAGTTTAGGACCCTGGCTAGCCCAACACAGAGAACATCTTCAGCAGCTGACAAGCATCCTTCTAATCTATTTTACAGGTAGCTTTGTCTTTCTTGCTTCTTTTTCAACTTTCTTATTCACTTATTTTTCTTCACCACTTCCTCTCAACGTATGTTTATAAAGCAAATAACAAATTCATAACTGATTTTGTTCTTGCATGTTCCCTAGCTTTGTTGGAAGAATAAAAAAAGGAAGGCCTTGACATTGAAGAAAACCCCTTTCTGAATACTCAGAAAGCACAGGTATGTATTTAATAAAGTTTGCTCACCTGGATTGTCCCCCATATCTGAAAGAAGTTTGGAGAACTGAGAACTGCATAAAATCTTCAAGGCCAATAACATCTCACTTGCCACATTAGGACTGCACTCATTGCTACAAGTACTCGTGAACTCAACATTAAGGTCATCTTACAGGTATGTGGAATCAGTAGTTTCTTACCTGATATACTACTGGGAATAAGGATAAACCTCCCAAGTGTAGCTTCCCAAATGTCCCTTACTCATACACTCGCACACAGGGATCCCGTCTTGGGATCTTAAACCATCCTGGGAATGAAAAACAATTTTTAAATTTGCTTATTATTTATAACATAGAATTTTTATGTCATTAGATTCAATCCAGTGAGTAGGATGGGAGGAGTGGTTAAGGAGCTCCTAGGAGACTATTAAGCGGAGGTTCCTTAAATGAAGGAAGTGGTACTTCTGGAAAAAGAAAGAAAGAAAATGTGTAATCTGCAAAATCATCGGCAGATTATGACCAGTGTGTCTGCGTTGTCTCTGTGTGTTAGATATTTGAACAAGAAATTTTAAATACACTTATATTTTTATTCAACTTCAAATAAATTCTGTATCTTGCTTTATGAAATTCTGGAAATTGCATATTCTTACAGAATGATATGAATAATCACCTTATTTTTCTCTGAAATTTGGATTTTTTTGACAAGTTTAACGAAAAAGGTGACTCCTCCATAGTTAGCTATAAAACAAATATTTATCTAAAGTGAATTATGTGTTTTGTTTTGTTTCCATTACTTACATCACAATTTCAGAGACTCATTTTTGAGAGAAAAAATTGTGTCTGAGAGCCAAGCGTAGTCGTACCTTCGCTCATGTACCTTAGCTCTCAGAGGCAATGCGAGTGTCACAGGAGACTAGTCATGGAGAAGCCCCATGCTGGGTGCAGAAGCTGAGATCCTGTGGGCCCATGCCCCAGACTTGAATATTTTAATGTGAACATGTCCTCCCAGGTGCCATGCAAAATGATAACAATGTAATGTTAAGAAATAATATATTTATCATTTTATACTTTGTTTTTAAGTGGGTTTTTTGTTTTGTTTTTATGTAATTTACTCATTTAATTTCAACAACTCCCTCAGGAAAGCATTATTATTACCATCAACCACATTTTACAGACAATGAATGCCATCTCTTCCTCTGTTCAAATTCTACAAGCAGTGTGCCCAAATGTCCAGTACTTTTAATTACCTATTGGGGTACGAGGTGTGAGGCTCATTCATTTATTCAAGTCATTGGTATTAATTACTCCATGTGTTAGTTTGCCGGGCTGCTATAACAGAACACCCCAGACTGGGTAGCTTAAAACACCAGAAATGTATTATCTCATTGTTTTGGAGACTGGAAGTTTGCAGTCAAAGTGTCAATACGGCTGTGCTCTCTCTGAAACCCGTAGGAGAATCCTTCCTCGCCTTTATAGCTTCTGGAAGTTTATCCGCAGCCTTTGACATTTCTTGCCTTGAAGATGCATAATTCAATCCTTGTTTTAATTATCACATGCAGTTTCTCTCTGTGTGTCCCTGCATGGTCAGTCTTCTGCACGTTTTTGTTCAAATTTCCCCCTTTGATATGGGAAATATAACCTAGTCATATTGGATTAGATCACACCCTAATGACATCACCTTTATTTGTTCAAATATGCAAGACCTTACTTTCAAATAAGATCCCATTTTGAGGTTCTGAGGGTTAGGCCTTCAGCATACACTTTTTTGGAGGGGGTAATGCTTTACACATGACACTTGCTATCACAGGAAAAATAATGATTCACAGATGAATTGCATATGGTCCTTCTCATAAGGGTCTCACAGTCTAATTGAGTACTCATATAAGTAAATGAACAATTACATCATAGCATGCCCAATACTTTGGTAAAGTTCAGTTACAAAGGTGGCTTATAGAAGATTTATCAAGAAAGATGAACTTAGGTAAGTCGTGCATGATGAAAATGAACTAGTCAAGTGGAAAATTATCTTTAAAAGACAAAAGTAAGAATGGAAGAACACAATACATCAGGACACTTGCAACAAATTGAGAATAGCTGGAGCTTAGGAGGTGGGTTTGCATGTGGGGGGAAGGGACCTTTCAGGAAATGAAGCTGGGCTGATGAGAGTCAAAGCCAGGAATGGCCTCGCACTCCACCAAGACAATTTTGGTTTTGCTGCTAATGACAATAGGAAATTATTGATGGATTTTTGAGATAAATAATGACCTACTAAGATTTGTGTGGGGTTAGGTATGAGAGGTGATTAGCAAATAGAAAGAATGGGACATAATGGCCAACAGATGTGATGAACAGGAAAAAAACAGTACAAAGCATGATCATCTCTAATTTGGACAACTGCATAGAGAACTGGATCTTTCCTCAATAAACAAAATTTATCCAAAAGATCCATTTCAGGGAGGAACGATCATGAGTTCAGTCTGAGACATTTTGAAGAATCTGAGATGCCTGGGAAATCAACAAGCTGATTCGGAAAAGAAGTGGTTAGATCTGCAAGTCTGACCCGGGGCCCAGAAATGGATATGAAAATCATCCACACGCAGGAGTGGGGAGATCACACAGCAGGAGAGGAGTTAGCAGAGTGAGAAGAAGAGGACATCAAAGAGACCTTACCTTGAGCTCGAAACCCAGCTACTTCTTAATAATATAAAAACTAATTCCCAATCATTACATGTAGGAGACGCCAACATCCGAGCAAGATGATCTGCAGTTGAGGCGTGGACCTCGGGCCATTCCTCCACAGCAGTTCCTTGTGGGAGGAGCCTGTGCCCTCAGCACGTAGTCATTGTTAATTTCTCCCCTCACCTGTGTTGTTCTGGCTCAATAAAAGGCTGGTGTGGAGGTTACTCGGGGCTACCCGGAAAGTAAGGGCTAGCCTGCTTTCCACAAGCTTGTACTTCTAATCCGCTTCTCGCCTGGTTCCTTCTTGCGCTAACCGAGACCAGGGCCACAGGAGCCCGATGGGTCGTGACAATTACAACAGTATGGCACCCGCAGATAATGAACATATGTTTTCATGATACCTGAAACCAGAGTCAGCTCCCCTGGGACTCCTGCTGTCCTTCACACACATTCATTTGTACGGCTCCAGAGGACCCAGGGAACCTACTGTGCAGCTCTCAGACAAAACTGAAGTGGTCGGAGGCAGAAGAGAAGATCCAAAAGAGAGTAATAAACTGGAAGACAGTGAAGAGATTCAGACACAGAGAAACAACTTCATTCTGTTAACTCCTGAGACAGTTCAAGGTAATGATTTAAAAGTACTCATTGCACTTAGCAACTAGGATTTCTGATGGTCTTGACAAGATGACACTCTGTGGGATGATGGAAGCTGAAACCACCCCGCATTGAATCAAGAGCTGAATGAGAATGAAATTGGGATGAGAAATGAGAATTGGAAATCGCATGATCTGATGACTCTTTCTAGTAGTTTTGTTCTTTAAGGAAGGAAAGATGTGTATGATCATTAAAAAGAAAAATTAGAACAAATTCTTAAGTTAGGAGTGTTTTGAATGTCTTTATATGCTGAAGGATATAAGCCAAGAGGGGGTGAGAGGGAGAATTTATTTTAGGTGAGAGAACAGATAACTGGTATTAAAAGAAAAAAAGGAAAAAACTAAACTCTGCAAAATACTTTAAAGAGGTTTATTCTGAGCCAAATATGTATGACTACCAGATAGAGCACATGGCCTCAAGAGGGTGTGAAAAATATGTCTGAGGAGGCTGAATTACAGTTGTTTTTCTCCTGTCTTTCATGGAGGCAGGAATTATAGATAAAATCATGAATTAGTACATGGAAAGTGTACACTGGCTTGACCAAAAGAGGGACATCTTAAAGTAGAAGTTTACAGGTTTTGGTGGGTCTACAAATTCCTTGATGTATAGTTGGTTAAAGAAATAAGGCCTTGTCTGATGGCTTTGACTGTTTTATATTAAGATAAGGAAGTCTGTTAGTCAGAGACAAGCCACTGCCTAAGAGATCACCGCTCAAGTGGTCTCTTAAGCAAGTTGATGGCCTGCAGGTGATTTAAACTTTGCTCTGCAGACATTAGGTTCTGTTAGTAACTTAGTGTCTTATTGTCTGAAGTGTGTCTAACCTCTCTTCCTTTTACAGGAACTCAATTTAATATTTTTCTGAGGTCCCCTTGGCCAAGATGGGGTCTGTTAAGTCAGTGTGTGTGTCGGGGGGGGGGGGAACTCAGGTTTTTTAGTTCACACTGGTAAATTGAATTTACCAGATGGCAACAGGTTGAAGTGAAGTTATTAGCCTTGGTTGGAAGAAGAACTTATCCTAGGCTGTAAAGACAAAAGGAACAGATGCAGGAGAATGCAGACACATAGACTGGACTGGGGAGCTTATACTCTCAGTGAGATGAGAGACAAAAATCGCAGTCCTCAGTAAACATTCTCCTCCTGCAGGACTCAGAGAGTGATGACTACTTGAAAAATACAGCCATATTTGTAGAACGTGGTAGCAAGAGATAAAGATGGGGGCCAAAACATGGGATGGGTGGAGGGTGTGCTGGAGGATATCAATACATATGGAAAAGAAAAACTATAACCCAGGAGCCAGCATCTGCAATGAATGGGGAAGTCAGTCGATAACAATGACTAAGGGTAGGGAGATTAACATCAGTGGAATATGTCCTTTATGCTTCCCTGAGATTACATCAACAGTTGGTCTAAAAGAAAATACTGGAATCTTTGAGTCCACTAACTTTGTTTCTTTATACTGTATTCTGTGGCTCTTGAGGAAAACAATCACCACATGAAAAGCCTGCTGGGTAAAAAGTGTTTGCATGGGGAAGGATCAAAGCCATTGCTAGGAATCACCCACCCTGGTATCACCTGTGAATGGTTAAGAGGCAGGGTAATGGCAGCATCAGCTGACTGTCTAACCTTCAGCACTGCCAGGCATGCTCAAAGGACTTAACGCTTCAACATCAGGTGAAGCACCCTTGGGTGTCATGAGAATGTAGTCTGAGCTAGTGAATAGTCATGGGACCTGTTCCCTCTCTGCCTCAAGACAAAATCAAGCTTGGATAACAAACATCTAACTGTCAAACTGCACTTGTTGTTGCATAGAAGCTTCCCAAATATTAGGAAGAGCTATTTGATACAGTACAGCTGCTAGAAATCTCAATGAGAGCCTGGCTCTAATGGCTATTCCAGAGGTGATGCTCAGTTCCTCCAAGAACCTTCATCACTGTGGTCTGAGGAGCAGCAGGATCTGCCTCATCTGGGAACTTATTAGAAATGCAGATCGCAGAGTTCTCTCCAGAGTTAATGTATCAGAATCTGCTTTTTAACAAGATCCCCAGGTAATTCCCAAGCACATTAAAGTTTGAGGAATGCTGTTCTGAAAGAACCTGATGAGAGCCACAGCCGCTAGGAGCATCAGTCTGTTTGCCCTTTTGTGTGAGAGCACAGATTAGGTATTCATCTACCTTTCACAGCAACTGTTCCTGATAGCCAGTGAAGATTGTCCTGCAGGAATAGTTGCCCACCTGGGAGCCTTGTCCAGCTGGCTGAGATACTTTGCAGTTTGTATGAGTGGTAGAGGCAGGTGGGGGACAGAGAAGGGACGAGAGAACACAGGTGCGGATGTACGTGTGTGCATGCTTGTGTGCCTGTGCATGTGTGTGCATCCTTGTGTTCCTGTGTGTGTGGATGTGTGCATGCATGTGTACACATGTGCATATGTGTATGTGTACATGTGCTTATGTGTGTGAGTGTGCGTGTGTGTACGTGTGTGTGTGTTGCTCCTCTCCAGAATTCTTATGGCAGTGAAATCTACAAAGAAATGATTTTTTAAAAATTCCTGGGGAAGGGTGTGCCTGAGGGAGTCTTGGTCTACATTTGTCACAAGAAGATGGTAGGTCTGTTACCATAGAATTTCTTCTGTGTTGTGTTGGCCCCACTTCAACAGACTCACTGAATGTCAGAAAAATAGAATTTCAAAGATCATCTTCAATGATCTCTTTGGTTCATTCACAAACTTCAAGTGAACAGACCATGCCTGGGTAAGCCTCACACCAACTCTGGACATCAGAACTAGCCTAGGTTTGTTCCAGAGAAGAAGGGATTCCCCTAAAACTTGTTATTATCACCAAAAAAGGATCTCCTTCATGTCCTGATATTTTGACTGGTTCACTCATAAAAGGAAGAAACAGAAGTGACTCTTTTTTTTTTAATTTCACGTTGACCCAATGGTAAAATTATATTTATTCAGAAAGTGTGGGATCCAAAAGAATCATAATTTAAAGAGAAAAGTTAGCATGTGCTCTTTTTCTCTCATTTACACTAAAGCCAGTGAAATGCAAAACTATTAGCAATAAAACTATGCTTTGGGTGTTCTCTACGAATTAGAAGCTGTGTTGAACCTAAGGTGGTTGAAGTTCAAATCTAGGCAAATCATACACTGTGCTTTTCTCTGTAAATCAAACTCCCCCGACATCCTCCTCATTATAACGCCGAGTTGGAGGGTAGGGAGAACAAGGTAAACTTTCAGCCTCTGTCTGTTGCGTTACTTTACTCCAGGGAGAGCTTTGAGCAGGAGAAATCAAATTCAAGAACGGATCATCACACCATCGTGCTAGAACATAATTGTTAGGAGAAGACATAGCTTCAAATCTATGATTTGCTTAATTCATGTTTTCCCCCCCTTCAGATTAAAATTGAACTCTCTGCTTTAGTTTCATTTTTAAGGTTAAACGTGCCTCTATGTAGGCAAGTCTAGGTGTTCCAAAGTTTTGTTTGGTTTGGGGTCCAAATGATGAGAAATCTTTGAACTATTCTTTTGATTCCTGTAGTAAACAACAGATTAGATTCAGGTCCGATTCAGCCAACCCTGTTGCCCTGTGCAGGATGCACTTTACATGCACCCGCCCCGGTCTGTATGCTTTATTTATGCCTATTGAGCAATGTCCCCGAAGATGGCTATTATACTAAAGAACCAGCATTCCACTACCTTTTTCACTACGTCAAACACGACAAGGCAAAGACTTCTCTTCTTGTAAATCTTTTCAGGCCATTTGCATTTTTTTCAGCATTAAAATAGAAATTAAGCCACTTTTGAAGAATCATAATTTTTCGGACATGTAATGAGACATAACAAATGAGTTCAATAACAATCTTGAGGAAATAGACACGTGTGCTTAGACTCATACCCGCCCTCCATTGAGTTAGTGTGGCTGCTGGTGGTGGTGAGTCAAAGAGGGGCCTTGTGAAAATATATAAATTGTTTTTAATAGCGATCTCTTTGCAACAGGAAGCATTTTCTACTGGCTCTTATTCTCTCTTTTCTTTTTCCTTTTCTTAAACAAAGGAGAGATTGTTTACAGCGGCTCAGATATATTTTGTAACACATCGTTAAAATGATCCAACCCAGGCAGCTCACAAGAGCCAAGTTTTAGGTAATGATGAACTTGTGATACACAGAAGCCAGACAGGTTATTCTGCTGATTCAGCCAGATTCATGAGCCTGGGATACACATAGTTTTCTCCTAAGACAAAATTAATAGTTTGTAAAGCACCAAAAAATATAAAGAGAAATAGTCTAAGACTCCAAGCAAAAAGGTCTGATCTCAGGATGCATTTCTATCTGCAACAGAGATTCTAAAATGATAATAGGAGTAACTCACTGACAGTGATGACTTTAATGTGCTCTGTATACCTAGCTTAATTGTCCGACATGTCATTTGTTTTTTACTTTAAAAAATTGATTTGGGGGGAAGAAGAGTGACTATTCAAAGTGTCATCTCTTAAGTTCACTGTAAATGTGAGTTTTGCACACAATAATAAAGAACAGGTAGGCACCCAGACATTGGCAATGAGACGACAACTCACACACTTCCCATCTCCTGCGTTTGGAATAAATTACAAATGTACATTATCTGTGTATATCCTTTTTTTCTCTCTCTCTCTTCCTGCCAACAGATGGATTCTCCCTTCTGTTCCTACATACTGGAGATGTCATCAGCTGTTATGAGGAAAGACAGGTTCCTAAATTCAGACCTTGAAGGAGAAAATCGTTTTACTTCACCTTTAGTAAGGATTTCATTTGTAAATGTTCCTGTCAATTGGAAAGACAATGACTGAGCACTGCAGCCCAGCAATGTGGCAGAAGGAAATTAGGCAGTGGCGGAGGCGGGAAATGCCGGGATTTGCCATCTATGTAGACAGGAATCCTTTTAAGATCATAAATCTCTCTCACAATTTCATCGTTGGGTAAAGGTCACCTACTTTTATATATTCAAGCCAGCCTTCTTTCCATTTAAAAAGATAGAGCTCAATCACGGAATGATTGAGAACGTCTCAGAATATGGCTACATTAAATTTCACAAAAGAAAGTGCATGCAAAATCTTAAAAGCCACTGAGAGAGAGGAAAAGAAGGGAGACAGAGAGAGATCAAAGGTAGGTCCTCGAGATTAGCTTACCCCGAGTTTTGTTCCGAGCAGTCCCTTCTGTTTTTATGGGTAGATACTTTTGAGGGAGGTAAAGAAACCCCCACAGGGCCACTGGTGAGGGGGAAGGCAGAGTTCTCTGAAAGTTACAGATGTGGCATAGAAATTCTTTCTCATTTTGGAAAAGAATCTTAGCCTCCTAACATCTTGGGGATACTTTGCGCATCCCTTTTTATAGTCACATACCTCCATAGTTGCAGTTACTTTTCTTCTGGCCATTTTAGCTGATAGAAGTTTGGAGAATCTTCTGTAGTCCTTTCATAGACACTGCTGAGAAATACATGACCGTGCATGTGAACGGGTACTTTTTAGACCCCTATGGTAAGATTTACAATTTATCCTCACTAAAATTGACCTTGTTTTATTGAGAGCAGTTGCTGTGTCATGCAATGAATTTGTTGCTTCTCAAGTTTGAAGCATACACAGTGTTAAGTTTTCTAAGAGAGTTGGGGGTGAGGGAGAAGATAAAATATTTTAGATTTGACATTGGTACAGGTTGAGCTAAGCAGGATTTTGATATGTGAGCATGGCAGAGAGGTTATATTCTGTCTCATCTTACTATATAATTTTCTTCTAATTGTGAACCACCTCCTTCAACACCCACCAACGCATATCTTACAGATAATGGTCATATTGTGGGACCAGAAAAGCAACCATAAAATGTCGACAGCAACACAGAGAGCCTGAAAAAAGTTATCTTTATGATTTTGCCTTATGTTGTAAGCTGTAGGCAATTTAAGAAATTCAAAACAAAAAAGGAAGTCAATTGATTTGTGAATGGAAAGCCCCATTTGTACGTGAGAGAATTTTAAAAGGTACATAATGATTAAAAAGTACACGTACTTAACCAGGTGCTATCATTCACCCATGCCTAACTTCCACTGAGTTTATTGCAAAATGGGAGGGCTTAGGGAAGGGGATTGGTGTCAAGATAAATGGAAGGTGGTACTGACCTTTGTTATCAGGAGCAAGGGACAGGAAGTTTTCAGGCTGACCAGACAAAGAAGAATGAACTTGCCCTAGACGCAGTATCAGTCTCTTGGGCAGCAATGGTAGTGGTTCAGTAATTTATCCAAAAGTATGTAATGCACTGTGGAGCCAGGACTCAACCTCTGCCTCCAGTGTCATGCACAGGTGGTTTGCTACTTGAGGCTTGAAAATCCTGTATACCTGCCCAGTGAATCATTTCATGAAAAATTTTATAGAAGTGGATTCTGTTTTTAATTTGCAGTTTTGCTTTTATTTCCTATATCGTTTACTTGTATTGAATATCTACTAACCAGCAGTGTCTTGTTGAAAGAGTAAGAATTTGGACAATATAAGAAACTAACAGATCTAGAAGCTATTGTGTATTTGAGCATGGGCTTTTCCAGGAGGCTTTGGGGGGAGCCTAACACAGCCAGACACAAACTCTTTCCCCTCCTCCTCCCCTCTTCTCCTCCTAAGACAAAGATAAAAAGGATCTGGCTAGCCCCACACCAAGAGGTTCTCGCCAAATAACCACCTATGGACTTTGCCCACCTCTATGGCCCCATATCAAAAATGGGTCACCCTCCCCTTTCAATAAACCCGCTGCACATCTCCTCTACTGCTTCATCTCTGCGAGCCATTCTTTATACCTTTAGCTACAAATAAATATTATTATACAAAACAAATCATAATAACTTTGGGGACAAGTCCATGTCTATTATCTTCTTATAACTGTAATTCCAAGCAGAATGAACTACAACGCAGAGAAACTTAGCTATTTAATTATGAAGAAAAAAAGAATGTGTGTGGGTTGGGAGGCCATTATAATTATAAAGTGTACTCATTATCATCCCCTCAACTAAGATTTCATCACTAGACAGGATTCCAGAGGAACTATTCCTTGATTCAAACCAAATGAACGATGAGGGAATCCTAGCAGGTTTGAAATACTTGGATTCTGAAGATTTGGCTTTTTTTTTTAGAAATTTGATTTCAAATAGGCACACATCTATAAACACTATCAAGAAGTTAAAAAATGCACACAAATATGAGAATGGGCCTTATTTTTAAATGCGTATATATTTTAGTTCGTAAGAATATATATAAGCAGATGCCGTATGTTGGGATTTATGTTTGTTTGAGTTCTGCCGAGGATTTGGAAATGGAGCCGCATTTTGTTCCCTTTCCTTCCCCATTGATTAATTCACCAAGTGACACTGTGCAAATCCCTCATCTTCCCTGCATGTCACCATCGTCACCTGCACTAATACATCTTGGGAGCCAGGGATGTGGAAATCTATACCTTCAGATAGCGCAAAGAGCATAATAATTTTCAGCAAAAGAGGAACAATTTCTTTTACTTTACTTAGAACAACATACCACTGAATTTTTTTTAAGAAGTTGGGTTTTTATTTCATTGACATTGGTTATTTTGGGATGTTTATGTGGTTTTACTTTTATCTTATGAGGTAACACCCTATCAAAACTTACATCACTGAGAGGAATTTTTCTAGATCAAGTCTGCAGGCAACTCTCCTACTTCATGTTCAATGTTCCTTTGTTCCCTTGTAAAATGACTTCAGGATTTCCAGAGGGTCACCTGGAGCCAAAGTCATAAATTTGGGAGCTATGTTTAGTTTTTTCCTAGGTAAATCTCTTACTGGTCACCTATATAAATGTTCCATTGGTAAAATTTAATTTACAAGATGAACATGACAGAAAATTAAGAGGGGGACAATGATTAATGAGGCTATAAAACAAATACTGCCTGGAGTTCTTAGATTTCAGCTGGTTACAAAGCCCAGTGTACAAAACGTAACTTACATAGAAACTTCGTTGTCTTCCCTCTCTACTCCCCCCTTTAAAATTAATTTTATACAATTGTGTTAGTTCTTTTAAAAATAGTCCCAGATGCTCTAATGTTTTTTCATCTCTAAACCACACTAATTCTAAAAATAAACTAACAAACCACACACACGAAAAAAATGGAAAACTGAAAGACTTAATTCCACAAGGACAGAATGATGGGTTGATCCATGGGGATAGCTCTACCCCTTAACTGCAGTAGGAAAAGCAGTAAAGGCAAGAATGGTGGTGAACTGGAGAAAAATCAATCTTATATCTGTGATGTTTGGGGCAGCTGGAGTTCAGTTGTGTAGGATAAGGTAACATCAGTTGAATTACTAGTAGAAGTGTGTCATTTCCCATGACTTTTTGGTTACAGCCCCCAGTCTACTTGTATGGAAACCCGTCAGGGTTCTTTAGTTATAACCACCAAAAGAGAATTTCTCCTTTAGACATTCAAACCAGGTCCACATATGATATTTCATAAGCTTGATATCATAGCAAAAAATGTCCTTCTTATAAAATGCTTTTAAAATGAAAATGCAAGTGTCCTTGTAAGATCCTTCTGTTCACCCCCATTGCATTATTTTAAACAACCCAGTCAACCTGGAGGAACTTAAAAAGTTACCTAACTCTTTTTAAATGTGCATTTACTAGTTTTAGTTTTTAGAATCCACAAAAGGTTAGAGAGCTTTACAGCCTATCTCAAAATAAAACAAAATTTCACACCATCCCTTGTTTTATGGATTGCCGATAACGAATGGTACATTTGGTAACATGTGAAAGTAAGCTTAATCTCAGATCAGTACATTTAAAAACTAATAAAGATGCAAATACTTTTAAGGCAGATAATGTAATAGAGAACTTGGCACTCGCTCTCAAGGCCACATCATTGGAAGAAGCAAAACAAGTGGTTTGAGGAGAAAAAAAAAAAAAGAGGAGTTTATTACTTTGCCAGGAAAGGAGGAAAAATTGCAAACTATTTTTCTCAAAATACCAAATGTCCTGAACACAAGCAGAAACACAGAGCTTTTAAAAGAGAGGACCTAGTATTATGTAACTACAGTTCAAGGTTCTAGTCATCGCTACTGAAGACAAAGCAAAGATGTCTTCCCACCCGGGAGGCCTGCAGGCATCTGCCAGTCAGGCTCTGGGCCTCCATCTTCAGCTGGACAGCTGGACAATTTTACAGATCAGCTGAACCATTTCCCATAGCAAAAGAACAAAAGATATTCCCCTGCCTCTTCTGACCTCAGTCAAGGCAGAAATACAGGCCTCCTCAGTTTCCAGAAAGGGTACCAGAAGTTTTAAAGATACAGAAAAACACTTTTGCCATTTTTCAAGCCTTTAGAGTATAAGTAGGAAAAATATAATTTGATATATTTTTTAGTTATAGATTTTCACTATTGTGAAGATCTTCAGAATAGCGACCTGATCCTAATTCTTTGAATAGTACAGGAAGGGTAGGTCAACTGAGATCTGCCAATAATCATTTTAAAAATGGGTAATAAATTAGGAAATTCATATATATTGCCCCCAAAATTCTTTAAAATGACTTAATAATACAATTGTTAGATTCTGTATTAGTTTCCCATTGCTGCTATAACAAATGAACACAAATTTAGTGAATTAACACAATCCAAATAAGTTAATGTACACCTCTGGAGGTCCTAAGTCCACGTGGGTCTCACAAGGCTAACTTCAGGTGTCAGGGCTGCACTCCTCCTGGAGGCTCTAGGGGACATTCTGTTTCCTTGTCATTTCCAGCCTCTAGAGCAGTGGAGTCCAAAGTTTTGGCTTCTCTGGGCCATGTTACAAGAAAAAGAGTTAAATACACAAACACTAATGAAAGCTGATGAGCGAAAAAAACCAAAAGAGGTCTGTGCATAATTTCCATGATACTCACCAACACAGATAAGCAAAAATGTCTTCATATAATAATCCTAATTATGCAGTGGCCCATTCACAGTCTTTTAAAGCTGTTAAGCAGTACCCATGTGCAATCACTAACATAGAAAATGGACGTATGTAAGTAATAAAGCATCTTCTTTGATATTTTTAATATACAAGCAAAAGTAAAGTAGCCAACATAAAACTAGTAGGGTACTTACACTGTATTTGAGAAGCTAACGCATCAGTAACTGGTTCAATGGAAGTAGTTCTCAAGGTGCTCATCAGATATTTGGGTTCTAATTTTACTAATTCTAGAAAATAGTTGCATGGAAATGTAGGTGCAGCCAAAAGCAATGACATGAATGAGGCATAATTGTGAAGCAAAGGATATTTGCCGCTGGGAAGATAGTACCCACAAAAGCCCAGACATGATCAAATTTTTCTAGAAGTTGAACGTCAGATTTCAGTTCTATGCATTCCATTTGAAAATTGGCAGGTACCATATTTATGCCAACTGAAAACTGAATCACAAATGCACAAAAATATTGATTATCGAGATACGTTTTCAAATTATTGTACCAAATATAAAAGTAAGGCTGCATATTTATTACTATTCACGGGAGTGCATTTAGCCAACCTGTTAAAATGTATAAAATTGTTTGTCTTAATTCCAGCTTTGTTTCATTTGGAATGCTGCCATGGTTTGAGACATTGTATTGATAAGAAGCTGGTTTTCACCTTGAAGACACATGCTTACCTCATTAAAAGAATAGTTACATCCACTAAAAATGCTAAATCTAGAAGCCAATTCACCACCAAGTTCTGGCACAAATTTGATTTTTGATAAACAACTTGATAACATGGCAAATCATAAAGATTTTTAGACATTGGCCTTGACTTAGCCATCATATTGATGAAAAGTCACCATAGTCAGCACTGATACTTTTAAGGAATTCCTGGAATTGACAATGATTTGATCCCTTGAACCTTATGAAATTCATAATCTTGATGATGATTTGTATGATATTATACATTTTTAAAGAGTTTACACACAAATTTTCTCGATGTACTATGCAATGATACTCCATCAAATGTGACAATTGCATCATCTTCTATGAATTAGACAAGTCCTTCTCTTCTATCTACCATTGCCAGGGCACCATCAGAGTACCAAATATGTTGACAATAGATAAAGAAAATTGCTTTCACATATTTCTTACTGCTTCCGGATTTAGTTGTGTCTTTTAATAGCACTCAAGAAGCCATTTCTCCTGTGACATTATATTTGTCATCAATGTTGCTTAAAAAAAAAAAAAAAAAAAAAAAACATCTAAAAAAAAAAAAAAAAAAAAAAAAAAGACCCCTGACTCCTGTAAGTTGAACTGTATCTGTAGGATCACTGCTGTTATGCACCACCAAAGCATAACATTTAAAATTAGCAATTTTATTCTCCAAACTGCTTTTGATAAAATGTTCAGTTTCTTTAATTCACCTGGCTATAGTCTAGAGAGACAAACTGATTTTAGAAATATTGCCCCTTTTTTCAGGGCAAATTATATCTGCTATGCTTTCTGTACATTGTTTAATAAACTCACCATCAGTAAATGATTTTGATATTTTTGCTATTAAATGCACTATCACACAACTAGCCTTTACAATGGAATCCATCTGAGTTGTACTTAAAAAATTTTTTTTTGTAGAGAAGACACAATCCTTATATATGTTCCTTATGCCACAATCTTTCATATGCGTTAAATTTGGCAGCCTATCTGTTTATATAATGCCCTTTCAAATTACAGTCTTTAAAAACTTGCACAAATTCCCTATAAATTAAGCAGTGTGTCTTACTATTTGCCGACAAAAAAAAAAAATGGTTGTTTATTTACTAATCTTCCTTCATTTGTAATTTTTCTTTTGGAGGGTTTTTGATTTCTTTTGAGACATTGTAGAAGCCATATGAGGATTAAAAAATAATACATAGGGATATTTATTTTTATTGTAAAAATTAATTGACAGGAAAATAGAAAGCAAGGTTTGGGCCTTTCCACAACTCAGCTGCTGATGCAGGGCAAGGCAGAAGGCTATTGTAAAGCATCTCAAGCAATGTATGAAGTACCACCAAGATGTGGAAGCATCCTTAATAATCAAAAAAGCTTACCTGATTTCTAAAGAACACTTAAATGCTTAATGCTACAATGATAGGTTGAAATATTACTGATAATCATTGCCTCACCCAGTCACCACATCATGTAACATCTGATGGTGTCAATTCCACTGTCTACACTTGGAAGATAACGCCCTGGAAGCCACTGCGTCACGGTAAAATTGAAGCAATGCGTGCGCACAAATAGCGAGACTGTACATACGTGTACTTTATATGACACTGCAACATGATGCTGTCATCTCCAATTGAGTTTCACCAAAAAAATCTCACTTTATCTCCCTCAGTAGAGTGCTGTGGCATCTTAGCTCATAGCAACCTTAAACTCTTGGGTTTGAGCAACCTCTTGCCTCAGCCTCCCAAGCAGATGGGGCTACAGGCACTGGCCACAATGCCCAGCTATTTTTTGGAGACTGGGTCTTGCTCTGGCTCAGGCTGGTCTCCCAACCTGTGAGCTCAGGGGATTCACCCTTCTCGGCATCTCAAGTGCTGGGATTACAGGCATGAGCCACAGCGCCCAGCCCTAAAACTCTAAGTTTGAAATTTTGTGTTGGGTTACATTCAGAGCCATCCTACATGTATTAGGCCTACAGGTACAGGATGGACACCCCTGCTGCAGGGGAAAATTCCTTATGGTAAGGAATTCCTTAAAGGTAGGGCCTTCCTTACCTTTCATAGCTTCTTGAGGCTTCCCACATTCCTTGGAGCCATCTTGAAAACCAGCATTGGTGTCACTCATAACTTTTCCTCTATTGTCGCATTGGTCCCACCTCTGACTCTTGGGCTTCCTTTTTAAATTTATAATATTTTGTGATTATATTAGGCTCATTCAGTTAATCTAGTATAATCTTCCCATTTTAATATCCTTAACTTAATCACAATCTACAAGATCTCCTTTGCCATATAAGGCAACTGAATCACAGATTCTAAGCCATTAGAAATCTGAGCCATTATTTAGCCTACTCTAAACTACTTTGTAGGTTCCAAAATATAAGACAAACACAGGCATAGAAAATTGAGCCAGAATTGAAATTTATATATGTGAGTAGAAAATGTAGGTGCATCACAGTGCAAGCACATCCTGTTATGCCATCTTGATGACTCAGATTTATAATTAAAGTATCTACAGTTCATTTTTAGATTCCTTAATCCAATGAGCATTTACATGTCAAATATTTTTCACATTATGAACAAACAACATGTTTTGTTTAGATTTCTGTCAAAATGAGTTTTTCTCCCCAAGTGCTTTGTATATATTATAACTAATTGCCATTTTCACCCTAACTTGGAAAACGAAAAGAAAACATAAGTGGGTCATTTGAATGTACAAAGGCTGTTCAGAAAGTATCCAGCCAGGTAATATGAAAAATAGAGACATCCATGGCTGGGTACTTCCTGGAGAGCTCTGGTATAAAAAAATAAAATTGTCACAGTGACAGTGTGGATGAAAATATTTTATCAATAATAACTTTGATAATCATAACATTCTATTATAGTAACCTTTGAGGTATCACTTTATTCTGGGAATTTTGACCTTTGACTCTGTCCCCTCACTCAAGGAAAGGGGAAAAAAGGAAGGTTTCACATTTGCTATTCCCTATTGTGATTCAAAGTTACTTGGAACAATAGCCAGTTAAGAGAGCTCAGCTTGGTGATGGGCCTGTCCTATTGGCCTTGCATGATCACTGTGGGGTGTTTTTCTCTAACTGTCCTAAAGGGTAAATCAGAGTTTATCAGTCTCATTAATCCAGGCTTCCACTGGGGCCTGGGCAAAAAGGTTTAGAATGTGATCAGTATGCAGCTTTCATGACCTTTCTTTGAGTAAGGATCTTAGCAAGGGAGAGAAACCTCGTGTAAGTCTCCACCTCCACAGGAGGTGGTTTTCTCATCTTATATGGGGATGAAAAGAATTATATTGAAGTCAGTTCAGCAGAGAGAGGGAAAAGGTCACTATGACTGTATTCCCATGCCACATATTCCTAATACAGAATGGGTTCACCTTTAATTTTCTGCTTCTCCACATACTTGGTGTGGTTTAATTTTTCTTAGCAAAATTACTGTGGCTATCTTCATCACTTTTCCTATAATATAATCTTGATAAATAGTCCAAGAGGAAGGATGGGCACTGGATGAGCAGGTAAAGACTTTAATTTACTGGAGCTCTTTGTTTTTATTGTTGAGGTCAGGGTTCCTGTTTCCTCCAACCAGGGTTCGATTACTTGGCTGAGCTAGGAAGTTGAACTGAGGCATGGTGGTAATTGAAAGCAAAAATGAGTGGAAACTGGAAATAAAACTGGAGCAGCACAGGCAGAGGGGATAGAAAGCTAAGAAGTAACCTGCAAAAGTTTCAGAGTAACAAAGAGAGATTTTATTTAAGAAGAAAAAAGAAAAAGTTTAGAGCACTTCCAAAGAGAGTTGGAAGAGGGTCCCTCTCATGGAGGAGAAAAGATAAGAGATGGAGGCACAAAGCCCTGCAGGGGTATTAACTCTCTCCAGTTTAAATTGGCTGCAAGACTTTTATTGGTCTCTCTGAGCCTCCAGGCAGTATTTCCCTTTTCTATTGGTCATCGGTTACCTAGGTTACTTCATAGTCACATTCTTATGGGCTGTCCAGATGTCCTAGTTCAGCAGGTCAGGTTTTCCTCCCATCCTCCTTGAAACCTCCTTTTTATTGTCCTTTCTCATTCATATATATATATATATATATATATAAACATATATATATAAATATATATGTATAATATATGATATAATTATATCATATACATATATACATATATCAAAAAACAAACATATATATATAATATATGATATAATTATATCATATACTATATATATATGTATATATATGTGTGTATATATATATACATGTTTGTTTGTTTGTTTTTGCCAGGTTTGGGTTTGAACCCACCACCTCTGGTATATGGGGCTGGCACCCTACTCCTCTGAGCCACAGGCACTGCCCAATATATTATATAATATTTTTTATTGAGACACATAGTAAAAAATGAAGCAGGGAAATCAAAGTCTTATTTGGGTAGAATTGAGGGTTAGACGTGTAGAACAAAATCAAAGCGTTTTCTGCATCTGTGTTTCCACCTGTCTCTGAAACTACTATAGCCGAAAAGGAGAGTCCAAAGATAAGGGATGTAATAGAAACAAAAATGTTCTTGGTTGGGAGAAAATCTAAGACAAAGCCAACTCTTTTCTGTACCTGCTTTCAATACTTCACAGAAATATAAAGTAGGTGAAATCAAGTGGTTGGTTGTATCATATGAACCCTTGAAACTTCTGCGAATCTTGGCAACATTTAACACCAGCTATCACAAGTAAAAGATGCCATAGTTGGGCATCATTTTCACTTATATTTTATTTCACTCTATAGGAATGACTTCTGTGGTCAGGCTGACCTTCTGGCAATTGCATAGGTGTCCATGGAAGATTACCAGCAAGTGCTTTTGAGTCCTTCTCTATTACTCTCACTTTAACAAGAAGTTTAGTTGGAGGAGCTCACATCATTTGAGGCAAGCCAAGAGGATCTTATTGTATAGCCATGAATATACCATAACCATTGAACCCTATCAGGGGTTCTCTTTACTTGGATGTATACACAGACATAGACATACAACTGAATTTTGGATTTGAGGAAATAGCTAAGTAACTAGAAGACTGAGTGCTGTATTTATAATTAATAGCTGACTCATACTCAATGGTGATAAAATACAGAGAGTGTCATTCTTATTCTGTAAGAATTAGCAGTCTAGAGAGGAAAAAGGAGCTTATACGCTCTTATTTCTCTTACATACAATAAACACATGAAAAAAGCTGTAAAAGAAAGCTGTAATGAATGAGCTGTATGGAAAAGCTGAAATAAGTGAGTTAAGATGAATAGGCATTATATTTTAAAGTAGCAAAATACAGTAACATCAACAAAACCTCTCCGTATCCTGGACTCTTTCATAGCCTTAAATGCTTGCCCTGTGTCATTTTACCTTCTGGACTGAAGCATGTGTCAGATTCTCCAGAAGTCTTGCTGGTGATTTTGGGGTGCTCATTATTCATCACTCTTTCTTCTAAGAGTCTCCATCTTATTTTGAAATCTCTCCTAGTCTTGGAGGTTCTAATAGCACTGACCAGCACTCCTACTTCATGAAGGGATATGAGACTCAGGGCTGGATCATTTGTTGAATCCACTCTGTGACCACAGTAATAAATGGACTCAGGTATTGCGGCCCGGCTGATGTCATTAAGACTTTATTTTTTTCCTCTGAAAGCACTGAGAGGCAGTAGTGTGGGTAAACCAGCTAGAGGGGGAAGGTAAGGAGGGGAATACAGAGGAGGAAGCCCTGATTTGTAGTGTGTGCTGACTTCTCATGAAGCAAATACCTTGGGTGATTTCAATCTACCACCAGACACGGCTGAATATTAAGATTTTATGATTCTTCAAATCTGTTGGTCAGTATCATGCCCTGAGGAATAAAATTTTCCTTCCTCTTCAGGCTATGATTTTGACTTGTTATTCAAAATACTTTTCATGCATGCTTAACCCTTTAAATGAAATATCCCTCTATTGATTGTCCCTGAAGAAGAAATAGTCTTTTATAAAATAATGAAGTCTCTTCTCCTCTTTCTGAAAATCATTAGGTAGGAGGGGGCCTTGACCAAGAATAATCAACTTACTAACTGCGCAGAAATTTTGATAGGGTAACGGGCTAATACCATCTACTTTCTCTGGGATTTCTATTGAGAAGTAGAGAGAAAATCAAGCAATTGTTAACTCAAAAGAGATCTAGAGAGAGACGCCATGAAGTGGTGTGCTGGGGCTTTATGGTAGACAATTTGGCAAACTGAAGCTATAAGAGTACAGAAACTCAGGAAAAAACAAAAGACATACACATACAGATTCTTATTTACTCTGGGAAATCCGGATAACCATTGGCTCCCAGACCTCCTTCAATTCTCTTCAACACTCTATTAAAGATTTAAACCTCATATATCCTTAACAGAAACTCTTTTTGTTACAGCCACTTGAGTGAGAATCTCTTTCATCCAAAAAAAGACATTAGGTAAACATTTATGTAAACAAAAAAACTTTAACCAAAATAAGTTTGTACTAGGAATGGGATTTAAACAAACAAATAAAAAAAATGGTGAGATAATTAGAATTATTTAGGCCATGACAATGGCTTTGATCTTGGAATGAAATGCTGACATCTCCTGCTATGTGACGCAGCCAGGGAAGCCATGATTGTGAATTCTGGAGGAGGGAGTATTCAGAGTTTCGTCACTACACGAGAAGTTAGGCAGCCACCCTTGCTTTTACTCATCCTGTTAAATCTCGCTATCCAGAAATAAACGGCCTTATAGTACCGGCCATGGGAACCACATGTTTCAAGTTAGTGAGTTATTTTAGAAAATGAAATATATGTTCAGCTCTAGAACAAATGAATAGTGCTAGGCTCCAAGTGAGGGTTTCTTCTTATTTTTTTCCCTTTCATAAACATCAGCTATTGTGACCATTCTAGGTGTTTCCCACCATTGTATATCAGTTGTTCAGTGGTGTTTCATTGTGTTAATTTACAGGTTGCAGAAAGGAGACAAATGAAACCTGAATCAATGGTACTCAATAGCTAATTTTCTATATGCCAAGTATTCATCTAAGTTCTTTAAATATATAGATTCACTTAATCCCTCCAAAAATCTAATAAGGTAGGTAAGGGACATACTCATTTTACATTAGAGGCTAAGGAATAAAGAGGTTAAGATATTAATTTCCTCCATATTAAATATCAGAACCAGGTTTTCTAGCCAGACAGTCTGGCTCCAGACCTATGGTCTTGACCATTACCCAGTGGACTCCAATATCATCAAGCTGTATTTGATGTGACCTTTTCTCGTTGCCTCTGGAGGCAGTGGATGGCATTGACACAAGATTAACAGCATCCTATTTGTAAGGTGTCAGTATATTTACAATGCATGTGATAGATGGAATGTGTCAGATGGGGACAAGTTTGAAACAGGATGAATGGAATGTAGGCAGTTTGCTCTACTGATTAGCAAAAGCTAAACTCAATTAGACATGTCACATATCTTGTTCACCATGGAGACATTCCTGACCAGATAAACTGCTTCATATAAATCTTACTGCACAGATTTTCACCTCCTGAGTCATCCCCAACTGGACCAAGAATGAGACTGGACTCCAAGGCAGCCCATCCAGAAGCCAGTGAGGAAGCTGTGACATGGCTTGCAAAAGACGGGCTCAGTAAGTGAGACTCTTTTGAGAATCAGAGCTGGCAAATATTAAAGGAATGAGTCAGTTAACAGCAGGAACCAAAGTTACGGGCTTTAGAAATTAGCCTGCAGAGATACTGATGGGGTTTGCCAAAGTTATGAGGTTAACAGAAACTGTGAGTAAACAAAGCAATTAGATAGAAAAGAAAAAGGAAAAGGTAAGGAAACATCTTATTCATTGGACATTAAAAGCAGGCATGGGAAGAGTATTTTGACCATATTGTTGCCACAGCAGAGTGTATGATAAGGACCCCCAAATTATTACTGTCACACTTTCTAGAACTATCATACATCTAGAAATACCTTTGTCTCCCAGACTCCATTAAAAGGTAGCTATCTCAACAGTTCCTGTCCTATTTACCCAAGTTTTTTCTCCCCTATATACAACAGCTATTTGCTGAGATAATAAAGATGTGTTCAGACTGATTCAGAACCCACATTCATTGTCTTAAGTAGCAGCTTCTAGTAGATACTATAATATTTCATACCTCCTCTAAGATTAGGGTTAGTGCCTTACTCTGGGATGCTGGCAGTGACAACTTCGGCATTTCTTAGAATGGCACTGGCATGTGACAGTCTTTGAAGAACTATTCTTTGTTACCTACTATCTTCAACTTATCTGGGCTTCAAAGAACAAAAGGTAGCCAAACTGGAATAATAGCTGCAGAAATAATAAAGAAGTGTGTCCTTTGCATGGAATGGAACTTAGACATAGCATCAAAACTGAAAAATTTTTGTAAGAATCTATTATGAATTGGGCTGCAATAAACATTCTGATACAAATATCTTTGTTGTAATTCGATTTTTGGTCTTCTGGATATATACCTAATAAAAGAATTGGATCAAATGGCAGGTCTATTTTTAGTTCTCTTAGTGTTCTCCAGATGTCGTTCCAAAAGGAACAAATTAATTTGCATAATTGCTAGGTCATGGAAGAAGCCCAAATGCCCACAAATGGATCAATAAATTGTGGTACATATACATCATGGAATACTATGCAGCCCTAAAGAAGGATGGAGACTTTACCTCCTTCATATTTATAAGGATGGAATTGGAAAATGTTCTTCTTAGCAAAGTATCTCAAGAATGGAAGAAAAAGTATCCAATGTACACAGCCCTACTTTGAAACTATTTCATAGCTTTTATAGGACTGTCATAACCTAATTATAACCTTAGAATATGGGAAGGGGGTGGGAGGGGGAGGTGAGGAGGGTGAATGGGGGAGGGAGGGTGATTGGTGGGGTTACCTCTATGGTTTATCTTACAAGGGTACAAGTGAATCTTTCTAAAAGCAGAGTATGAATGTTTTAACTCAATAACTAAGAAAATGACATGAAGGTTACGTTAACCAGTTTGATGAGAGTATTTCAAAATGTATATGAAAACAGCACACTGTACCCCATGATTGCATTAAGGTTCACAGTTATGCTATAAAAATTTTAAAAAAGAATCTATTTATGGAGAAACTGAAAAAATATTTGGACTGATTTTCATCATTTCTTTGATTCCAAGGTCTTCACAATAAAGAATTAAATGGAATCATTCATCTATTTTTTTAAAAAATAATACAACTTATATCTTATTTCTGTTAGCATTTCAGATGAATTTCCCAAATGCCATTATACTCTATTACATACTAAATTTTTTGATCTAGCTGGTTATCTATGGTATTGCTTTAGACTTACCTTACTATTCATGTAATCTTATCACCTGAATTTTTAAAAATTCTCCTTTAATATTTGTAACTAATAGCTATCTAACTTAGAAAGATTTAAATTAGAACTATAATATTAATATAAAGTTATTGATACTTTTTTCTTTTTTTTTAAAGACAGGGTCTTGGCTTGGCACCTGTAGCTCAGGTGGCTAGGGCACCAGCCACATACACTGGAGCTGGCAGGTTCAAAACCAGCCTGGGCCAAAAGGCTGGTTTTGTGGCAGGTGCCTGTAGTCTGAGCTACTTGGGAGGCTGAGGCAACAGAATTGCTTGGGCCTATGAGTTTGAGGTTGCTGTGAGCTGTGACTCCACAGAACTCTATCAAGGGCGACAACTTGAGACTGTATTTCAAAAAAATAAAAATAAAAAATAAAGACAGGGTCTTGCTGTGTCACCCAGGCTAGAATACAGTGGCACATGCATAGCTCACTGTAGCCTCGAACTCCTGGACTCAAGTGATCCTCCCACCTCAGCCTCCTAAGTAGCTGGGACTACAGGTGTATGCACCACACCTGGCTAAGTGTTTTACTTTTTGTGGAAACAGGGTCTTTCTGGTCTCAAACAACCAGGCCCAAGTGATCCTGCTGTCTCAACCTTCCAAACTGCTAAAATTGTAGGTGTGAGACACTGAACCAGGTCTATAAAATAATTTTAAATCAAGTAATTAATTTTCTGCTGTGATAGCTACCTTTTGAAATGACATGACGTTTGTTACTATCTTACTTTCAGATATATTATTATGAATAATTTCCACTGTAACTGACAGAAACCTAAACAAAATGAGCAAAACATTAATGGTGTTATCAGATGACTGAGAATGTCAAGTAGTAGATGTGGCTTTAGACAGTTTGGGGGGCACCCTGCATCTCTTACTGTAGAATTCTCTGATTCCATCCTCCGCCACGTGTTGACTTTCCACACAGAGTTTTCCAAGGGGCAGCAAAAAGATGGAGCTGTCATGGGCCTCAGATCTGCCAACCTGACCATCTTCTCATGTGACCACATGCTTGACCTGACCAAGGGGCATTCCCTACCTCCACCAACTAGTGGACTGAAGTCCTAGGCCTCTAGCTGACTGACCAACTTAGGTCAAGTGTGGACTCCGGAAAGAGATACTCAAATGCCACACACTGTAGTCTGTTCATTGTGAATATGGGATGGTGTTAAGCTGAGTGGATGAAGCCTTTGCCCCAGAGATGGGGCAGGGGAAGGGGATCCCACCCAAACTGCAAGGCTGGTATCCCATGGATAGGGGGCTGACACGGCTACTTCCACAAGGTGTAGGTACTATGCCAGGAGAGGAAGAAACCAAAATCATAATTTCCGACAATGTACTTTGGATTTCTGCTGCCCACCTCACATGTACAAGATGGAAAGCAAGTCATTTCACCTTTTTAGTATTCTATTTCTTCAACTGGTAAAACAAGAATAATGCTAACACGTATGTCTCAAAAAGGGAATAATGAATGCCTGCAAAGTGATTTTGTAAACTACTGTTTTATGAGCTTAACAACTTTCATTTATTTAGTGTGGTTGATGCTGTGGCTATTATAATATTATTTAAATGAATTTTTTTTAACTTAAAGGTACAGAAATACTTCGGACATTTAATAAGAACTCTATAGCCTTCACTATTTCCTACAAGTGAATCAAGTGCTTGCATAGACATTCAATTTTACCAGGATTTTCCAGTATGTTTTCTAACTATGTGCAAAAATTTAAAATAGCTATTACAGAGATACAGATGATCTTGCACTCAAAATATTTGGGAACTGTTAAGTTAAACAAGAGTAAATTGGTCTCCTTGCAATAAGACTTTTCAGAATCTTTAATATGCTAATATTAAGTGCAACTCTTTGCGAGAGAATCAGAGTATTGCTAAATTTGTCATATCAATTTCATTACAAAAGCATTTCAGAGGGACAAGCTTTAGAAAAGTGGTTCTCAACTAGGGGCAGTTTTCCCCCAGGAAACATTTGTCAGTGTGTGGAGATAGTTTTGACCGCCACAGAAGTGAAGGGCTATTGTCATCTAATGGTAGAAAGCTAAGCATCTCAAATGCACAGAACAGACCCTACGACAAAGAATTATCCAGCCCAAAATGTCACTAGTACCACAGCTGAGAACGCCTGTTTAGACTGATGTCATTACATGAAATTAACTTTGGGAGATACTTATTTGTACTGATGTTAGATTTCCTAACTCAAAAGAATAGTGTAATCATCTGATTTTCCAATATCTCACCATTAACTTGACCTGTAATCAATATAAAGACATATGCTTTAGCACCTGAAGTATACCACAACAAAGCAAGCCTAAAGCCTAAATTACATCTAGGGTTATTGTGATAAATTATATCCAAATACTTCAAAACTTTATTATTATGCTAAAACTTTGATTTGTTATTAAATTTTCTTTTTGACACAGAGTCTCATTCTATTACCCTGAGTCAAGTGCCGTGGCGTCACAGGTCCCAGCAGCCTTAAACTCTTGGGTTCCAGTGATCCTCTAGCCTCTGTCCCTCCAGTAGCTGGGGTACTACACACTCCCACAATAATGCCTGGCTAATTTTTTTTATTTTTAGTAGAGTCTGGGTCTTGCTCTTGCTCAATATGGTCTTGAATACCGGAGCTCAAGCAATCCTCCAGCCTCAGCCTCCCAGAGAGCCAGGATTACAGGCATGAGGCACTTCCCCTAGCCTATTATTAAACATTCTTTATACAGAATCAGTCAAATTATACTTCTCAAATAGTAGCTACTATATACTAATACATCACATTGTGAAATGCACTGATCCTTTCCACGCCACTTTTGCATGTCTCTTCTCGTTCCTTTCATCTTCATCATAACCCTGAGGCAAGTTGATTAGTTAAAACTACTGAGTTTTTAAAAAAGAATTTTTTAATGATTTAGTACATTTTGATTCTATTCTGAAAATCTGATAAACTGATTCAAACAGGAAGTTTTCATTAGTTTTATAAACCTCTATTCAATAGAGTTTGGTCAATTACTCTGTAGGAGACTTTAGCCTATAGTTGATAATAAATGTTATTCAATACGGGTGATATTATTTAAGAATAAATACTCTATTAAAACAGTTTTGTAGGATCTGATCTATTCCATTAAAATAACAAACACTTAAAAACCAAAAAATTGAGTACACATAAGTTCTGGGCAATCAAATTGGAATTAAAAAGTGCCAAAAACTCTGTGTGAGTGAATATCACTGACTTTACTGATGTCATAGTATAGTGACTTTGTGATTATTTGGGCATTCTCTGACGGGCTTATCTAGTAAACTCCTGATTTAATGTAGACATAAACTTAGACCTTTAAAGACAAACAAACAGGCAACAATGTCAACAACAAAAACAAAACCTTGTGACATCATCTATTCTGTTTTCGTCCTTCCAAAGGCAAATCACACAGGGAAATTGAGGTAACAGACACATGGGGCAGCCGAAAGGACTTGACAAACTTAAATGTCAGAGTCAAGTGTAAAACAGTCCTACTTACTCCCCAGTATGTACCTTTCCTTAGTTGTGGCGTTCCTAGAGCACAAGACTAACTGGGGAAATCTTTAAGGAAGCTGTTTATTTTTGTCTCCCAACATTACAAAGTAGAAGGGCAAATACATGTCAAACACGATCATTAATCAGTCCAATTTCTTTCTTTTCTTCCCCCACTTTTTTTTTCTTTCTAGAATTACTTGAGCAGCAGGAAGAGTAGGTCAAGTGAGGTAACAGGTCTAATTAGGAAGCACTGTATTCACAGGACACATCTCAGGACTGCAGTGGAAATTCCCTAACATTGTAATTTAGTAAGGCAAAGGTATCTGGCTCAGACTTACACAATTTGCTGTATCCAGCTTTTGTTTGCTAACTTGAAAAGATAACAGTGATGTAATGTTATTTTCCTCACCTAAGTATCACTTGACTTTTTAAAGCTCCAGTTCTGGATAAGCTTAGTCTCAGAGGACCAGGAGAGGAAATCCCCATGATTCATGTTAATTCCCCAGTTCCCTTACCTATGTCTACAGATTACCTATCAATAAAGATATGCATGTGTGTATATATTATAGGTATCTGTATAAATATCTATTTCCACTTTATTAAAGGGAAGAAAGGTAAAATAAACTTAAAAAACAGTGTGTCAGTTTTGTATTTGATTTTTTTTAATATCGGGACACCTCTTCAGACCAAGTGTCTCTAAATTCAAATCCATGTATCTAATTGCTAATTAGCCAAACACATAATAAGTGTTTGGTTTGCTCTGCATTTTCAGAATGTTGAGACAGACTGGTATATATACTGTGACCATCGTTTCCTCCAGCTCCCATTCCATGGGATTTAACATTCTGATGGTCCTCATAGACATGAAGTCTAATAATCACCACATCAAGGATCTGGCAAGAAATTGAAAGCTGGGCTTCTTCACTTTTAGATTTTTACAAGAAGCAGTTTCTGATAGTGAGAAAAGGTGAGTCTGGAACCCGAAAGAAGACTAATCTTAGTCATAATGATAGTTATGAGGCACTATGCCAAGTCATATACATGTAATCCTCATAGCAATTAGATGAGTTAGAATATATCTTGACCTTCATTTCATTGGTGAGGAAACGGAGCCAGTTGACCCCAGGTTCCACGTTTAGGAAGTGGTGGAGCTGGTATTCCTACTTAAGTGTGTCTGATCTGGTTTGATCTTTTAACTGTCCTGGATTTATATTCCAATGCTTTCATTTTAATGATACCACTTTCACAAATTTCTGTTGGCCTCTACTTCCTCGTTCATAAGAAAGGATGTAATGCTAACTATTCTCAATGGTTATTTTAAAGGTAAGGTAATGTTTGTGCAAACAACAGTGTGTGTGTTTGTTTAATAACTATTCATTTCCCATTCCTCACAACTCAATCAAAATAGAGAAATTAGTATACAGGACTCTTAGCACTTAGTAGAGTGGTTCTCAACCTTGGAGTATATTACCATCTCCTGGGGAACTTTTGAAAAGTACTAATGCCTACTTGGGAAGGGATATGAGTGGGGTTGTAGGATAATATTCTAGTTATCTGAGTCATCATTGCACAGGTGTGTTCATTTTGTGATTTTCCTTAAGCTATATATTTATTTTTATTTATTTATTTAATTGAGACAGAGTCTCACTTTCTTGCCCTCAGTAGAGTGCTGTAACATCACAGCTCACAGCAACCTCAAACTCTTCAACTCAAGAAATTCTCTTGCTTCAGCCTCCCTAGTAGCCACAACACTGGCTATTTTTTTGTTTGTTTATTGTTTTGTTTGTTTGTTTGTTTAGCAGGCCGGGGCCAGGTTCAAACCCACCAGTCCTGGAACATGTGGCCAGCACCCTAACCACTGAGCTCTGGGTGCTGCTCAGCCTAAGCTATATAATTATGATGGTTTATTCTTCTGTACATGTATTCTACTTTAATTAAAATGTATATTAAAAATACTAAACCCAGGTGTCATCCCTCAGAAATGTTGAATCCATAGCTCTGTGTAGAAGCCCAAACATTAATTTTGTGTAAAAACTTCTCAGGTGATGGTTCGGCACCTGTGGCTCAAGTGGCTAAGGCGCCAGCCACATACACCTAAGGTGGCGGGTTCAAATCCAGCCCAGGCCTACCAAAACAACAATCATGGCTGCAACCAAAAAACAGCCAGGCGTTGTGGCAGTTGCCTGTGTTCCCAGCTACTTGGGAGGTGGAAGCAGGAGACTTGCTTGATCCCAGGAGTTGGAGGTTGCTGTGAGCTGTGATGCCAGGGCACTCTACCCAGGGTGACAGCTTGAGGTTCTGTCTCAAAAAAAAAACTTCTCAGGTGATATTAATACACAGGCTTCATTGAGAACTATTGTTAGAGTAGAACCAAAGCTCAGCAGATTAAAGAATCCAGAAAGGTGTGTTGTACATCAAATACGGACCATCTGCCAAATCATAAGGCTGAGTAAGTGTACAATAACTACATATAGACACTGTGAAAGAGTATCTATGTTTCGTTTGGGGATCATCCTAAAAATAGACAATGAACGTTGAACAAAGATCCCTTAGTTTCCTCAAAGAGCTTTATTTCTTTACTTTCCCTTCTTTTACATTTCTATCAACATCTAATTTGTTAAACCAGCCCACATTTTGAAACGTCTTTATTCACCAAAAATTAGGCAGTTTAAAAGATAAAGAAAGGTGCGAGTTGACATGACTACTCCTCCCCAAATCCCCATATTTGCAAATTTAGGCAAATGTTCTACCACATCCAATAATAAAGGACAAAGAAGGAGACTGTCTGCTTGGGGGTTTTCCTCCCCAACAGAAAGGATCATTTTATTTGCTCCTTCTCACTGAACATTGGTCTTTTGGACCATTCGTGCACGTCCCTCTTCTCACTGCTGTGCACACACACACTGACACACACACATGCACACACACAGTATGCACCATCTTAGGAAGATCCTTTATAAAAATATGAACATACTGACATTACGAATTAACATTAATTTTAAAGTATTTCACGGGGTTCATTTCTTTGTCTTTATCAATGCCCTTTAGTGAGTTTTTTAAGCAATCCATTTATTTTGCTGGGATATCTTTTCAAAATTATCTGTTAAAAAGAACAGTATGAGATGAAATTTTACTTATTTATTATATTTATTTACGAGAACCCAGATTTGCTCTCACAGACAAATACATCACTCTCCGTTTAACTGAATCGATTATCTCTGGTTTATGTGGTGTTTAATTAATAACCAAGAGCATTTGCACATCCTCCTAACAGGAGGAGCCCGTGTACCATTCACGGAGCCAGCAACGCCTGATGGTCATTCACAGAAACAGAGTTCACAGAAAAGTCAACTTTATCATCACCATATTTTTTTCAAAAACATAAACACCAAGTTTTGAGTCTGCTCAAAGAATGCATACACTTATAGATTACATTAGTCAATGGGAAACAATAAGAAAAGGATTAAGGAAAGAAATCTCGAGTCTCAGGTTTAATGGATGAACCTGGAATGCTGATACTAACTCCTTCAAGGCTCCAGTCAGGTGGGCTGGGCACACCTATTGATTTCTTATACTCACAACGCTTCTGGGAAAACTTTGGGTAAGAAAACCTAAAAAAGGTAAAAGTAGCTGGAAATATTGAAAGACAAAGATTATTCAGTATTAAATCATCTGCAGTCTTACAGGTTGAAAGTACACATAGATCTCATTGAAGCCTGCTTACTAATGTAAGCTTCGTGCTGTCTCCATCCATTCGCAATTAAGTGTAATGTGCAAATACCATGGGATTCTATGTTTCACTTGCTAGATACAGGGAAAAAAAGCATTAGTTTTTGGCACTTCTTAAATTTAATAATAGCTGGTGTGCTAGAAAGAAAAATGAAAAAAAAAATCCTTTCCTTGGATTAGCAGAGAAAGAGCTAATATCTGTCAGAGAATGCCATTGTGATTTTATATGTCTCTGGTTTGGCTTCATCCACAGATTGCACAGATATTACTTAAATAAGATTTGAAGAGAGAACATGGATTTTTGAAAATGGGGATTGGTCTCCGATGTTGTGGTTGCCAGGTAATGGATTAACAAGCTGTCAGTGTGAAATCCCTTCGTCTCTCCTTATCACTCAGGAAGCAGGCATCCTGTCACTGTCTGCTGGCTTCCAAACTTTCTCCGGAAGGTGGAAGAAGCCTCACAGTGGCAGTCCCAGGTTTCATTTCTGTGTAATCATCTTCTAATCACGATGTCTGACCTCTCCTGTCAAACACTTTTGTTATCTTAACCAACGTATCATTGCCCTATTCATGAATTTGTTTTTGTTTTGTTTTTATATGATATTGTTCATTTGAACCATACAAAATCTCATTTCCTAGTTCCAAAATGATCAAATATGGACCATTTCACCATTTTATGTGGTCCAATTTACTATTAGTACTTATGGAAAAGTGAAGAAGCGAAGCAAAGAGGAATTGTGTGAGCACGTGCGTGTGTGTGTGTGTGTGAGTGCGTGTGTGTGTGTGTGTGAGTGTGTGTGTGTGTGTGTTTACCGAAGGTCTGAAAAGGCTGGGCATTGTCTGATGCACCTGCTACACAGCAAGTGACGAGATAAAGCCTCTGTTCTCATGAAGGTTACAGGTCTGCAGAGAGGACAGATGATAAACAGAGTAATGTGCAAGGTAACTGCAGAGGGGTGCTATGAAAACCCGAAAGGGAAAGGGAATATAAAGAGGCTTGGGGTATGTGTTGCAGGTGGAAGGAGGGCAACTATTTTAGACAGGGTACCCATAGAAGTCCTTTTTCAGTGAGAGGTGAACAGAAATCTGAAAAAAAAAGAAAGAGAGAGAGAGAGAGAATAAATCTTACAACAAATCGGGACATCTGTGCTGTGCAGTTACTAGGGGAGGAAGTACAAAGGTCCTGAAGAGGGAAGGTGTTTGGCCGGCTGAAAGAGGAGTAAAGAGACCGTGTGGTTGGATTAGTGAGCACTGGGGAGAGTGGTCACAGATGAGGTCACAAAATCCAGGTGGGATCAGGTCAGGCGGGGTCATAGCCTCGGTCAACCTTACAATTTTAGACCTAGAGTCATGGAAAGCCACTGAAAAATTTTGAGCAGAGAAGCACAATAATTGGATGTTTTTTTTAAAAGATGACTGTGGGTTCTATGTAAACAATTGCTTGTTAAAAAAAAAAAAAAAACAGAAACAAGCAGCCTAGCTGCAAAGGCTCTGGGATTGTCCAGGGAGAGACGCTTCCCTTTGGACTTGAGGAGTGGACACGCCGAGAGGCAGGAGCAGGACCAGCTTCACTGCACCCCTCCCCCCAGGGTCCTACGCTCAGAAAAGCTCTACTGTTGGCATCTTGAAGTTCTTCATAACGTTTGAATAAGAGCCCATCCTTTTTCCCTGGGCCCCCACAAAGGAGCTAACCAGTCCTGAGAAGGAAAATTATTCTTTCTTTCTCCAGGTTTCTGTTCAACTGTCCCCTCCTGAAAGAAGCCTAGTCTGTCTGCCCTGTGTAAGGGAGCCAAAGCCCTCCAACATTTGGAGGTAAAGAACGAACAGAAGGAAGAATCAGCAAATCAGACAGTGGAGGAGCAGGAAGGAAAACACGGAAAGCTTATCTGTGTAATTTAAATTATTTTCGAAGGCAGCTTATGAAGAGAGGGAAGAGATGGGCTTTGCCAAGGCCGTTGAGAGGTCAGATAAGGTGCAGATCCCAGATATTGTGAAGATAATCAGCTATGGTAGGTGTTCATGATGTGAATGTCTTTGGGCTTTTTTTAAACTAAGGTATAATTTACAATGAGTAAAATTCACCCTTTTTAGTTTATAGTTCTATAAGATTCAAAAAATACATACAGTGGTGGTATCACTAGTCATAACAGAACATTCATCGGAACCCCAAATTCCCAGAGCCTCTTTGTAGTCAGTACCTTCTGCCACACCCAGCCACAGATGTCCTTCCTGCCTCTGTGGTTTTGCAAGTGTGTCCTCTAAGTAGAATCATGCAGTATATGGCTATTTGAACCTGACTGCTTTCCCTTGGCATAAAGCATTCTCAATTCATCCTGGTATTATATGCACCTGCAATGCCTTCCTCCTCACTGCTGATTATAATTCCCTTCATATGGATACGCCACAATTTGTTTATCCATTCCCCTGTTGACGATTGTTTCCAGTTTTGGAAGAGTACAAATAAATTCACAATAAATATTTACACGAAACTCTTTGTGTGAACATGGGTTTTCATTTCTCTTGAGTAAATAACCCAGAAAGAATGCTGGGCCATATTGTAATCATATATTTAACTTTATTTAAAAAAAAATCAGAAGTCTTTTTCAAAGTCATTAAACTACTTTTATTCCTACTAGCAATATATGAGAATTCTGATAGCCGCATAGAGTTCCTTTATCCTTTTCATTTTAGCCATTCTAAAAGGTGGTATATCATTGAGGTTTTAATCTCCATTGCTCTAATGACTAATGATGCTGAGCTTCTTTTCAGGTACTTATCTGCCATCTCTGTTATCTTCTTTGGTGGATCATTTGTTCACGTCCTTTACTCATTTTTCACTTTGGTTGTATCTTCCTAGTTATTGAGTTATGAGTATTCTTTATCATGCATACCAAGTTTTTATCAGATTTGTGCTTTGCAAATATTTTCTCCAAGTCTGTGACTTTTCTTTTCAATCTTTTAACAATGTTTTTCAGTTCTTTACCGGTGTTTTTCAAAGAGCAGAAGTTTTTAAGTTTAATGCAGTCTGATATGTTATTTTTTCTTTCATAAATTCTGCTTTTGCTGTTCTGAGAAATCTTTGCATAAACTAACCTATGTCCACAAATGTTTTCTCCTATGTTTTTTCTAGAAGTTTTATAGTTTAAGACTATGAAATTTTTGACCATTAAATTTTGTAAGATGGAAGTCATCGGTGACTTTTTCTGAGTATCGGTTAATTTGTGAGAACAAAGCTCTAGTTGGAATGAAGACAAAAACAAAGATAAAAGAATGAGATTATCTTTATAGACAATGTTTGTAGGATTTCTACAACAAAGAGGAGAAAATATATGAGCTACAGCTAGGGAGAAATCTTATCGGTGGACTATGATGGCTGGTTGTGTTTAAGTTAGCAAAATTGGATACGTTGGCTTATGTTTCTATAAAGTAAAGTGGTACAAATTGAGACAAATCAGAGGACAGAGAATCCAGTGAAACCTCACTCAGTGGGTTAAACCTCCAAGAACAGAAACTGGTTATTTACGATGAAAATAATAGGGTTTCTAGGGCAAGTAAGGATAAACTTCTATGTTTTTGCATTAGAGCCAGTAAAATGTTTGCCTTGGAAAAAATAAAAAGAGGCAGGAAAAGAATTTCAAAATGACCTTAAACTCAGCAACTTGTCTGATTGAATTTTTTTCCATGGATTGAGCAAGAGAGAATTAGGGAGTGAGGAGGTGGGGGGCGTCTCTTCTCTGGGCACAACTTCTATGTGTCTTGTATTTCCTAGGATCTCTTAAAACCTCCCTCAAACACAGTCTGTTTACAAAGTGACCTCAGTGGCTTCGGTACATTCCCTACAGTCCTGGCATTCTCTCTGCCCAGTATCACAGAAAGTAGGCAGTGAGTCAGAGGCAGAGATTATATCCATATCTATGGAAGATCAAGCTGAAAGAAAGGCCTTTTCAGGACACCATTATAAGATCCTCTTCCAGTTGTCAAAGGTAAAAGAGAGAGAGCTCAGTTAAGAAGTCATGAAATTTCATTGAAGTCAAAACTCACATGTAGGATTTGACGTCTAGAACTAGATTCAATTTCCACCCTGGCTTTCTGAGAGCAGAGACCGAATCTTCCCTTCATAGCCAGTCATATTTTCTGTGAGATGGGTCTACTATACATGTATAAATAACTTTTTTACTGAGCCATCAAAGGAAAACAAAGGCATTTATTAACATGTTTAAATAAAGTAGGAGGAAAATATTTAATTCTCCTTTTGTTTGCTTATTTATACCTCCATAAAACTAATAGTTTCTTTCCAACTAGAAACTGTCCAACATATTCAAGGGAGGACCAGATGAGTTAAACCTGAAGTAATTGTTTCTTTTTAAAAATATCCAATTAACCACTGTGGAACAGAATATGGAGATTATTCATGTGCCACATTGTAAGTGAAAAGTAGCACATATAATTTATGTGTCATAGTGGTTTTGTGTGTGTCCATGTGCCATCAAAAACCCTTTAATCAAATGCCTTTACCTCCCAGGCTAGTGCATATGGATTTGTACTGCTAATTGATAAAACATAAATCCTGGTCTTTAAAGTTCCTAATTTTGATTTCATGTATTTTGGGAACAGTGCAAAAATTAGGAAAAAGAACAACACTTATATGACTGTTTACAGGTCAAACTGTGACTATGAAATGATACCTGATTTATACATGCAATTAATAGTCGACAGTCCCTATTGCATCCTTATTACTGTATATAAATAATAGAGGCGGAGTATTTATGATCCTTGAATAAAGAGCAGTCTTAAATTTGTTAGTCCCCTTCATTATAGGGTCTTATGTCCATCTTAGTAGATGTAAAACAGGACCCAACTTGATTTGAGGACATGATATCAGTCTACCATTCCTGCTGTAATTATTATCACATTTCCTCCAAATCTAGTTCAGGTTACAATTACAGCTACTTGGTTTATAATTTTCTACACACCAGGATGTGGTGACTTACTTTAAATGCCTTTTATTTTCATTAATCACCATAATTTGGTTAATATTTTATTCACGTTTTACACATGGAGAAATAGATTTGGAGAAGAAAAATAGCTTTCCAGAACTCACACATGAAATATGTAAAGAAATCATGCCTTGAACCCCTATATTCTGGAAGGTAAGGTCTTAGCCATTAAGCAATGGATACTTATTTAGTAAGAAGAGCTTCATATTTGGTCAAGAAAAGTTCCATTACGGTGATGGGAGAAAATTGCAAGCACAGTGGGAAGAGCATTTGGCAACTGTTGTCATCATACTGATGTATGTTTTGAGAAGACCATTCCCAGATACTATGTGGTGGGAGCCTAGTGGAGGCTCATGGCCTGCAGCTACACATCAATTTGGCTTCAAGCTAAAACAGCCTCACTATCTCAGAAAAGACAGTGTAACTAGATACTCCTAGAACCATTTGCTCAGACCTTCCCTAGCCACCCATCTTAGCGCTCTAATTATATTACTATAAGCATCATCACCTTTGAAGAAACACTCAGAGCCTTAAGAGAACCCGGATATTGTTGCTGCCACCTTTGAATACCAGCAGATAGGGACAACATCCCAACATTACGAGAATGCTTAACTGCTTCTTTAAATCTCAGGAGAGTGTGGTCAAGTTATTCATATTATTTCATAAAACCAACATGTTTCAGGGAACAAAAACTTTCCAATGTGATCTTGAAATAACACACACAAACAGGTATGCAAGGGAAAGAACCTTGAAAGAAAGAGAAATTTGACTGTGATAGGTTGAATGCTTGCTTTGCTGAGATCCCTACAGCAAAACAATCAGGGCTGCAGAAATTAAAGTCTTTTCTTTCATTTGCAATGCATGATTTTATACACCATCACCTAATTTTCACACCGTGTATGTTTAACTTCTATTGATGTTGCCTGTACTAAGTCATTTTAATGTTAATTATAGTTATTTTATTATTAAATTATTTTATGAAATCATAGAGTGCTGTGCATGTATATCGTAATTTTTCACTCCCCCTCTATGTGTGGACGTGTGTGTAGACACTATATATATATATATATATTCAGAGTGAGAACTTTCAATGTCAGAACCTGTGGAGAAGTGATTCCTGGCAACAGACATTCAGATCATTCTCAGTTCCACAACAGATACAGACTCTTTGTTATTTAACACATCAAAGCTTTGCTTCCAGGAAGGGCAATCTTCTCAGTTGTTCCTTCTTTGAGTCAGGATTTGAATGTTTTTTTAATGGAAAGCAATTATTGTAAAGTAATAAAGAGGAAATGTGTGCACTTTCTTTCTCTCTTTCATGCCATACTTCAAAAAAGTAAATCTTTGGCCAAAGATTAACTAAGCAATTGTTATTGGGCACACTGTTGTGTGATTCACAGACACACATTTGTAATGCTAAATATTTATAGCATTTACACAACAGGACACATTTTCCCATCTTTTTTCTCCTTCTTCTTTCTTCTTCTCTGTCTCCCAGATTTCACGAGAAGCCTTGACATGAAATCTCTGCTTTGGAGAAAACATCTACTCCCAAAATATGCTAACCATCTACCCCCTTGTTTGCAGTTTGTTCAGTGGTTTACATAAACATGCAAGATCTACAGAAAAGATGTAAAATGAGGCGCTTGACATTCTCCCTGGTGACTCCAGCATTCCTTCTGTGACCAGACCTAAACTGCTAAGCCACTCTTGTTCCAGACCGTGGAGGGAAGAGGATAGTGTTAGTAAGCTAAGAGAAAAGGTTGTGTGAAACTGGTGGTACAATATCTGTTTGTGATGGTGTTAGGTAGTATCAGGGGGCCTTTGAGAACACCCTAGGGAAGAAAGTGGATGCAGTACCTTGATGCTGCCCCACTTGGAAAGAAGCACAGGAATTGCCCCTAATTTGCTGCTGTCCCACCTTAATCCTGGCCCAAGCAACTGCCGCACCTGGAGCACAGAGGAACCCTTGGTAGTCTACAAAGAATGCAGGGAATACCCAGCCTGCAGGCCAGCAGGATTTGGAAAGTGACTGTAGAGTAACCTAAGGCTAATTATCATGTTGTCCATCAAAGTGGCTTCATATTAACCTGAACCCCTAGAAGGGCACAATCCAGATCGTATACAACAGGACCCCAGACGGTAACCTGAACCCCTAGAAGGGCACAATCCAGATCGTATACAGCAGGACCCCAGACGGTAACCTGAACCACTAGGAGGGCACAATCCAGATAGTATACAGCAGGACCCCAGATGGTAACCTGAACCACTAGGAGGGCACAATCCAGAT
>NW_003852421.1:18478693-18595931 GCF_000181295.1 Otolemur garnettii | reverse complement strand
GGTAACCTGAACCACTAGGAGGGCACAATCCAGATAGTATACAGCAGGACCCCAGATGGTAACCTGAACCACTAGGAGGGCACAATCCAGATCGTATACAACAGGACCCCAGATGGTAACCTGAACCACTAGGAGGGCACCATCCAGATAGTATACAGCAGGACCACAGACCAAAGCTAGAGCATTTTTTCGTAACAAAGGGTCCATTCTCCAATTGCGGTGAACATGCCTTGCTCTATAAACCTATATCTTGCTCTCCCTCTGTAACCTATCTTTCTCTTCCTCAATAAACTTCATTTTATGCTGCTTTGCTTTTGGTGGGTCTGGCATTCTTTGTCAGAGAGCACACCAAGAACCAAGAACACAGACAAATGCCTGAACCTGATCATGGGGCACCAAACAGGAAAGTCACTGTTCATGCACAGTGTGTTACCAAAGAGTTTTAAGAAATAAGAGAGTCATCTTTCTCTCTGAATCATTGTCCAAAGCTACTTTTTATATAACCTTTCTGGAAAAATAAAGAATAACATTTCATGCTTTTAAAAAACCAACTCCAGGTGGCACCTGTGGCTCAGTGAGTAGGGTGTAACCCTATATACCAGCGGTGATGGGTTTGAACCCAGCCCTGGCCAAACTGCAACAAAACATAGCCAGGTGTTGTGGCGGGCACCTGAGGCAAGAGAATCGCCTAAGTCCAAGAGCTGGAGATTGCTGCGAGCTGTGATGCCACAGCACTCTACTAAGGGCAACAAAGTGAGACACTGTCTCAATTAATTAATTAATTAATTTAAATAAAAAAACTCCACTTACAGAATCTTGCATTTTCTGTAAATTATCATATACACATATATATACACAAATGCCAACTGCCAAGAAAATATTAAAGCACCATTTGTTCTCCAGTGCTCTTTTGCTAATCAGTTCTCTTACTAATAGGACCTTAAGGCCGTTCACATACTGCTCTTTACCCCTCTCTGTCTTCCCTCATTTCCTCTCACACGTTCTATGTTGACTAAGGAACATAAATTACCCATGTATGAACTCTTTCTACAAAAGCATTGCAATGAAAAGTAGGTTCATGGGAATTCCATAGGTGTTTCTCAAACTTAGGATTACATTTCAAATGTGTTTAGAAATAATTTGGGGTTAAAGAAAATTTAATAAATGTCTTTATGTGGGATTTCTCAGAGCCTTTCATGTATTACAAAGCTCCAAGAAAGAAATATCATAAGCATTCTCCATTCTCTTTTCTTCCTACAGAAAATCTTTGGGTATTTTTAAGTCTTAGGCTGGCCATCCATAGACTTAACAGCTCAGTCGAATACTCCAAAACAAACTTTCAATCTTGGCTCAGGTGTGGGCCAAGAGTCATAGAATGTGTCTCCTGTTCGGTAATGGTATAAGGTGGGAACCAAGGGGAAACTTCCCCTTCACCCTCTGAGCTTCTCAAGGATCACTGAAAATGATGGAGAAAAGGCATATTAATGGAAGAAAAAGCATACTAATTTATTGATCATAGTTTTTATGACATGCAAGCTTTTTAAATAAAGACCCAAAGATACAGGAGAAACTGTTCATTTTTATAGTTAGGTTCAACAAAATATGGACAGCCATGTAGAAATATGATTGAACAAAAAGAGAATGATCTAACGCTAACAGACTGAGTGGGGGAACCCAGAAAGGCCTGTCTGTCACCTATCAAGATTCTGCGTGGCCTGTGAGTAGGCATTCCTTCTTTGTGGTGTAGAGCAGTCCCTTTTTGGAATGGGGGGGGGTCTTACAACTTACAGTCACATTAGATAAGTCAGATCTTTTCTCTTATGCCAGTTTTTACAGAAAAAGGTGGAAGAAAAGTTAGAATAGTGTTTTTAAGTTTTATGGCTGGCATTAGGGAAAGGAGTCTGGTTTCTACAACTTACCTTATGGAAAAAGAATTTTAGTTTTTATGGCCGATCTTGCGGTGAAATGAGAGATAGGAGGACAGAAGTTCTGAGAGAGCTACTTCTGAGACCCTACATTTTTAGGGTATCATTTTCTGAGACCCTTCAACAACCAGGAGGACTTGTTGGTTGTTTCATGTTTCTTTCTAGTTTCCAATGTCTATTTTACAATATTTCCCTAGAGCAAACATCCTAAGATTTGTTCAGTGTCATCCCAGCCACCTATTGGAATGAGTTAGCATTACACATTACATAATATTATGAAGTTAATAAAGGAATGTATTAAAATTTGCATGAGATTCTAGCATAAATGACTCAGATAAAAATAATTTCACTTCTTCAATTAGGCCAGATTCTCCAGCATTCTGAGGATTCTAGATTGTCAAGCCTGGCAAAAGGGGAGAAACTGAAGCACCTGCCCCTTGATTACATTGCCTGGCAGCAAAAGTCAAGAAGGATCCATTCAGGGAGGTTACAGGGACTCTGTCTTATAGTAGAGAACACTCTTTTCCACTATCCCTTAAAAACTGAAATGTCTATAATAGAGGCACATGAATACACAGCGTTTGTTAGTATTTAGCCAAGAGTAGCCAATCGACTAAATAACCTAATATCCTGTCATAAGAACTTGTGGAATTTTGTTTTCTGTATTCATTCAAGTATTTGTTTTGCTAAATGACTCAAAACAACTGGTTTAATCTAGACTTCATTAAACAGTTATTCTTGACCAATGTGACTTCGTTCACAGAGTCTTTTATTACCACACTAAAGAACGAGTAAGAGACCAATGGCTTCATAGAGAACAGTCAGTGCATTCATTAGGTAGGCTCCTGTTCACAGTGCCACTGTGAAGGCCTCACATTGTGTTACAACTGTGGCCTGTTTGCAGAACAGAGCGGAGCATGGTATCTCTGGTACAGGAACTAAAGAGCTCAAGAAATTGAAATGCATATTGACAGCTGACACATACTAATGACTGTATTGAGCTCTGTTGAAAGCTAGCTGATAAGAGTGAAAGTGTCTTCCTTAAATAATTTACTAACACATTTGGAGGACATGTGAGGTGCACAGAATTGGATGAATTGTAACTCCATCTAAGGCAGATTTTTGTTATTCTCATACATGGTGTTATTTGTTTACCTGCTTGTTTTAATATATTAAAGAGCTGTGAACCCACTGCTCTACACAGAAACTAAAACATTAAAATTCCTTACCCTATGTGGTCTTCCTTTGACCATCCTTCTTTCCCTTCACCAAGTTCATATAAATACATTAGTACAATTGTGGTTTCTGGTGGACTATGGACACAGTTTTTATGTAATAGGTGTTTATGGAGCACATATTATCTTCGCTTTTCAAGAAATAGGTTGTCATGCTACACAACCACTTCAGGAGATCATGCTGGGTCACTAGAAACTAGTAATATCTTTGCAAACCACTTCCATAAAGAGTTAGCTCTCATAATTTTCCACCAGTTCTCTAAGGTAAGAATCACCAGTGCCCTCCGAGAGATTAAGTGTACCATAACTAGAATTTTGCTGGTGTTCCTATGTGTGCTCCATGACATGGAGATACTGCTGTACTCCACTGAAGTCAGCTGTGCTAATTGTGTTCCTGAATAGACTTACAGGGCCAAAGCACAGCTCTCTTCCTTCTTTGATTAAGTTGACCTCTCTGGATGATGGGACATCCATTTTGATCTTTGTCTGGTCAGACCTGAAGAACTATGTATTAAATCAAAGGTAATTCTGCTGCCATTCTCTTCTATTTTGAAATTATTGTGTAATTCTGGAAAGACTTGTACAGAAGCCCAAAACCTGTTGGCAGTGGGCTCATGTTTTTAAAGTAAAAACAAATGCTTATCCCTGTATCCCCTGCAGCTGTCTTTTCTGGGATTCTGTTCTACCTCCTTTATTATAAGCTTTAAAAAAATCCAGGGAAAGAGTCTAGTTGGGGAGTAACCTTGAGGGATCTGATTTCTTATATTCAGACAATTTATCAACTTCCTCTCATATGTATTATGAGATATTTTGCAGGTCCAATAAAACCACAAACATTTGGCCTGGTGGAAATGAGAGGAGGTGTATTTGAATTGATGAAATAAAAGAACGAATTATGAATTATTTTAACCTTGATTTTATCATTTTCCAGTCCCCATAATTGAAACCAGTCTAACCAAGTTTTGCCTAGTTGTCGTCTTTAAGTGGCTTTTCTTAGTTAATAGCTATTAATGATTTGTAATTAGCAAATAATTTGAATGTAAATTGATTATTCTACACTGCCTACCAATGCTTGAAAACAATTTGTTCTCTTAAATAGCTTAGAAATTATCCAGGCAGCCTTGATGGTACTATTAATTTGTTTCTTAAAAACATTCTGTATAAGAAGTACATGGAACTTCATCTGTACCTAAATTCTTTACCTAAATTGGCACATATTTCTAAGCAATGGACTCCAAGTTTATGACTTATTACTGGGACTGTTTAATAGTCCAAACAAGAAAAAAATATGTGTCCTGGAAGAGAATTCAGAGAGTGCCTCAGCCTGTAACTAGGTGCCTCAGGAAAATCCTTAAGCCTACTAACTTTGTCAACCTTCCTTATAATTTCCTGTGATGTAACCTCAAATTGGAAGGTGAAGAAACCTCGGAAAGAAAAATGCATTTGGAAATTATGAATGTGGATGAGAAAAAATGACAGAAGGGTCTGGATGGGAGCAATTGCAGTGGTAAGGGAAGGTAGGAAGAGTGGAACTGTGCAAGGATCAAGAGTTGGAGCAGTAATAGGAAGATTACAGAAAGGACAGAGGAAGAATTCGATGAGACATTATGTGTGGGCTTTGGAAGATGATTCCATGATTTGGAACTGACTCCATTATTTGCCAAATCCCTGTCAATCACTACAGGGGGCACTAAAGAGAAAATAAAGATTGTCCAGCCTTAATTTATTCCCCCCCTTGAAAAAAAACAGCACATTTTATAGCAATGAAAAGTTAATTGTGTAGACAAAAGCTGGTATATTGATGGACTAATATTTTGATTTGTGTATGAATAAAGAACCAGAAAAAGAAGTGCACTCCAAGACTGGCATTTCTAAAGCTAGGTAGACTTTCTATTAGCTTCATTCTGGAGACATGACCTAATTATCATGGCTCATGGGTGGAATCATGCTCTCCCCAAGGTTAGGAAGCTAGCCATAGAAACTAGCATTCCAGTTCCCCAAGGTGAGTCATCAAACCACAACCCATTTTTCCTAAAACCAACCATGAAACTTAAAAATATTATGCTAACTTTCACCTCCCCAGGTTTCTGTATAGAAAATGCCCATAAAGAAATTATCTGAACTACCTTGTGTGACTGTAGGTCCTAAGACCCCCATTCCAGAGGTGGTCTTGCCCCACATCCAGGATAGAACGCTGTTCAGAGGGGCCAATCTAGATGGACAGGCCTTGCCTGGGTTTCCCCACTCAGATAATGAGCATGAGATCATGCCCTTTCGTCCAATCATATTCCCTCATGGCCGTCCATACTTTGTTGAGCCTACGCATAAAATGTTTCTCCTGTATCTTTTGATCTTTATTCTGAAAGCTCTTTGGTATCACATAGACTATGATCAAAACTATGATGCTTTCTTTTTATTATGAATTTGTCTTTTTTCAGTGATTTTTCAATGAACCTTCAGAGGACAAAGGGGAAGTTTTTCCCTTGAACCCTGTAACTCCTGTCACCCTGTTTCCTTGAGGGATTTCTACTTGACCTTCTAGAGCTAATACCAATGTGATTAGGATTTTATCTCTGCAAGTTTCCCTAACATCTAAACAAAATTGAATGACCTCTTCTCACCTTTTCCCTGGTGCTTACTATAACTCAGTTAATAACATTTATCACATGTATCTTACTATATTTGGTTTCTTTCAACTTTTTTGAATACATTTCCAATTTTGAATGTATTTGAATAATACATTTACATGATTTAAATATTTAAGTATCCATCTCCTTCTCACTCCTACTTAATGTCTGAGCAGACCCAACCTTGCCATCCTGTTCTCAAATAGTCATTATGATTATTTTGTGAATGTGTTATTACAATGTTCCTTTATAAACAAATAAGCAAATTTGCTATTCTTATTATTTTTATTCCTTTTCTTCCCCCACAAGAATAGAAGACACTATATACACTGTTCCGCCCCTTACCCCATCATGAAATATCCAAAGTGTAAAGTTCCATGACAATCTGTAGAAAGAGATTTCTTGTTTTTATTTTCAACTGTGTTCTACTGTATAGACTATATCATAATATATTTGACCTGTCCACTATGGATGAGTTAAGTTGTTTTTATTAAATTATTTCCAATCGTTTGCTGTTAGCAACAGTGTTGCAAACATTGCTTTGTGAATGTAATTTTACACGTGTGAAATATACACATGTATTTAATATTGACAGATATCAAATCGTCCTTCACTAGGTTTGTAAGAATTTGTACTACCACAAACATATGGGATTCCCTGTTTCTGTGGCTCTGTCGACACAATATATTATTTAACTTTTACACTTTTGTTAATTTGATTTGTGAAAAATTTATATCTTTCATGCCTGTTTTTCTTATCATGATGAGGTTAAAGATCTAGCACTTCTATTTTGTGAACTCACCGTCCATATACTTCATCCGGTTTTCAACTGGATTTTTGCCTCCTTCCTTTCCAATTTCAAGGTGATTTAGATACATTAGAGAGAATGGCTGAATTTTATCTGCAATGTCAGCTGCAATAATTTTTATTTGTTTGGCCTTGTTTCTTTACTTCTCTGATGGGTTTTTGATTGTTTTGTTTTTCCCATCTGAAGTTTCTTATTTTAATATTCAAATGTCCAAATTTATCAGCCTTTTCCTTTATGGCTTCTGGATTTTGTGTCACAGTTTAAAAGTCCTTTTCCACCTCAAGTTCATAACAAATTACTCCTTGTTTTCTTCTAGTAATTTTAGTGCTTGATGTTTTTCTCCTAAACATTTGATTAGTTGAAAATTAATAGAAAAATAAAAATGAGTTATGAATCTGATCATCCATCACTAATTCTTTCTATTGATCCATTTTTTCATGGTGATTGGAGACACTTTCTGCACTTTATACAATATTGAACCAGACACATCAGGGTTGTTTCTGGGCTTTCTATTCTATTTAGGTCTATTCAAGCATTATTATTACATTTTTTTCATTATTAATGCTTTGCATCATATTTTAATATCTGGTAAGGTTGGCTTTTGTCTTCTACTATTTCTCTCTTTTTCCTGTGATTCCTTAAAATTCTAAAACTTTAAATCGATTAACTGGTTTAAAAAAATCCTAATGGCATTTTCCTAGAATCACATTAGTGTTATAAATAAACTCATGAAGACCTGATACATCTTTGGAATGTTGCACCTGCCAAGGTTAAGGACGAGGTGTATCTTCACATTATTACAAGTGTCTTTTGTGCTCCTTGTCTAGGTGTTCATTCAATATAATCCTAAGAATGGTAATCTTTTTTATTGCAATTAAAAATGCCATCTATTTAAAATTATAACATTTAACTGAATGATAATTGTACAGACATGAACTACTGATTTATTCTAATAACTTTTGTATTCAAACTTATCAATTCTGTTCACGTAGGTTTACTCTCATGGTAATTTCAAATAGCCTGGAGTCTAACAGCTCCATAACAAGGATGAATGTTAATGTTGATACTAGCATTTTGAGTAGTGAGAATGTGTCTGAAATTTTCCATGAAGCAAAAAGGCTGGATTTTGACACTAAAATGGACATAGAATTTGTCATGTTAAAAAAAAAAAAAGGTCTACTATTTTGAAATCAAGTATTGCTGAAATTGGTCACAATTCTTTTTTAGCATATACAAATATTCTTGTGATTTCTTTTTCTTAGGTCTATTAGTATCATCTAAAAATCATTTGGAAACTTTACTTATTTTATGGGCAAGTTTAAATGGCACTAGAATTACCTATTCTAAAAGGTTTTAGTAGAATTCAAAATTAAATCATTCTGGCTTGGGATGTTTGAGACACTAGCTTCTTGATAGATTCCCTTGCCTTCTATAGAAATCTTCTGTGGAAACATTCTATTTATAATCTGAGACCTCTGTCCATTGAAGTGTTCACATAATTTGTAAACAACTGAAAAGAGTTAGCTCATGATTGTTTTCTGAAACATCTTTTAGTCTTGAATGAGAATCATTTACTGTTCTATATTTTTTACTTGGCTGTTTCTAACTTATATTTTTAATTGATATATTTCATGCTATACATTTTTCTTTGGGTATGGCCTTTGGCTATGTCATAGCTTTTTACAGGTACTGTTTACATCATTGACATTTTTTCCATCTTCTGCATATGTAGCTTGGATTTCTTCTTTCATCCAAGAGTTGTTCAAAGAAGAATGTTTAAATTTTCTGAAAGTTTAATTTTTAATAATTTGCTACTGATGTTTAGTTTCATTGTGTTATGTTTAGAGAACATTGTTGGTGTGAACAATCTATTTGTTATTTGTGTCCTCCTAAATTTCCTATGTTGTGGCTCTAACCTCCAATGTGATGATATTTGGAGGTGGGGCCGTAGGGAGATGAGATGAGGTCTTGAAGGCAAGCTGCTCGTGATGGGATTAGTGCCTTTCTAAGAAGAAAATCTCCCCCTCTCTCTCTCTCTCTCCCCTTCCCCCTTCCCCTCTCTCCCTTCCATGTGAGGACACAGCGAGAAGGCAGCCATCTACAACCACGAAGAGAGAGCTCACCAGGAGCTGAGTCAGACAGCACCTTCCCCAACTCCAAAACCGTAAGAAATAAGCATTTACCATTTGACCCAACCAGTCAGTGGTACTGTGTGATTTAGCAGTCCAAGAGGACTAACACAGTGGTCCTCTATATTTTTTGAAATGCATTAAGATTTTCTATCTGGCATAATTTATGGTTAAAATTTTATAATGGTACCATAGGAAACTGAATGTGTATTCTTTATTTCAGAATACAGACTTTAATATATGAGTCACAGCAACTTTATTATTCACATGATATAAATCTTCTATACCAAAACTTGTCTAGTTGATTTGGCAAGTACAGAGAGAAGTGAATTAAAATTTCTGACTTCCTGTGTATCTCTGTCTCTTTTTCACATATCTTTCATTTTCTAACTTAAAGAGATTTGCTGCTGTGCTATTCTTATTAATTCTAATAATCTACTTACATATTCTTTCTTTTTCCTTTTACGAGACAGTCAAATCACCAATGGATAATAAAATGTTCTTTCTTTCTATGATTTACTTATGATTCTGTCCATTTGTCTTTCACTAGCTTTTTCTTAGAAGTTTTCAGGACTTTAAAGGGAAGGTGTACTATTTCTCATTACTAAGAATCATACATATTACATTTGCTGGTAGATGTCCTACAATAGATTAAAGAATTTTATTCTTTCCCTATTTTGATAAAAAATTTTATTTTTTAGCAAGAATAGCTTTTAAATTTTATTAGATGTTTTTCCGCTTTTATTGATCAATTTGTACATTTTTCTTCTTTAAGGTATCTCTCTCTACTATTGATAGACAGATTCATAGACAGACAGGTAGATAGATTTCTTTTTTCTTTTTTCTTTTTTTTTTTTTTGAGACAGAGTCTCCTTATGTTGCCCTTGGTAGATTGTCATAGCCTTACAGCTCACAGCAACCTCAAACTCTTGGGCTTGAACAATCCTCTTGCCTCAGCCTCTCGTATAACTGGGACCCTAGGCACCTGGCACAACCCCTGGCTACTTTTTCTGTTTTTAGTAGACATGGGGTCTTGCTCTTGTTCAGGCTGGTCTTAACTTATGAGCTCCATCAATCCACCTGCCTCAACCTCCCAAAGTGCTGGGATTACAGATGTGAGCCTTGGCACCTGGCCTACCTTCACCATTGCATTCTGAATTTCCTTTCTTTTGAACTTTTCCCATCCTTCTTTCACACTTCCAACTGACATTTTTTTTTATTTATTTTGGGAATAATCTTTTATCCCATTCCATTTTGTTCTGCATGAATTTCTATTTTTGGATTTCATACCCTTTTTCTTATAGAGAAGATCCTTAATACATATCTTATAAAAGGATATGTAAGAAGTCTTAGTATATCTAAGAATGCCTTTAGTAATATTTTGGTTGTGTATAGAATTTTAACTTAAAAATAATTTTCTCAGGGCGGTGCCTGTGGCTTAAAGGAGTAGGGAGCCAGCCCCATATGCTGGAGGTGGCAGGTTCAAACCCAGCCCCTGCCAAAAACTGCAAAATAATAATAATAATGATTTTCCCTCAGTGCATTCAGGTGATACCCTCACCCTACCCACCACTCCCCATGCCACCTGCCAGGTTTATGATGAAACTTCTTATATCTGCTTTAGGCTCATTTCCTTGCAAGTACATTTTTTACCTTTTAAATATGGAAAGTTTTCAGAGATGTTAATTCTAAGTACTGTAATTTTCTCTGTGCTAAATTGATATTCTGATATTATTTAATGCATGCAATTTTTGTAAACCTTTTCTAATTGAAATTTTATCTTCAGAGTTATGTTCTCATTCTGTCTTAATCATGCCAGATAGCTTTCTATGCTCTCAGGTTCTCAAATGCCATCTATTCCTTAATAAAACCCACAGTGGGCTGAATGTTTATATCCCCCAAAATTCATATGTTGAACTCCTAGCACCCAAGGTGATAACATTAAGAGGTGAGGTCTTTGGGAAGTGATTGTGTCCTGATAGCAATGCTCTTATCGGTGAGATTAGGGACCTTCAAAACAGACTCCAGAGAGGTTTCTCATCCCTTCTGCCATGTGAGAACACAACAAATGAGTTAGCTCTCTAGCAATTGGGAAGTGGGTCCAAATCAGACTTGGAATCTGCTGGTATCTTGATCTTCAACTCCCCAGCCCCCCAGAACTGTGAGAAATAAATTCCTGCTGGCTATAAGCCGCCCAGCCTATGGTATGTTGTTGTAATAAACAGAGTATACTAAAACAATGTCCCTACGTTTTTCTCCTAAATTTCAAGCTCATATTTCAATAACTACCCAAAATAATAATAATAGAAAACAAAATATTAACACTCATTGAAAATGGAGTATGTGCCAATCAATCTGTATTACTAATGTTTTACAAGAATTCCATGATTTAATCATTCCTACATCCCTATTATTATTTCTGTTTTACGCAGGAGGTGCTAAAATCCCCAGAGAAATTGAGTAACTTGTCCCAGGGCAAAGCTAATAAATAGGAGAGCCAGATCTCAGTCCAGGTCTGACTGCACAGGCCTGGTCTCCGTCATATGCTGTGCTGCTTCTCTTCTTATTTTCAATTATGTGACCACAAGTTCCTTATATTTGTCAGGCCTAAAATCTGATCCATCATCTTTGCCCCAAATGATGTTTCTCTTAAGTTGCCTCTCTTTAACCAAGGTAGTCAAGGTAATACGCTCTGAAGTTATGTCATCTGGATTTGGACCGTGGCTCCACCACTGGCAAATTATGCAGCTCTAGGAAAGTGACCTATATGGGGCATGCACATTGGTCTCTTATCAATAGAATGAGAACAATAATGTTATCTCAGTCATAGAGTTATTGCAAAGATCAAACGTGAGGATACGTGTAGAGTAACTAACTAGACATAAAATAAAAGTTCAAAAATACTGTTATCCATTCAATTGTCCTTCTGTTCTGTTACTGTGTGTATACAATCAAAGAGGCATAATGATATGATATTCTAATGAACTTTCAAAACCAAACTTTGCTTAATCCTTCGGCCAGTTCTCCAGTGAGGACGTGTAATGTCTCCTCCGTGTTTCTGTCAGAGCCTCCTCATGGTTTCCTTTGTTCCTCCTCACAACCCCTTTCATCCCATTCTCTACACTGCAGCAAGAGTCGTCTTAAGAAAGCAGAAATCTCATCGTATAACTATCATGCTTAACTCCTTAGCTTCCTAAGATGATGTCCAAAATGCCCAGTGTGGCTACAAAGGCCTGAATGATCTGGGTCCTGCCTCCTCCTCCAATTTCACCCCAGGCTCCCTCCTCTTCTCCTGTTCACCTCAGGTTTCTCCTTCTTCATTTTTCTCAGGCATATTCTTACCCCTGCCCACTCCTCTGCCTTTGGACATGCTAGCCCCTCTGTTTGTCATGGTTTTCCCTCCCCATTGCTACCTGTTTCCACCAGCTTTTAGGTCTAAAGTCATTCTCTATGGTGTGATTTACCTGATAACTGAGGTCTGAACTGAGTATTCCCTCAGTTGTTCCCATAATACTGTGGACCTTTCTTATGGTAACATGTACACACTGCTTTAAAATTACTCACTGGGCCAGCAGCAGTGGTTCATGCTTATAATCCTAGCACTTTGGGAGGCTGAGGCAGGCAAATTGCTTGAAATCAGGAGTTTAAGAGCAACCTGAGGAAGAACAAGACCTCTTACTAAAAACAGAAAAATTAGGCCAATATTGTGGGGTGCTCCCATAGTCCCAGCAACTCAGGAGGCTGAGGTAGGAGGATCACTTGAGCCCAGGAGTTTGAGGTTGCAGTGCGCAAAGATGATACCACGGCCCTCTACCCAGGTACACAGGGTGCAGAGCCAGACTCTGTCTGCAAAAAAAAAAAAAAAAACCTACTCATGGGCTTGTCTGTGTTCCTCCAGGGGATGATAATTTCAGTGAGAGAGGAGGCCATGTCTGCCTGGCTTATCACTGTATTCTAACCTCAAACACCATTCTTGAAGGGAAATAAGAACATAAGGAATATATCTTGAATGAGGGAAGGAATGATAAGCCTTACAAAGGTAGAGAATTACTTTGTTTTGACATAGATGAAGATTAGCTTTCTTTTTTTTCTAAAGGAATGTCGAAACTACTTGGAAAGGGATACTCATATGATTTAGTAATTTCTAATTCCATGCTAACTATTATATCATTCTAAAATCTGTGGACAAATTATCACATTTCATTCTTACAAAGCTCCTGTAAGATAGGTACTGTTATTATCACTGTATTAACTATAAGGAAATTGAGGAAAGACCATTTAAGTTAGGTAGGCACACAAAGTCAACCAAATGGCAGGGGCAGGATCTACTCCGAGGCAGACTGAAGCTTGCACCTCTAGTCTTAACAGAGCACTAAAGAAGGCAAGGTGATCAGGTGTCATTATATTGAGAGTCCCTGAGAGGCCAGGACTACATCTTACTCATTTCAAATTTGTTCATGTCACGAATTATTTTCTCTCTCTCAACCTTATGGCCTTAAGGTAACGCTGAATGGATAAAAACTGGGGGTCTCTAAATTCTGCCTTTGCTCAGTATTTTGCTATCATGTTTCTGCAGACACTCTCTGCAAAGGCCCTTGATAACACTTCGCTCCAGGTCACCTCTCCTGACTTAAACTGACTTGCCTTCATTCTTAATAAGTTGTCAACAGGATACATTCTCCAGTAGTTGCTAAATGCTTTCATTCCTAGCTACATAAATATTTGACTTATTGAGAAAGATTACTGGTACCATCTGCAATGCTTCACATATAGGGGACCATGAATGAGTACATATTGAGTTGAAATATGAAACATCCGGAAGGTAAACACAGAGGAGCAACATGCTATTATAAAATGTTAGTAGGAAAGCTCTTCATTAATATCATCCTCTGGACCAAACTATGCCTCTGTATTATGACTTAATATCAACAAAAGCATGTAGCATCAAAGATGAAAGAATCCTTAGAGAGGTTAAACAATAATAAATTCAAGTATTTGATGTAGACTGAAAACAGGCGCATGACGTTTTTGAGGGTATCTGGCCTTCTTTCATCTTCGATGTCATTCTTCTAGTTACAATTTCGCACTTCCATTTCCTCTGGAATCTCTGATTTCTCATACATACTATTTGGCAGGTTAGTTTTCTCTGTTTCATTCTGACATGTGATTGATTTGTAAATTCAAGGGCAAGTAAAGGAGTTTGCATCTTTACCAACTTCTAGACACTTTTGAATTTTGGCTTTATATGCTGCAGTTAATTGCCGCCTTGTGTCAAATGGTTTTCTCATATCTACTGGCATTAATTTTTTCAAAAAAATGGATATTTAACAAGGTAGACTTCACAAGTTAAATAGATGCCAATTAACCCCAAATCTGAACTGACTTTTAAATGGAAGTCAGTCCTATCAAATTAGTGTTCTCTACAGATTTAGTAGATAGCTGTCAACACAATGGAGTTGAAGCATCAATTTTAAGCAATTTATTTTTTAAGTTTATAATATTAGTCTGATTGTGACTATATATGCCAAAGTTATATAATTTTGTGTCAATTACTAAGGAGCTAGATGAATTTTGTATATTATTACATTTTAATCATCTTTATAATTAACGTTTAATTTATATCCTTTTCTCTTTTCCTTTTCCATCTACAGAGTGTACTTCTTTGAGTTTTTCACACAGAATTTCAGCAGTTTTTCTGCCAATTAAATGACATTTTATTTTTTTAAGTGAGTTGACTCCTGGGGAAATGGGCTTTGGAGATTAAAGGCCTGTTTATTAATAGAAGAGCTTCCTCCCACACACAGATTCATGAAGCCGCCTCAATATTTCTCCCTCCCTGTTCCATAGTCTTGCTGGGAAAAGGGCTGAGATTTCAAAGCCCAGTTTTAAGATGTTGAGGATGCTAATAACGGGGACTTTTCTTTTGACATTTCTGGTGAAAATCTTACCCACTTGGACTCAGTCCACCAAGTCAGTGTGGAGAACTATCTGCACAGCAATGAAGAGAAATATTTGGAGCTTTTGGCTATTTGTATTAAAAATAAACCTAGATGTTGTGAATACTCCACATGAATACGGATAACACATTCTCAGTGCCCTCTCACTCTTACAATCCTCATCTCATTTATTCACTTGTGCTCATTTCCCTTTTCAGTTAATTTGGAATCATTCTGTTTGAATAATAACTCTATACTAAGTTTATTACTTCTAATTATTTTATCTTAATGCACAAATTTAATCTTTTGTGGCTTCTATCAATAAAGAGAAAATTTTGTGACCAAAAGTTAGTGTTAAATGGTTAGTTTATATGAAATAAGGACCAGATAAAAGACCAGAAAAATGTTATATATCCTTTGCATAATATATGAGGTCAGATAATTAATCTCACAAACTCATCCTAGAAAAAGTGCCACATAGCTCATTGGTGAGTAACACTACAGTCATGGAATGGCCAAGGGGAGTTCTTCAAAGGTGACTATAGTTACGTTCAGCAAGAAGGTTTGAAGCACTTTTTCTAGGAGGCGTTCATGAACTTAACTTTCAGACCTCATAAGATGACAACTCTGATGACCATTCCAGAAAAAGAGTTCCAAGATTGCTCTGAAGGGTGGACTAGGCACCAGTGTCGGTACATGGCTTCCCAAGGGGAGTACTTCAAAGGTGACCATAGTGACATTCAGCAATGATGTGTGTAGCAACTTATTCTAAGTTGAGTTTTGTTAAATTAAATGTCCAAGCTACTACATACATCAATTCTTGATGTCATGTTCAGATATGGAACTTACACATATGCATACTGGTGAAGTATTTGGGAATACTGGAGAGAAGCTCATTGAGAGAATTATCCATTGTATTCCTTACCACAAACATTTGTGGACCGAAATGTTCAGCATTTATGGAACTTTTTTCCATAAGATAAGTTGGCATATCCACATTTTTTTTTTGTCCTATGTTTAGAACTTAACCAGGATCAGGGAGAATATAAACCAATAATCACAAATTAAAATGCCACCACAGAGTGAGTTGAATAAGAAGAGCAATGGGCTGAAGATGTAACACTTAGAAAAGCCTGGTGTTGAAAGCAGAGGCTCAAGAAGGAGAGCCAAAGAATAGTTGGGAAAAGAACTGTTGAAGGTACAGAGAAGCGTGAGAGGAGTGTGATGTGTGATGTGTGTGTTTTGAACTTGAAGAAAGGCAAGAACTTCAGGTATAACAAATGGTCAGCAATATCAGATAAAACAGAAAGACGCGTTCTATGTGAATCAGAGAGTCTCTGTTAACTTTTGACAGACATTTTAATATTCTGATGTAGAAGCCAGATGGTGGTACGCTAAAAACTAAATAAGAATCAAAGATGATAACAAACGGACAAAGCCTGATTCTATGTTGCTTACCCGAGATACATCCAATATGTAAGAAATGTGGAAACTATGATAACAAGAAAATCAATGTTAACCCTTCCTTGAATTCATGAGGTCACCATGACCAATCACATTCTAGGTTTTAATAATTTTATTCAAAGATAAAACTGGTAGGTCATTAGGGGGAAAGTGGTATTCCTACTGGATTTCTATTGAGCAAACTAATGAAAAACTCACATGGTTTTTGAGGTTTAGAGATAGTTTCCATTCCTAGGGCTTGCACAGCATTTAATTGGCACTTAACCTAATATAGAATGTATCAAAAATTAAGTAGGCATTAATTAGGAACACAAAATGTGAACTAGCCTTAAAAAGTTAATTATAAAATTGGTATAGCAATCTGTCAGCAGACTCCCATACTCATCCTGCTAAAGCAGTTTCATTTTTTTAAATGGAATATGTTTCTTAGGATGTGATTACACATACAATATATGGTTGTAATTTTGAGTTAATTGCACAGTAGCTAGATTAACTTTTACATCATTACACTTTAATCAGTGTTTTTCATGATTAATGTTCATTTACATTTAAGGCTTCTGAGCCTTTTTTCCCATTGTTTCAGCTCCTCCCTGCTCATGCCATGTGCTGACTTAACATATCATTTCCTTAAAGCTCTCCGAGGACAAAGTTTTGCATTTTCTCACTTTAGGCACCAGGAAAATGCTCGTATAAAACAATGATAGTGATAGTATCGCTACCACAATTTAGTACTAATGACTATAATTATCTTAATATATGGAAAAGAAAGGATAGATAATAGCTGGGGAAATCACACAGCAAATAACGTAGTTAATACTGTACTCTATATCATGTTGACTTTAGTTTTATTTCAACTGTAACTTCCAGAGGAAAGGAAGAGAAAATTGGTTTTCTTCTTTCTTTTATGTGGCTTGAACAGCATGAAGCACATCCTCATGAGAATCTTTGAAAAAAAATCACACTTTTATTAGTATATCACAGCTAATAAAGTTGACAATAGGTTGAGAAAGATGTATTTCCTTCAGTTATATGGCTGAAGAATGCTATTACTGACCTGAACCAACCATTGAGAGTTAAGTATTTTTTCCTTAAAATGTATTTTTTAAATAAAAATTATATATATATAATGTTTTATAATCTATGTATTATATATACAGACTAATAAAAGGAAAGCTGAGTGCATCACAATTGCCGATGCAGAGGTGCTCCATTTTATCTACCACCTCCCTTCCCAATATGGAGTAGGTGTCCTCACACTCTGAGGACTTGATTGCTATTTTCTTTTCTTTTTTCTTTTTCTTTTTTTCTTTTTATGGTACACACTTTTTTTTTTTTCATTAAACCATAACTGTGTACATTAATGCATTTATGGGGTATAATGTGCTGACTTTTCATCCTGTGTTTTAGTATTAGCAGGAGGTTTAACTTTTTTTACCCAGAATAATATTATTGTTGCATTATATAATTAATGTTTGATCGTACAACTAACCTTTGAACAACATGGAGGTTAGGGGTATCAACCTTCCACACAGTCAAAAATCTACCTATAATTTTAACACCCCCCAGATTTAACTACTAAGAGGCTACTGTACAGAAGCCTTACCAATAACACAAACAATTAACACATAATTCACATGTTATGTGAGTTATATACTGTATTCTTACAAAAAAGTGAACTAGAGAAACGAAAATGTTATTTAAAAAATTATAAGGAAAAGAGAATATATTTCCTATTCATGAAGTGGAAGTGGATCATCATAAATGTTTTCATCCACATCGTCTTCACATTGAACTGGTTGAGGAAGAGGGCTTGGGTTGGTCTACCTGTCTTGGGGGGAGGGGGGGTAGCAGGTAGCAGAAGAGGAGAATCCACATGTAAGTGGACCCACACAGTTCAAACCCATCTTGTTCAGGGGTTGATTGTATCTGTTTACATATATTCACACATACACCACTTTCTTTGGTCTTCATTTCTTCTTATATCTCAGACTATCCATCTAGAATCACCTTCTGTCTTTAGAAATTTCGTCAGTCAGGATCTTTTAATGGCAAGCTCTCTTGGGTCTTGTTTGCCTAAAATGTCTTTATTTTTGTTACAGTATTGTTCTTGAAAGGTATTATTCCTAAGGGTAGAATTCATGTATGACAGTTACTTATTTATAACATTAAATATGTTGCTCGATCATCTTTCCCATTCACTGGTGCTAATGAAAATCATTCACTATTAGTCCTAATATTGCTTATTTGGAAATAATCTTCATTTTAATTTTTATAAGAATGTCTTTTTTTTAGTCGTCTAAAGCTATTTGACATTGGAAGACCTACCAGTTCTTTGGTTATTGCCTCTCCAGTCATTTTAGGTCCTGAAGCTTGTTCTCTAGGAGATCCCTTAAAAAGGTATGGTGGTTAATTTTCTGTGTCAACTTGAGTGGCCTAAAGGACACCTAGATAGCTGATCAGACATTATTTCTGGGTCTGTCTGTGAGAGTGTTTTGAGAGGAAATTAACATTTGAGTTGAGAATCTGAGTAAAGATGACCCACCAATATAAACGGATATTATCTAATCTTTTAAGGGCCCAAATATAATGAAAGGCTTGGGAATTCTCTATCTTCTTGGCCTGGGACATGATCATCTCCTCCCTAGGACATCAGAGCTCCTGGTTCTCAGGCCTTTGGATTCCACAATTAGAACAAAGTCATCTCCCTGTACCTCCTCCCTATCCCTACCTCTTCCAGTTCTCATACCTTCAGACTAACCTAGAAATTACATCACTGGCTTCCAGTTCTCAGGGCTTTGGACTTGGACAAAATTACACCACTAGCTTTCCTTGTTCTCCAGGTTGCAGATGGTAGAGGCAGATTATAGGACTTCCCATTCTTCATACTCACATGGATATAAATATTATTTTTATTATAAGTATATTTACAAAACCACCCTATTGGTTCTGTTTCTCTAGAGAATGCTGACTAATATAGAAGAGCACAAGGAACATTCATGGTATTCTTGAACATTCATAATTGTTTGTCTATATTGCTTTTAGAATTGAAGGTCATTTTAGCTGAATATAAAATCCTAGCGTACAAATTTCTTCTTTATTTTTTGATCATTGTTTTTGGATTTGATCACATCTCTTCAAATCTTCCCTTTTTCAAATACCACATTTCTGAATTTTTCTGATATATGTTTGTGTTTATAGCTTTGTAATGTTTTTAATTCTTATTCTTTATTTCTTTTATCTCATTTACAAGTTTTAGGTTTTAGTTTTCTGGACATATCATTCTCTGTGATGCCTTTGTCTAGAGGAATATTATTTTGTAATATATTATTATTACTTTATAATAACTTTTTATAGAATTTGATGATTATCCATTTTTTTCTTTGTTCCTTTTTTCTTTCTTTTTTTTCTCGTTTTTTTCTTGTTTAAGTGAGATGAGTTTTCTTGTACTTTTTGGAGGTAATAGTAGTGGGTCAAGTGAAATTTTAGGCTCACTAGGGTAGAATTTCCTCTTTTGTTGCTTTAAAAAGTGATAAAAAAATATTCATTTATATTTGATGAGAATTCTCTTGGCTATTTTATGCCAACACATCAACCTATGGAACAATCTGGCTCACCTGTTGATCTTGTAAATATTTTATTAAAATGTAGCCTGAAGCTGGTGGTTTGCTTATCGCTTTTGGCTGCTGTTATGCTGCAATTGTAGAGGTGAGTAGCCACAACAGAGATTATGGCTAGCAGAGCATGAAATATTTCCTCTCTGACTCTGAACTATGAAAGTTAGCAAACTCTGACCTCAGTCATCTCTTTGCCCCCTATTATTCCTTTCCTTCTCAAATCTGATTAAATACGCATACATTTTTCCATGCTGGTCTTTGCCCAGCAAGAGGGCTTCAGTTTATTACTTTTGAACTTTGGGGGGCTCAGACTGCTCTAGCACCTTCCCTATCATACAGATTATCTGAATTATGCAGGAATGAGATTCCAGAGAGCTCCCTTCAGTCTAAGCCACCGTCTCATACTGATATGCTTCTTCATGCTGTACTTTTTACGTTGCTCCAACCATCATTCTCACCCTGGAAATAGTAGTCAGTTCTAGTTTTGTTTTTATCAGACTTTCCATCTTTTAAGGTGTATCATTGGGTTTTTATGTTTCTGTACCAACTAGGTAGGTGCCTGCTCCATAGTGGTATGGGTCCCAGCTCTGCAGAGTCCTGTATTTCAAGCTGTTAGGTTATAATGATGTCAAATTCTTCCCTTAATTTCTTGATAATTAAAAAAAGAACAGTAGCTTCTTTCTGCAGTGATTGACATTCTCTATTTGTATTTTTTCTTTTTGGTTTTCTAATACCTGCTAAACTAATTTCTTATATTGTATTGTCTCTTTTTAAATAACTGGCATGGTTTCTATTATCCTAACTAAATCAAGACTAATAAAAATGTTAATCTTCAGTGTTGGTGAAAACTCTTTAAAATTGACTCTGTCATATAATGGTGAAGGATATATAAAATAATTTAAAAGCAATTTGTCAGCTATCATCAATATTTACATATACATGTTTTGATTCACACTTTGAGTTCAAGGATTCTATCCTTAAGAAATAAGTGTACATAATGAGATATGTACGTAGCTTGGCACATAACAATGAGAAAGAAGAGGCAAACTCATAAGAATCTTGAACAATCTCCAAAACGTATTGTTAAATGAAGAAAAACATTCGCAGAACAATAAATGTACTATGGTTCCATTTGAATTTAAAGTGATATATGTACACGTAAATGTGTATAAAAAGATAGAAAGCCTCCTAAATTATTAACAGGTAATGTCTCTGCTGAGAAAATCGAGAGTGTTTAATAAGGGCGACTTCTATTCTGCAGGACTCTTATGGTTTGAATCTTTCAGTGATTATTTATGTGTTACATGTACAACAAACCATACAGTATATAGATGTGTGTAGATGGATAGATAGATAGATAGATAGATAGATCATAATCTCCTAAGAATGAGCCTTCCTAGCCATGTGGGATTAGATGAAACATATATCCATGAACCCATGTCTTCTACAATGCTAACTATGAAAGATTTTGGAGAACAAGGGGGAATCTAAAATGAAAATAAAAATCTCAGGGTCAGTCCCCAATTTCTTATTCAAAATAAAAGGCACCTGTGAAGAACCAGACCCATAGATCATTCATTGAGGAAATTCCTTGCTGACCTTCCATAAGCAAGGCCATGCAAATTACAACTGTAGGCCTGCAGGCTATATCCAATTGCAAAAACTGAAGTCCAATTCCATATTAATAGTGAATTACCAGTTTTTCTCTATGGGCACGGAACAGAGATAAGACATGATTAGATATTCTGCCTGTCCAGGGACACCTCCATAATTGATGTTTCTTTACTACCTTTTTCTCCTCTAGTATTTACCTTATCTTTTGTGAAATGCAGATTTTCCTGGGTCTCATAAGATATAACTAACCAGTTTGTGTCCTTACTACCCCTGCCTTTTTTCCTTTCTGTATGGCTTTAAATGCTGAAACTTCCAGATTCTCCTTTGAAGAAACAGGTTTTGCCTATGTTTTGTGTTTTATCCTGAGCTTTTCCTCAACTTTGGCTTAATAAAACCCATTGATTGAGATTTTTGCCTTCGTCACTTATTTGGAGTCAGTTACATGTATGTGGATTAGCCTTTTAAGGAGATGGGATGTAAAGGAAAGGGAGCTTGGAAGAAAGGGGGAGGTATCTCTCTGGAGGAAATGATGAGAATCAGTGATGTCAAGCTGAAAGTGTTAAAAAAAGAACCATGGCAAAGCGGAAAATTGGTCATGCAATCTGACTCGGAAACCAATCCCCTCTTTGTAGTGCATGCAATAAATATTGATGGTTTGTGATTTCAGCACACCCCTCTAAGTGTGTAAAGGAAGTAAGGAAGGACCTAAATAAATACATTAAAAATAAAGTCTGAAGGCAACCATGTCTTAGAGGATAAAAAGAAGAATCTTTTTATATTCTGAAAAGAGGAATATGTTTTAATATTCAGAACTTCATTAGTCCTTTATTCTCCTATATTATCAGTTTTTAAAATAACATATATGTATACCCCAATGTTTTTATTTTACCTTGTCAATATGATTTTTTTAAACATAAATTGGCCATTTGCATTGTCCAGAATATTTTTAAAAGGTCTGACTTACTTCATTCTTTACAACTTTAATAGCTTGAAAGATGGAAAACTAAAGTGCATGTAAAAATAGATATTATAATAAAGGCTTCCTGGAACAAAGACATTCAAATAGTTTCGATTAGATTGTATTATTTCAAAAAGTGTCTCATTTGTGTACATAAAGCAAACGGCAGTCTGGTTGTTATAAAGGTATTCTGAGGAGAGCAAAGATTATTTGAGGTGAAGTAACTGGGTCTAAGCCAGTGGAAGTCATTTGGATTGCTGGAGGAAGGATGTGTGATAGCATCTATCTCTAAGAATACTTTGAAAGTTAAGCAGCTAATCTAAATACACTAAGCAGCTTGCTATTGGAAAACTTCATTAACAATTAGTATAGTGGAAACCTCTTGTCTGGTGAAGAATCTGTCCAGTAAACATTGAAAAAAGGGCCATTCATCCCAAATCTGGGAGTGACTTGTTAACGCCACTTTTAACATTAAGTATATTGCTGAACGTATGATTTGCGTTTCCCGTCTCCTTTCAAAACCAAATTTTTGGCAATGAAAAATGCTTTTGCTTTTATTTCCTCTCAAAGGAATATGGTATAAACATGTAGAGAATGTTTGCACACTGTCTTTATATAAATGTGGTATTTTAAATGCTTCTGTATGCTTCCATAACATTAGCCCTTGCATGAAGAAATGCTAATGATATTACTATAAAGCACTTAGTTAATTTGATCTCTCTGAGAATTATGTTCTCTTCTATTAAAAAAAAAAGTATACTGATGCTATGTGTATCCCAAAAGAGTTGAAATATTAACTCTAGAATTGTTTTCATTTTTTGAGTGATGAGTTTACAGGTGGTTTTTATATCCTTTTTTCTTTTCAGTTTCTCAACACCTTTATAGGTAACATGTATTACTTTCATACCTGGAGGAAAAAAGAGTAATAACTATTATTTTTTTAAAAGATAAAAGAAAGAAAATAGTACATTATAAAAGTTTGAATTTCAACATTTTGACAAGTGAAAAGTAAATCTCCCTTATCCATTATCTTGGCCATTTGTGTTCAGTGTTGGAATGAAAGAGTGTTTACAGGAGTGTATGGGCTTTGTAACCATTAGCAATATTTTTTTGTATGTTAATCATGTCCCATATCTTTTACTCCCATGACTTTGGCTTATGCTGGAAATGTTCTGTGGACAAAGTTATGATCTGAATGTTTGTGTTTCCCAAAATTCATATGTTGAAATCTAATTGTCCAGTATATTTGCAGATGCAACCTTTGAGAATTAATTAATGTTTGAGTAGGTAATGAGGATGGGGCCCTGACATCCTTATGAAAAATGGAACTGACAGTAGGTTTCTCTGTCCCTCATGTGAGGATACAAGGAGAAGATGGCTATCTGCAAACCAGGAAGAGGGCTCTCAACAGAAACTTGGTCTGGGACTTCCCAGCCTCTCGAATTTTAACTAATAATTATCTGTTGTCTAAGCCACCCACCCTATGCTAGTTTCTTATCCAAGTTGAATAAGACAGTCACCATAACCCCTCTTATCTCTTTAATCCCCACCAATTTCCCTTTGTTCCATGAACCAAAAGCCACCAAAGAGAATTTTATATGATTTGTGACTGAACTTGAGCTACAAGCCATATGTCTTATGGTATAGCTGTCAATGCATTATCAAAGACTATTACATAGAGCCAGTCACACTTAACACTAAGTCAGACATCATGATCACCAAAACACCAAGATAGCAAAGTAGCTTTTTGGTTTTTTTTAAAGAATATTATATTGTGGCCGTAAAGAAATCTATTATAACTGGATTTTCTTTTTTGTAGCTTGCTATATTCCTTTGGGAAATCATTGGTCCCCAATTCAGCCATGTGTAAAATAGAGAATCCCATTAAATAATAAATAAATTCCCTTCCAGCCTTATAATTCTATGGTTTTCTCCATGTGGTTAAGAAATTCTCACTGTGGCTCGGCGCCTGTGGCTCAAGCGGCTAAGGCGCCAGCCACATACACCTAAGGTGGTGGGTTCGAATCCCCAGCCCGGGCCCGCCAAACAACAATGATGGCTGCAACCAAAAAATGGCTGGGCACTGTGGTGGGTGCCTGTAGTCCCAGCTACTTGGGAGGCTGAGGCAGGAGACTCGCTTGAGCCCAGGAGTTGGAGGTTGCTGTGAGCGTGATGCCACGGCACTCTACCCAGGGGGATAGCTTGAGGCTCCGTCTCAAAAAAAAAAAAAAAAGAAATTCTCACTGTTATGTAACAAAATTAGTAGGGGAATGTGTTTAAAACTAATCTTGAGCACTTCTCTGGAAGTTTATTCCCATATGATCAAAACAAAATAAGTACCATAAAAAAATTGAAAAACAGAAAGGAATATTCTGTTCCATAGTTAGCAGAGCATGTAGCTATATCTACATGTGAACAGTCTTATATAAAAATTTATTTAAGAAGAGAAAGGATACATTTGAGGTGATGATGAAACTGTATTTCTCTGATCTATATATAACATTAAAGCTAAATTATTTTTATCTTAACCTCCTGCTCTGGAATATTATTCTCATGGTATTTCCTTGCCCTGATCTGTCACTCATTATTTGCTTCTGTATAATGTTGCTATCTAATTTGGGATTTAAGAAATAACTGCCTTAATGAAGGCATCTGCATAGAATAGTTTATTCCTTTTGATCCCAACCTGATGAGATAGATAACTTCATAAAATATTTCTGAAAGATGGTAGCCTATAAATTATATCTACTTTTCTAAGCTAATAATCAGCCAAAAATATTAGATTTTTTTAAGCTAATCATGATTAGATTGAAATACATTGATCTTATGGCTTTTTAAAATATCATTTCTATTTTTTTAACTCATTGTTTTTGTTTTCTCCTAAGGAACTGTCTACCTTGTAAGGGATCATGACAGATGACACACAAACTAAAGATAAATGACAACTTCCATATCAATTATTTAGTGTTTTGGTTTTCTCAATGACTATTCGTATAACCATTTCCATAGGCAATTGATCTAATGAGTAAGTAAATGAATAAAAAAGTACCAATTTTTGGAAATAATTTACATAGTAGCTGGCTATTTCTATCACTCTAGTTGCTACTATAACAAAGATCTACATAAATTATCTCTCAGTCTACAAAGAATCAAAACAGATATAACTAAGGACAGATATTCTAGTGTTTTTACCAATGCCTTCCACATGTCCTGAAAAATACAAGACGACCAATAAATATTTTTTGAATAAAGAAAGAAATTATAATATTTTTAAAACCTTATTTTATTATGACAAAATGATGACTTTTTCAAAGACTTAAATGAAAAAATAATTAATGAAAAATAGCCTCCATATTACATTACTGCATACTCCCTACCAGTACCACTAGTCAAATAACTTTTCTCGTATGTCTGAAGTATGATTTCTGATGCTGATTTTGAGAAAAGAGATCTAAAGTACAATGGCTCAATTTTGGGCAGTTCCTATCTTGATTGTTAATTACTTTTCCCCTTCTGATATATTTTCTATTGAATTCATTTAGGGCAACATAATTAAACTTAGAGAATCATTTTACTTCTTTTCCCCTAAGTTTGGAGTTTTAAGACTTTACATTCTTTTAGTGAATAGTTGCTGAAGAGCCTCACAAGATAGGTTAGAACTGGCGAGCTGGTTGGGGGCAACTTTGATTTTAGGCAGCTCACAAAGGCTGCACTTGGATTGATCCTAAGAGGAAGGAGTAGCTATATAGCTAGACAATTAATTAGAGACATAAGAAAATAAAAAGGAAGGAAGAAGGGGAAGGAAGACAAGAGAGACAGAGGGTGGGAGGGAAAGGAGGAAAGGGAGAGAAAACAAGCAAATAGGTGGCAGTATACCACGTTATATTTTCCAAGAACCAAATGATGGGTATTTTCTGAGCATAATGTTTTTGTTGCATTACACTATAGTAACAGAGGCAAAGCCATTTTAAGGAGATAATTCAGAGAAAAAGTCAAAATACTTCTGAAAGGTTTTTCTTTGTTAGTTAATGCATTACAACTTTCTTAAAACTAATAGTAAAAAATATTGGGTTTTTTACTAATAAAAAAATCAATGGGTTATTTATCTTAAATGCTTATAAACATGGGAGAAATGAATTTTAAAAAATTTTAACAACTAGGGCGGTGCCTGTGGCTCAAAAGAAGTAGGGCGCCGACCCCATATGCTGGAGGTGAGAGGTTCAAGCCCAGCCCTGGCCAAAAACTGCAAAAAAAAAAAAAGAAAGAAAAGAAAAAAATTTAACAACTGTGTGAAAAACAAAAGCACTTTTTGAATCAGCATCTGAGGTAATAATTAATGTTTAAAGGGATTAGGTGTTATAAATTAGAAGGAAAAATATAAAATGTATTAATATTTACAATAGATACCATGTAATTTTTCTGCTCAATTTTAGGTATCAACGTAACTGCATTCCAGGGGGCCCTGTATTTGGACAAAGGTTATCTCTAGGCATGTCTTTGAGGTTGTTTCTAGATAAGACTAACATTTGGATCTGATAAACTGAGTAAACAGATTGCCCTCTCCAACGAGAGTGGGCCTCATCTGGTCCCATCCTCATTCCACTGCATTGATGGCAGCAAGAGGACAAGAAGAAAGAGGAAGAATTTGCTCTCTCTGCACGGTAGCTTGAGCCGGGCATCAGTCTAGGACTTGCACCTTGGGGTTTACTGTTCTCAGACACTGAGGCCTTCAGACTTGTACTAAAACTGTGACCCTGGCTTTCCTAGGTTTCCAATTTACAGATGCCAGATTATGAGACTTTTCATCCTACATACTCAAGTGAGCTAATTCTCTGGAATCTCTCTCTGTCTGTCTCCCCCTCTATAGAGATAGATAGATAGATATGTGATGCAGACATATATGTTTATATATAGGTACAGATGTAGACATAGATGATTTCCTATTGCTCTGTTTTTCTAGAAAACCCTGATTAATAATAGATATTTTACATCAGAAGTGGCTCTTGAAAAAGATAATTTTGAGAATGAGTTTTCTGAATTGGTTCTGAGATTTCTGGAATTTGTTCTCCATATACTTACATTTAAAGATGCTAATGACTTTATTTCCAGAAGTAAGGAGAGCACTGATAGTCCATAGTTGGAAATGGTACTAGAGGTATGCAGAATAGCTGTTTTGGATATTCTTAATCACCCACTTAGAAGAAGCAAAGAACTCACTAACTTTATATATACTACTTTAGAATACTTTTGGAAAACCAATGAATATAATGAGGTTGCTTCTAGTGCCACTGGACACGGTAGTGAGAGAAAAGAAAGAACTCATGGATTTGAATTCCCTAAAAACTTGTTTAAGTTTTTCATCCATATTAAATGCAATCAATTTTTTTATTTCAAAATGTGTTAAAATTGAAATAATTTGCATATCACGTGAAAGTCAAAGAAAATTTATACTTTAGCAGGGAGTCAGTAGACCACCCAGTGGCCTTCTACCCTTAGTACGATATTGAAGTTCTTAGGAGCTACGGAGAGAACTAAACCCATGGAGGGGTAACTCTGTCATAGGTGCCATTACCCTGGACCACAGAAACACTCTGCTGGATTTGAGTCTTGACTGAAAAATTTAATTACTGATATATTTCTGAGTTTTACTTTCAACAAATATTCCTAGACTTCCTAATACAAGAAGAATAACTTTGGTAGACATTATAAAGGTTAAAATCAGTGTAGGATATAATTCCTATAGAGAAAGCATATATCTGAGTTATTACTTGAGATGCAAATACAGCAGTGAAAGTAGGCTATAGCGGCTTCCATAAAATTAGTGTGTGCTAATCTTAGGAATTTCAGAATTTCATGATGACGAAAGATTTGGCTTTGAATCGAGGGTAATATTTTAGTAGGTATGCATTAGAACATGGTGCTTACTTCAAGTGGGCATGAGTGAGTAAGGCGTGGAGAAAAAAACTATGAAGGCTCAGCGCCTATAGCTCAACCGGCTAAGGCGCCAGCCACGTACACCTAAGGTGGTGGGTTCGAATCCCCAGCCCGGACCCGCCAAACAACAATGACGGCTGCAACCAAAAAATAGCCGGGCGTTGTGGCGGGCGCCTGTGGTCCCAGCTACTTGGGAGGCGGAGGCAGGAGACTCGCTTGAGCCCAGGAGTTGGAGGTTGCTGTGAGCTGTAATGCCACGGCACGCTACCCAGGGGGAGAGCTTGAGGCTCTGTCTCAAAAAAAAAAAAAAAAAAAAGAAAAAAACTATGAAAAGTTTGCTGAGAACCGTGAGTGTTTAAATTTAGCTAACTAGCATGATGAAGATATAAGTTGGGACCAATTAGTGGAAGACTTTTATTTCCAACCTAAGGTCTTTTTTGTTTCTTGTTTTTTGTTTTTTCTTGACACAAGGTCTCTGTTGGCAGAGTTTGAGTGGAGTAGCATCATCATAGCTCACTGCAACCTCCAACTCATGGACTCAGATACCCAAGTACCTGGGACTACTGGGTATGTGCCATAACAGGCTAATTATGTGTGTGTGTGTGTGTGCATGTGTGCGTGTGTGTGTGTGTGTGTGTGTGTGTGTGTAGATGGCGTCTCACTCTTACCCAGGCTGTTCTTGAACTTATGGACTGGATTGATCGTCCCTCCTTGGCCCCCAAAGTGCTAAGACTACAAGCATGTATCACCATACTTGGCCATCCTAAAAGTTTTTCAAATTAATTCCATTAGCAAATGGAAGAACATTCAGTAGTTTTCAAATAGAAAAATGTCATTGTGGTGTTCTATGAATGTCAGGGAAGGTAGAGAAGAAAGTTGTTAGTTTTTACCGGGTGTGACTGACCCAGCTGCTCCTTTGAAAATAGATTAGAAATCAAAGTTTCTAGTGCAAAACTTACTCATCACCAAAAACATTTTTAGGTAACTATTACAAATAGAAACTTTTCCTTGAGGTTGGCATAGCCTGTGTTATTCTTACTGACTTCTCTGATAGAGCTGATAACCCCCAAAATGCTTCTTTAAAAATTAGACTGGGTCGATCACTGCCAAGCCCACATTGATCCAGACAGAAGTTGGCATAAAATCCTCTAGGGAGTGTCTGGGCACCAGCACTGCCACCTAACCACTAGTGGGCAGACACAGCCCTTGGTTCTAAGGGAAACTTTATACTACAGAGGGGAATTAGGGTCAGTGATTTGAGGGGCCGTCCCCTTCACTGCTTAATCCAACCTGGCTGACATAATGATATAAACTGTAGATTTACTGCTCCTTCTTCCTGAGCACTGAGCCACCACCCTCACTCTCAAGGTAATTCCACCTGGCAATTAACTGTGAAATATTGAGTGGCCAGAGTCTGACCCGAGTGTTTGTGCCAAGCAAAAGTTTCGCTTGCATTTTTTTCTTTCTCTCTCTCTCTCTCTTTCACTGCCAGTTTGTGTGTATGTGTGCTTTAAAGTATTAACTCTCATGGAAGCACATGCCTATTTAAAATTCCCAGACGATGAGTCAGACCCGTTCAGTGAGGTTCCCGGGGAGTCACATGATGTGATTTGATGAAACTTCACCTTATGAGGGTTGGATGAAAAAAATCAGAAGACCTCTTTAAAAAAAAAAAAAGGACCTCTTTATACATATATACACACACGCATATACACAGTCTCTATTATGTGTATATATATGTATATACATACACACATATGTATGCCTATGTACTGTGGTGTACATATATTTGTATATAATGTCATATAATTTTGGACATATGAAAAAGAGAGGAACTGACAGGCAAATACATGTAGAAAAAAAATCTCTTTGCCTTTGGTTCCTTTCTTTATTCCCTCTGTAGATATTTAAAAATCTGGTGAGCCAACAACTCATCCCTCTTTGAAACAAGAAGAAAGCCAAAGCCTTGTAGCTACATGAGCTACACATGAATTCCAGTTCACTGTCTACCCTCTGGAATCAAAACAGGGAGACCAGAAATGTGGATTCCAAAGTAATAAAGAGCTAGTACTGCTGAGACTTTAGGATACAGAAATTGTTTCACTTGCTGTTCTGTTAATATGCTTTCGGCTTACCTAGGACTCTACAGTCATCTCTATTATAATTCATACTTTCCTTCAAATCAGTTTGATGCTTCATGGTATAAATAACATATCTTGTTAATTTGCACAATAAAGTAGTCTGCCTCCCTTGAATAAGTCCTACATCATGATAATTTTTTAAGTTTTCAAATTAATTTTTTTCTATATTTTCCAAAGTGTAAACTCACTCTAGGAGTAATATTTGGAACCTAAAAGCTTTGTTTCCTCATAAATTCTAGCTGTAGGGATGATTGAGTCACTTCTTATGAAAAATATATTAGGATGATAAGTATTTTAGAAAGTTTCTGTCTCAAGATGTGTATGAATGCAGAGTGAGAAGGCAGACAGTTGCTAAGAAGGAAAAAGTGTTCTTCAAAAGGTTGAAGGTACCCACAGCATTTTAGGATTATCTTGGTGTGCTGATTCATTCATTTAATGAACATTTGTTGAGAACCTACTATGTGCCAGACACTGATAGATGCTTGAGATTCAAAGAACAGAACAGATATTACAACATTACCCACAAGTACGTGCAGGGTGGTGGGTGAGAGCTGCATAAGCTAATAGTTGCAATTCAGGAATGTGGAAAGTACTGTGAAATCACAGGTGCAGAAATGACTAACTTTGTCTAATGGTTTTTTGATATAACTTCCCAGAGGAGGTGATACATGATCCAGATCTTTATAGATAAGTAGAACATGACTTGTTGAAAAATTAGCAAAGCAGAGGAAAAACATAAATATTGGAGAGGAAGTGTTGAAAGAGGAAGGTCTATTAAAGGCATCATTTAATATTATCCAGAACTGGCCCATTTTATGGAGCTTTGAGTGTGCAATTCATTTGCACTTTCATTCTAGTCCAATCTAGAAGCTATAATGTTCCAGAGGAGGGTTGATAATGAGGAAGAGGAAAGCCATGAGTTATCTAGGCTGTCTTTTGTTTTCATCGCTTCATTCATTTTCTTTCTCCCTTCTTTCCTTTCTTCTTCTCTCCCTTCCTCCCTTCCTTCCTTTCTTTTTCTCTCTTCTTTTCTTCTTTCCTGCTCAAGTTATCTCATCTCTACTCATGAATAATTCTCTGAAGACTGGTACCCCTTTTCACATAGACACAACAGTTTACACACCATCATTTCTAGTAGCAGTCCACACTTACTAGGATTGCTACATCTAAATCCCCAAATCCCTGGAGGAACAGTCGTATTTCCCCAACTGATCCAATTCACTGTGATCATAATATGAGTTACACTGTACAGATAAAAGTCCTGGAAAGAAACCTCCATTGATTGGGGAGGATTTTCTCAGAGTAGGCAGGCTGTGGGTTAACTGCTACCCCAAAAGTTACCTACTGCATTTGTTAATTCTATTTTGAATGCACCTATAGGGCATGTGGAGGGTAGGGTAACCTTATTACCTTTCACATGATGCAAATCTGAATTTACTGAGACTGTTTTCTCTGACTTTTATTTCTCTGTATAACTATTTCTTGAGTGCTTGCAAAAAATGGTGATATGTCCAAGAAGGTGTATTTGTCCATGAACAGGAGAATGGTGGGCTGGGACATGGAATTTGAGTCAATGTGAATACCGTGTGATTTTTTTTCTTTCTTCTTCCCCAATGATCACTACCCCCAATTAAGTAAGGCAGGATAATTGTAGTAGGAGTTAAGTGTGATGCAAAAGTTCTGCATAGTATAAAATTGAAAATCATCCCTTTGGGAGTTTATTCCTTCCTGTGGTCTGCACTTGAAGTCAGTTTCAATTGGATTCTGAGTCTCATATGTAAGTACAGGGTCTAAGCACCTGGTATTTCTCCTAACATAATTTTATCAAGGAAAGATGACATAACTAGTGGTACAAGTAAGTCACTGAGTTTTGTTTTATTTCTTTGTTATATTTATTCTTAAACCATTCAAATTCCCTATATTGAAGATGGCTAGAAGGTTAGGGGAAAATGGCCTGTTAGTAACCTAAATTACTTGGTAGAAATTTTTAAGAAATAATTTTGTTCCAACATTTCCATAGATCTGTTAACATGTAGGCTTAAAAATAACTCTGAGTCACATCTAAATTAATTTAAACTTATATTTATGAAGGTAACTCTAACTGGTCTATAAAATTCTTAAACATCACTGGTCTGTTGCTTAGACATCTAAAATCCAAAATAGGTATTCCTGATTGGTGGATGGCTCCTCTCTTTGCTTAGGGAACCGACTCCATTCCATGTTGTGGCTCCACCATGATCCATAGACAGCTTCCAAGATCATAGTGAAAAGAGGAAATAACACAGAAATCATAAACGGAAAGTTTTCAAGGGCCAAACTCAGAAAGGGCACAAATCATTTCTACCCATTTGTGTTCATACTACCGAGCCTAATGCCCAGTGTGGCTGGATTTTGCCTGAGTAGGAGAGGTAATAAGAGTGATGGAAGATGGTGGCACCTGTGGCTCAAGGAGTAGGGCACCAGCCCCATATACCAGAGGTGGGGGGTTCAAACCCAGCCCTGGCCCAAAACTGCAAAAACAAATAAAACAAAAACAAGAGTGATGGGAATTCAGTTAGTCTCTTCCATGAAGGGCTGGGTGAAGTCTTCACAGTGCTTGCCTTGCAATGAGCAGTACCTTTTAAAAAGGTTAGATTGATTTAATATAAACTGAAGTGAAAATCCCTCAGCAAAATTCCAGTCTGACAAAATGTTCCTTATTCTTTTCTGTTGTTTATCATATAAATAGGCATTAAGCACCCTGAAAACACACACACACACACACACACACACACACATTAGCACAGCCTTTGACATTTAATTAAGAGCTGGGCTTTAGACTCTTGGATTGTGTACAAATATCCAAAAAAGAAATAGAAATGGTTTAGGTATGAAGAAATATGGCACAATTTTCCTATCAAATTCTTCTTTTAAGCAAAACTATTTTCTGTACTGTTTCTTGTTATATGAATAGAATAATACTAGAAATTGATCATAGGATATTCCTTTGTTCTTAAGTAAAGTGATAAAATGTCTATGCTTATCATTTTAGTAATCACTATACATATTATTGCATTCTTCTGAAATCTGTATAGTTATTTTATATGTTTTATATCATTTTAGAAAAAAGTATTATTTTTCTAATAAATAATATTTTTTGAATAATGTTTTAAATTGTATTCAGTAACTCCACTTCTATTTCTTGAGATTTTCAAGCTCTAGTGTTTCTACTTGTTTCTGATATTTGTTGAAAATAATGATAAAAAGCTAATGTGGTAGGTTGGGGAATGAAGGAGTGCAAAAAGATGTATTTTTTTTTTATCAAGGTTAGTCCCCTGGGTTTATAACTGTGCCTCTCATTATAGTCTCTAGAGGAAGTGTTTATGGTTTGAATTCTAGAAAAAGTTGTCAGATGAAATCAGGGAATACCCAAGAAATAACACAATACCACAGACTTAATATGATGGATGGTATCACAGCTCATTTTTAGCAGATGTCGCAAAAAGAAAAATCAAGCTACTATTCCACATACTGAGCCCTTGTTCACTTAACAGAAGACCTTTATAAGTAAATCATAATTAATGGTAAGTATTCACCAGGTTAGGAGATGGGCATTTGGATAACTTTTGGACTTATAGAAGAAAAAGGCATATGATAAAAGTCAGAATTTCTAGAAAAGATACATATATATACCTTTATTCCCATGTGCTGTATTTGACTGCACTGTTTAATTTGGCATTGGTAAATGGATTCTAGTTAGAAAAAGTTTCCTTTTACAAATACAACCACACTTGTGGAACTAAAAAATTCTCAGATGCATCCAGTCTTTAAACTAGCTCTTCAATAACTGCCAAATGAAATTCCACTTCCAACTGTGTGCTCACTGGAAAAGAGAGTGTAGGTGCTACTTTTTAATGATGTATGCATGTAAAAGTAATTTGGAGAAAGTAAAGAAAAGCAGTTGTGTCTTAGTTTAGTTACAGAAGATCAGTAGGTTTTTTGCTGAATCTAACCTTTTGTTGAACCAGATTATTACTTTCTCTAAATTTATCAGTGTGTTGGCCCTCTCCAAGAAAGGGTAAAGCAGTTGCCTAACCTTGTAAAATTATCTATGAGATATGTTCATCAGCATACACGACATGCCACCCATGAAGTAGGTCCCTACTCTTGGGGATATAGACAAGAATAGTATATGCCATAATTTCTAATCTACAATGGTTGTGGAAGAGTAAGAAGTCGCATCTAGGGGCAGTGGTTTCTCCTTAACCAGCCATCTGTGGGATGTCTTACATCTGAAGAATCATCTCCTCCCAAGTTTGATGCTTCTTAACACAATGTCAGTCCCCTGCAGGTTATGTCCAACAGCTTGAATATATACCTCTCATTTTTTTAACTAAAAACTCAGAAATGCTGTCTCTATTAAACACACAGAATCACCCACACATACACTGATACACACACATGCATATACCTAGAAAGAACTTTATTTGGGTTTTCTTTGAAATACCAGTAGAATATATAGCAGTATTCTGTGCTAGACACTATTAATTAGGATGAATAAAGGAGAATTAAAGCACTTTAGACACTTTACGAATGATAAATAGAATTTAATTCTGAAAAATTCCTTAGAGTTGTCAAAAATACTAACTCAAATGCATTTATATTTTTAACTTTGTAATTATGAGTTTTCAGCAGGAGTCGGTGGAATTTTTTCTATGAAAGACCAGTAAGTGCTGTTGCAACAACTCAACATTGCCACTGTAGTTGGAAAACAGCTATAGACTATATAAATAAACAAATATGGTTATATTCTAATAAAACCTCATTTATTCAAACAAGTAGTAAGTCCTATTTGGCCAATGGGCCATAGTTAGTCAATCTCAGTCTTTAGCAGCGCTCACGTCATGTATTAACTGCAATTTCTTTCTCACTGAGATTCCTAGACATTATGCTCAAATGAACCATAAATTTATCTTTTTATGTGAAACATGGAAGTAAAATATTGTTTTCTTTCACTTTTGAAAAGACAAATGATCCACCTGCAAGACTGAGTAGACCATAAGGCCATAATCTTCTCTTTGGGGGGACCGTGAGGGCCTGTAGGAATTGGGAAGTGAATTCATCTGTCAACTTACAGCTAAAAAATTTAAAGCAAGAACATGGAGGTCTGGTTCCCCGAGATGCTCTATATAAAAAGACACTGCTGAGAGGCTTACTGTTCTGTACTACTGGGGACAGTCTTAAAAATAATGACCTACTTTCCCTCAGCAAAGCCAACTCTGAAAGAGGGTGATGTCTACAAATGAGGTCTCATAAAAGAATATAATTAAACACTGATGCTCCTTGGAGTGAAAGAGCTTTGAGATAATGACTACAATGGCACACACTGTACCAATGAGAACAAGATGTCACAATTATATATTTGCAGGTTGATTTAATCTGACAGGATTCTTAGCAACAGTGAACTTGGTCTGTCAGTGCATGACAACACAGCCTATGTGTTCCACAAATGAAGCTCTGTTTATCGTTTATAAGCTTACACGTGTCAATTAGCCAAGTTCTTAATCTAGCTGGATGTTCCTATCAGTGGAGCTCCAGTATATGTGTTGATTTTCTATAGCAAAGTGTTTAGAACCAATCCCCTTTATTTAAATAAAATGTTTTTAAATTTCTCTGCAGAAGTAAGGTTTTTTTTTTCATTATTTTATGTTTGAATAATATTCTCTCACTGCAAAGTTCTAATTACCTTAACTTCTTAAGGATCCCTAACAGATAAATTAGCAGCTGGTAGGTGTAGATTGACAAGAATGAATAACATCAAGTGTTGGCAAACTATAGCCCTGGGCCCGAATCTATCCCACCACCTGTTTTTGTCCTACCTACAAGCTAAGAATGGCTTTTACAACTTAAAATGGTTGAAAAACAATCAAAAGGAAATGATATTTTTTTACTCATGCAACTTACATGAAATTCAATTTCAGGGTCCACAAATAAAGTTAAATTGGAATGTAGACACACTCTTTTCTTCAAGGTCTGTCACTGCTTTTGGGCTGCAACAGCATGGTTGAAGAGATGTGACAGGGGTTGTGTGGCCAGTGAAACCTAAAATATTTATTCTCTTGCCCTTTGAAGAAAACACTTGCCAACTGCTGGATGGCATGGTCCTTCAAATTCCCTTTTCTACTGTTCATTTTTTTATTTCCTTCTCCAAACCCCACTTTCACCTTGACTTTGGCGTTTGAAAGGTATTTCAGGATAGTAGAGAGAGCTCGACCTCAGAGACCTAATTCTGTGTATGTCAATGCACCTTAATGTATTTTCATTTTCATCTTCATCTCATGAAATATAGAAGTCAGCCTAGATACTCATTAATCAAAATGCCCAACAGTTACCTAGTGCTTTAAAATTTATAAAGCACTGTCACATGCATTGTCTCACTTAATACTTTGCACTGGTCCAGATGGAAGACCTGAAGTTCAGATACACTAACTGACTTTCCAAAAATCAGGCAACTAGTCGGTGGTGGAGAGTAGATTCTAAATCTGACTCTGGGTCTTTTCTATTTCTGTTATTGTCCTGTCTCAGAAAGTTGGAGATATAAACAAAAATTCTGTGATCTGACAGCTGTTCTTCTCTTGAAATCACACACAAAACTCATGTGAAATAAATCTAAGGAGAACTTCTTCCTGCCTCACTATCACTCCAGCATAAAACCATAAGATCTGTAGTCTGGGCTTCCTTTCTTTCCACAGAGGAGGGATAGAACAGCAATGTGGTACATTTTCACAGCCACAGTAATTCATGCATCAAAGAAGAATAATTAAGAAGCAACACTCAAAACTGTAAGATGTAGGATGTAAAGTAACAGCCTCCCGGATTCCATCCTTTAACCCCTAAGACTACTTGCCAGTAGCAGTCAGAGTGAGTGTCTGCAAATCCAAGTCCTATCCTCAGGATTCCTGCAAGGCTGCTCTTTGTCTTGGACTCTCTCCAACTTACCTGCCATTTTCCTCTCATTCAACCCACTGTGGACCCACAATGGTCCTTTGCCTTCTTTGCCAAGAACTGCTCCTTTCTATACTTGCTCTTCCATAGACCTGGATCATCATCACGTGAGATCTCAGAGGACTGACCTTCCCACCATCAAAGCTCTACTGAAAGCTTGTCTTCAAAGACACTTTCCTTGGCCACCTTTCTCCATCTCTCTAACCTGGTACCCTGACTCATTTCTCTTTGTCATTATCCCTCTCTAAAATTATATCATTAATTTTTAGTACAGTTCTTTAGGATCTATCTTCCTCCAGCACCATGTAAGCTTCTTGGGCACAAAGACCTTGCCTGTCATTTCCACCAACACCTAGAGCACTGCCTGGCACATGGTTCACACTAAAATATATCCATGCTGAATGGAGGAATGAGTGAATGTGTGTGGCCTTCAAAATAAAATTCCCCCCTTTCCTGATGTAGCCTAGGTGGTGATAAGGCCAGGAAGATCACTCCAACCAAAAACGTAGTATACAGCCCTGTCAGTAGCCATTTGCCCAGAAACATATGAAATAACATAAACTGTGTACTTATGAATTCAGTCTGGAAAGAAAATCATTTCTAAATTGTAGGAGAGCAGGTTGTTTATGGCACTATGTACATTGTCGCCTGTAAATATATTTTTCTCACCATTTTCATTTGAGGCCTCAGCTTTTCAGCATTGTGGCCCTCATGATTCCAAGTCACCAGGGACTCATTAGGTGTCTTAAGTTTCTAAACTACCACATTTTTAAAGCTAGAGCATGCAAGCATCTGAGCAGAAAGCTGAGAAGACCCATTGACCCAGCGGGTACTATGGCTCAACCCCTTTCAAGGCGAAACATTTTAACTGACCTGAAATATTACTAATAGCCAGCTTTGAGTATATTAACTCTTCAGAGTCTTTGGTGGCAAGTGCAAGTATTTCCAACTATTTTTTTCTTGTGTGTGTGAAGATTAAAGTTGTATTTCAACATGCTTTAAGCGGCATCATTGTTAAATAGATTGAAGCCCCCGACAGTGGCTCTTAGTAGATCTCAGTCTGAATTGAGCACACTCATTTATAAAAATAACTTTTATTTTAAGAAAATATAACTTTATCAAATTCTACGACAGTGAAGAGGAGTGGTGTTTTTTAGTAACGCATGGCTTAGTTCTGAGGTGTACGTGAAGACGGAGTTGAATTATGCTGGAGACACGGTGATTTAATGAACCATGGAAAAGCACATTTACTTCAAGGGAATGAAATGTGCTCAGCATATTTCATCAGGAAACTTAGAAGGGATAAATTTGAAAATAATCCAAATCTACTACCCTAATGGGATCAGGTTAGAGAGGAGAGGTGTATGTTAAAAACAGTCAATTTCCAGTTGGTTGCTAAGGAAAGCTCCATGACTCATGATTTTATGTAATTTTCTGTTGGGATCCGTCTAAGGCATAACTGTGAATTTTGTCTTGAACATTTTTCTTACATTTTCTTTCTGTTCCACTGATTTTCCTTTTGGTCACCCTTATTCTCCCCCATCTAGACCCTCTAACCTTGGCAATGCCTTGTTTGTCCCTCTGTTCTCCATAATTATTCTTCCTTTATCTGTTGAATTTTCCCACCCCATGGTTGGTGGAATTTGGGCATTTTTGAAATTTTACACTGAAATCAGGTACTGATTTTTGTACACAGTAGTTGATTAATGTATTGGGGTATCATGTACAGAAAGACAGACTAGTCAGATACACGACCTTGCCTCTTATTGTTTATAATCCTTGCTAGTTATCCCAGAAAAAAGAATACAGTTTATATCAATGAGTAGATGGCTTACAACAAATAGCAGAATATTTGTTTTTTAAAAAATACATAAGGATCTAGAGTTTCAAAAGAAAGAAATGGTTCTTTAATGGAAAAATTAGAGCTTCTTGTACAGGTAGGTAGACAAAGCATTCTGGGGGAAGAGATTGTTTTCACAGACCTGACTGTACCATTAAATCACTAAATTAAAGTTACTGTAACTAGAGGTGGCAACTGGATAATGGCCTCCTACCCCTCCCCCAGAGAACTGAACGCAGGGGCTAAGGTATTTATGCACAAAGTAGAAGGCCTTTTTAAGTAGCAGGGATCCAATTTCATTGTCGTTATTACCATTGTGCCAAATGACTTGTAAAATAAAATAAACGAGATCTACAGCACCTAGCAGGCTAAGACAACCCCCAATTCATCATTCCCCTGCAAAACTGCACTCTGATGGTCTCAAAATGAGAGTCAGAGAGAGGATTAGTTCTGACCTTCCACTGATCAGAACAAAGTGTTATTCTGGATCTCACTTCACTGGGTTCTGACTAGCATAGCATTTTTTGTATTGTCTTATTTTTTTTTCTTCATAAATCAAAGTAAGAATCCAAAGAGCTAGAGGACCTGCTGTTTGCTGCAGCTTTATACAGAAAACCCCGTTTGTGTCCATTTGTGTGATTTGTGTCTCAAAAAATAGACAAATAGGAGGCTCTCGGTGGAGACCACTGATTCCGTTCCACCTCCAGAGAAACATGGAACGATGGGTGGTGGGCAGAGTTTAAGAAACTTGTCACTCGCTCATCACTGCAAACCTTCATATTCCATATTTACTTTCTGTGACTGGCACACCATGTCTGAAAAGTAGCAAGTAGCCATGAGGGAGAAGAAAAATGTATGGGATAGTTATTTTTAAGAAAACATACACAAAAATATTGAGAAACTCCAGGGATCAATCTTGACTTGGCTTCAGTGAAAACAGTTTTAATATGCTTGAAACAGTCTTTCCACCGTTATTTCGTTGTGTGAACTGGCAAAAAAAGCACCTAGTCTGTGCATGTGATCTGAAACCTATGTAATGTTATAATGTTTTCATGAGAATAGGCTGCAGTAATTATTTAAAGCCACTCAAATAAGTAAATCAAGTAAAACTTGGAAGTTACAATACTCAGGATTTTTATTACCCCCTTGGGCATGAAGCAGATCTGGTCTAAGGAGAATCTCATCTTACAAAATAGCCATGTGCTGATACCGTCAAGGGTGAACGCATTCTTCCCTACAGTCTCTGAATTTGGGCTGAATTATCTCTCCATCCAGTGTGATGTAGTTGGAAGAGCTTTGAGAGAAAAGCTGGCCATGAACTAGCCCATCATTTACAACTGGATGACTTAGGCAACTTACCTAAAATCACTGAGCCTCAGCTTGCCCATACACAATAATAATACTGTTAGATATTTGGTGGTTTTATTCTCATTTGAGGGATTGTTTATTCTATGCCAGGCAATTTGCTAAGAATTTCACTTACATTGTGACAGCTAATATTCGTCATAACACCAAGTGTTAGCTACTGTTTATGTTTTAGGAAACTGTCCTTTAGGGAGAATTAATCACCTCACTTAATTTAAGCTAATAAGTAGCAAAGTCAAATTTCACATGTCAAAATGACTCCAAAGCCTGTGCCCCGGCCCTGTTGTTGTAGGCACTCCCTGTGAGGTAACAGCAGTCCCTGCTCGGTAAAGAGTCATAAGACCCAAGCCAAGGTCTCTGGTAAAATAGGACACAGTAGAGAAGCTAGCCAAAACCAAGTAGAACCAAGATAGCCACAGGAAAGACCTCAGGTGCCCTCACTGATCCTTATGCTAGCTATAATTAGCATATTAAAAGGAACTCCCATAGGGCCATGACAGTTTACAAATGCCAGGTCAACTCCCAGAAGGTACCTTGTAGCTAAAGGAGGGACCCTTGTTCCTGGGAACTCCTTTCCCAAGATTCTTAGGAATAATACTTAACATAAAGTTAAACAGAAGGTATATTACAAACCCGAGGAAAGTTACACAGTGGTGCTGTGTTGCTCTGGGAGACAGGCCCCTGCTCTGCCACTGGAGCAATCTCTTCCTTTGTTGCTTTGGTAAACTTGCTTTTGCTTTACTCTATCTGCTGGCTCTATTCTTTCCTGTGTCAAACTGAGAATGTTCTAGAATTCTTTCCTGTGTCAAGCTGAGAATGCATTTGGCCTTCAGGCCAGATCTCAGTTTGCGGGTCCACTTTCCTATATCACCTGGATGGCCCCAGCCACGGGGTAGTGTTTTTTGTGCTGACCTGCTGTGAACCCTGCCCTGAGCAGCAGCCACATGAAGCTACTCTGAGCCTTCGTTCCAGTGCAACTTCATTCCCTTCCCAGTCCTTGTTGATGCCATGATTCTTTTATAAAATGTAAAACCTAGATTCTGATTATTTCTTGCCTGGCTTTCTGGACTCAGGCTGATGCTAAGCCGTGTCTTAATCTCTTCTGAGTTCTGGATCGCTGCTCCTTGATGTTTAACTCCATGGGACTCTAGACTTCTTGTCCGTCTAAATCCCATGGGCTGGGGGCACTCTATCTCCATTTGACTAAGCTGAGTACCCTGGACTTCAAAGCTTGTTCAGGCCAGAATTTATTTTACCTCCCTTACTTCAACTACGTTTTTCCATTTTTGCCCTTTTTACTGTAACGATTCTCTCCTTCCCCTGCCTTCCTAACATGTCTATGTAGGTATATACATATAAAATCATCCCACTTGTTTAGAGAACTCTTACTCCATCCTCCTCAGTCCCACAGCTTCCAAAAAACTGACAGTCATACCGGCCTGCCATGCCCTGCTAATACGCAATCCCAGAGCTTATGGTGCCCTACAAAATACCCTTAGGTTCACAAATGAATTATTTTCTTTTCATTCAGGAAGTCCTGGTGCCTGCAAACACAATGTAGATGTAACATCCCTTATGGGGCCTATGGAAAGGGAAAAGAAAACAGACCAAAAAATAACCACTTTTTTCTTCCCTTTTAAAATCATGAACATCTTGAAACGATACAAAGATTTTTTTTTTCTTTGACTTACTGGTTAGATTGTATTTAGAAGACATTCTGCTACAAAGAAAAATTGCTATCATCAAAATGAAACATAAAAGCAGAAAAAAACAAGGCCTTTTACTCTTGTGAAGGTCAAATTGTTCCTTGGAACCATAGACCTAAGTGTTTTTCAAAACCATAGATTTCAGGGTTAGGTCAGTTTTTTTCTCAGTACCAAATATTTCACTTAAAATGTGAAGACAGATCAATAACCCAGTGTTTTTTTATTAATTTCATATAAGAACTCAAGTATAAAGTATTACATTTTTTCACAAAAAGCAGGGAGAAGGCTTCACAGGGTTCACAGTTTCCCTAAATACATATGTACTTTAAAAAATCAGCTGATGAAAAATTCTGTTCAGTGTTTTTCTTTGTTGTTGTTTTGTTTTGTTTTTGAGACAGGGTCTCAAGCTGTCGCCCAGGGTAGAGTGCCATGGCGTCACGTCTAACCCGTGGGCTCAAGCTATCCTCTTGCCTCAGTTTTTCTACTTTTAATAGAGATAGGGTCTCGCTCTTGCTCAAACTGATCTCAAACTCATGAGTTCAAGCAATCCACCTGCCTCGGCTTCCAGAGTGTTGGGATTATAGGTTTAAGCCACCACTCCCAGCCATAAAATTCTGTGAAGCCTTAGTTATGCTCAGCCTCTTTTGTGCAAGACCCCATCCTGCCTGACCCTGTGGGAATGATGGGTTGACAGCCTGCACCTCAGCCTAGAGAGCAGTATACAGGGACCACTGAGGTCACAGAGGTCTCGGATGGGAGAGGGGTTGGCCTCTGTGCTTATAATCACAGTTTGGGAAATACAAAAATATTCATTTCGTAGTTTTTTTAATCAAAATAAATAGCCTAAAACCAGTTATCAATCCAAAGGAATATACATCAAGAAAAGAACCATAACTCAAAGCCAAAATAAGGAAGTTTGATGCCTCAAACTGCCACTGAAGAACAGCACACCTAGAATTCCATGAGCAAAAACTGGGGCTTGTGTGGCTGGTGGACTTTGGGCCTTTTTATGTTGAAGCTAATTGAAGAGGGCTACGGAAAACAAACCCAGGCCCCAGGGCTAAGCACCGCAGAAATAGATAAATGCACTATAGTCCATCCGGATGGACAGAAAGGGCTAAACCCCTCACTTGGCTAGCAAATGCCTACTTGATCGGGGCAATTTTTGTGCCCTGGTGAGCCAGAACATGGCCTTCAGATCCTTCTCAACATGGCACCTCAGGGATTGACGGTCTGTCACGGGAGGTGACATGTCAGGGGTAAGTGACTCACCACTTCTACTTAAGAAGCTTATATGTTAAGAGGAGCTGCACAATACTGGTAAATCACTACAACCCACTGCAGCATGTGGTGAATTGTTTGAACGTAGCATAAAAATAAAACATGTTCAGAGAACGATGATTTCTGACCAGACTGACAGCAGAAAGAGTCACGGCGGGGAGGGGGGTGACCTCTGAGCAAGTAAGCATCTTCATGACCTAAGAGTGGAGAAGAGATGACGGGGAAGAGCTGTTTTGCACTATGAATAGGACATTATAATTATTTGGGCTTGGATTTTAGAAGTCTGCTAGTTTTACTGTTAGGTTTTAAACCAAGACAGAAAAAAAACCTTCCAGTAAATGATGAGGATAATTAAAGCATGCGTGTGTCCATAAGAATGATATATAGTCTGCAAATAGAGCACTGAAGGATGAGCTCCAAAATTTGCTAATTCTCTATTTCTAAACGTGGGCACTGTTATTTATGAGAATACTAATTCTTTTTTATGGTGGTTACATAATCAAGTGTTTCTGTGATTTAAAAAAAATGATTAAAGTATTGGTCTCATAAAAACAAAATAAATCACATCAATAATTAAATTTATAGCAGATGCTTTATTTGTGGGGCATTTGTGTGCAGTTTATAACTGAACTGTCAGACTTTCATTTCACATGGGCATGAGCATCCTGCTCATTTATATAAAACATTTGTGTTTGAAGTTAAGAAAAAGGTAAGAGCCGTGAAAGCCTCAATTCTGAGTGTGGAGATGAGCAAACCTACATGTGGGGATTGTCCTTCAAAGGAGGCTTCATATACAATGGAAAACATTTTCTAATGACCAGAGAAAGGTAAATTCCAAGAACTCTGGTACTTCCTCAGTGTCCACGCTTGCTTTTTAAAAAGTCCAGTTAAAAAACTTTTTAGAAGCAAACTGAGACGGAATCCTAGTACAACCATGCAGTGTGTTGTTGTTGTTGTTTTCATTTGTTGAATTTGTTTGTTGTTTTGTCCATGGGAAAACTATTCAGTTTGGTGAAAGATCAAAACCTTTCATGTAGAGCAAAAGAGGGTTTCGAATTCTAATACATTTATGGTTTAAATCACATACTGTCATGGTATAATGAATTGTTTAGTAGGATTATTTGTTTCTGTATTTGTTAGATCAGTGTAGGTGTGAGGGGAAACCTGCCCTTTCCCCCAAAAGTTTGCTGAAAGATCAACTCACAATTAAGGCAGATTAATAAGAGAAAGGTTTATTTACCATGCCCATGTGGGGAATCACAGCGTGGTTATCCAACATCTCAGTGGGATCCAGATACTATTACACATGCCTTTCAGTGAGGTGGAGGACCTGGGAATAGTACAGGAATTCTATTTAGAAGGGACAGTGGTGCTGGGGAGGATCAGTGGACGGGGGAAACAGATTGACTTGTACATTAACCTGAGAGTTTAAATGATTTGGGTCAGGTCTGCTTCCATTCTTGATTGTCTTTCCTGCAACATACTGAGATAGGAGGAGTAGAGGGGAAGTCAATGGTCTCTTTTGATGTTCTGATCAGGTCAGTCTCATTGATACACACAGAGGAAAGCCCCTTCCAAGGACCAGTAAATCTCTAGGGACCTTAATTCAAAATATTCTTTGTACTCAGAATCATATTTTGGGGTGAAATTTCCTGAGTTCCTTCATAACAAACTGCCTGATGGCATGAAACAACATGAATTTATTTTCTCACAGTTCTTGAGCCCAGAAATTCTGAATCAGGTTGTTGGCAGGGTTGGTTTCCTTTGGAGGTTCTGAGGGAAAGTCCATTTCTTGCCTCTTCCAGTTTCTGGTGACTCCAGGAGTTAATTCCTCATTTAGTGGCAGCATCACCCCAATCTCTTCTTTCTTCACATGGCTTCTCCTCTGTGTCCCTTCCTCTCTTCTCCTCCAACAACACTTGTCATTAAATTTGGGGCCTACCCTAATTCAGGGTGCTCATGTCTAGATATTTGTATCTGAAAAAGCTCTGCAGAGACTATTTTTCCAAGTAGAAAGGCTCATAGGTTGTGGGTAGCTTATCTTTTGGGGGGCCCCATCAGTCAATCCATTAAAGACACATTCAATTATTCTTTCTGTTATTCACATTGTAGATATAGCTTCTTCCCCCAGTTAATAATGATATTACATTAAATAAGAAATAATCTGTGGCTCAGCATAATGAATTTTGTCCTCTTCTGCTTTTATTTGGTTTTGTTAATTGGTCTAAATTCCATTCATCTTCCACCTGCTTATAAGACATTGCTCCAATTCAACAGAGTTTAATCTCATCTCCTTCTGAAAATTCCTCAAATATTACCTTCTAGCTGAAAGAATATAAGAAATATCCATCCTGTTATTTACTTTCAATTTATTAATTAATTTTAGTTTTTGCCATCTGTTCTTCCTGAATAAAAACAGCCATCTACTGAGTTGTTAATATGTTATGAAAATATTTTCTTACTAGAGTTAATGTGGTATTATTATAATAAAAATGTATATTCTTTAGCCAGAGATGGTTCTGACTATGGTTCATACTTACAGCTTTTGTACTTTTCAATCTATTTGATTTAAACAAGTCACTCAATCTTTTTTAGTCCGTTTTCTAATCTGTAAAATGAGAATGCTAATACCTCCTATGCCTGTTTCTAACAAAGACTGGATATAACAAAGGTAAATCATTCAGGGGTATCTAACTGGAAGCCCTCCAAAATGTGAGGACTTTTTTGCTTCTCTGTAGTGGCAGATATCACATAAATTATGCACGGCCTTTTTTTTTTTTTTTTTTTTAATTTTCTCATCATCTTTTGTTAGGGTTTGTGTAGTTAATGTGTGGCCCAAGACAATATTTTTCTTCCAACGTGGCACAGAGAAGCCAAAAGGTTGGACACCCCTAGAGCCTAGCTATGTGCTAGAGCCTAGCTTTGTTAATGTAACAACTTATTACACTTATTACAGACTTTGTATACAAAGCAAAAGTATCAAATACAATTTTACTTGTTAGTGCACTTACTTAATTCACTTAAGTACAGAACTGAACAGTGTCTGATGTAAAGTCAGGGTTGGAGGTGTGGTGTCACCTGAGACTTAAGTTCCCAAGTTGTGCCCTAACAATTTCCTTAGAGGGTCTGCTTCCTGACCCACGTGAACTTGTCAGACGGGTCTCCACATCCTCCCCTGCCTACTTACAGTCTTGCTCATGCTGTTAGACTCTTTGGAAAGTTCCCCTTTCTTCTCTGCTATCCTGACCTGCTCACTGTTTATGGTCCAAGAGAAGTCACTTATCAATGTAATTCATTCTCACTTACCTCCTCCCAAACAATTGGAGGCATTGCCCCTCCGCAACCAATTCTAAGTACGAGGTCTCTTCTCGTACTTAGCCTCAAACGTATGTTCTAATTTGAAATTTTAAAGTGCTCATAGTCTGCGCTCAGTTTGGTCTTTGCTGTATACTGCCTTGCATTGTTAAATGATGTAAGTCAGGTACCATAAATCATCAGATATTAAGTGTCATGCAGCCAGAGATTTTAATTAAGTGTATTAGTGTTTGGGGGTTGCATTCTGAATTCAACGACATTGTTCTTGCAGGTTTAAGGCTTAACTTCAGAATGTTTGTTTGTTTGTGTTAATAAAATTAGCTCCAATCTCACATCATCCAGACTAGTGGGAAATCCAATTCTCCTAATTATTGGGGCTTCCTGTCTCCCAGTCATTCAGAGATCGTAAATGAAGACAAACATTTGGGTCCTTCTATCCTTGGCCCATCTTAGTTACCACTAGAATGCCATAATCCAAGTGTGTATCACCTGTGAAATCTCCAAACATCCATGACAACTGAGCTAGGAGGCTTTTCCATGACTGAGGGATCCAGCATGTCGAGTTCAGTTTAACTATTTTCTTAGAATCCAGTCACTGCTTTATGTTACGAGAAAGCAGTCCTGGAATCTCAAATCCTTGTGGGTCTAACAAACACCGTCCTTTCCTTTAACTTGGCAAAGACTTTGTCTATTCCCAGACTTTTTAATCTACCTCTCTCTTCCCTGCATGTTCAGTAAAATCTCTTCATTAAGTTTAGATTTACAAATGGCAATAAAAGAAGCTATCTTCAATGATCTTCTGCTTTCAACCCTACAGCTCTACCTTAGATAGAACACAATCATTAACTTGACTGAAACTAGGGAAAAATGCCATGAGAGGCATACCATTTAATGGTTAAGTAAATTTTTCTTTCTAACTGTAAGCATCTAAAAATCTAAAAATACAGGTAATCTGGATATGTCTCAAAGAGTCATGAAGCGCACCTCTCACTGGGGACTTCCTGAGGAACCTACTGAAAAATAAATTATTTCAAGGGAAGAGAGATTCTGACAGAAGAATTGGTTGTGATGGGGCAATGCCTCCAATTGTTTGGGAGGAGGTAAGTGGGAAAGAATTACATTGATAACATTTGTCACTCAGATGTTTCCTCTGTCTCAGGCCTATGATCTACAGTGAGAAGGGACTGAAAGAGAACTTCTTTAAAAACTTCACAAGATGCTGAGAGCAGGTAGGACTTCTGCCTGAGGGTCCATTTAACGTAGTTGAGGGAGAACACAAGTTAGAATATTGAAGGCTCTGAACATGACTTTGGCTCATTGATATTTTGGCACAATGATAGGAAAACACATCTTGGTTTTGGCAAAACATTCGCGAAGCACACCGTGGCAACATCTCCTGCAGCCAAGAGAAGGCTGGTAATTCCTGTGCACTCTGTTGTAATGGGAGTAGGTTCCAATGACTGACAGGTAACTCCTTGAGTAATAAGGAGCCCACATGCTTCCTCACTGACCACTTTTCATTATCGGAACCCATGGCAAGTCACATTCACAGAGCCTGGAAAACATGAAGTGATCTGAGGAGCAGAACTATTTCAAATGAATCAGAAAGGAGGAAAATGATATTTCCTACATTTTGGAGGGCTACTTTGTTAAAGTACAGGGATTATTTCTCTGAACTTTCCAAAGTGTATGTGTGTATGGGAGTGGGGGAGGCAAAAACTTAGAGAGGGGCCAGAATTCCAAACACATTTGCTGTCTCTGGGATGCAGCCAGTGAAATAGTCTAACAGTGAACTTTGCCCTTGAGTGCCTGGAGTCAATGCCATGAGAACATGGCATTATATTATGTTTATACCTCTCTTTATACTAACATTCACTCAGAGGCCAAGAAATACTTGATATGATAAATCATACAACTTCCTTCAATTATTTGACTAATTGTTAGAAAAGTTGGCTGCTAAACACTTGAGTAACCCTCCTTTTCCGGGAGTACATCAAGCAGTTATTCAGGACCAAGCATAAAGCATTATTATTAATAACAGGGTATGTTTACAATACCTTCAGCTATAATATACAAAATTGACCCTGTAGTATTCTCTGAATATCTAGCATCTCCTGAAATGTACCTTATCAAATTCTAGGTCATTCAATCAGGATACTCACCCAGAGATGAACTACTAGTTTAAATAAAACTGGCAGCCTCTGTAGATAATGTCTTCATTTTAAATATCCATAGCACATATTACCTACAACAGACTGTGCTTAGTCCTATAAAATATGTATTTTAATTGCTTTTACTTAGCATACCTCAAATTAATTTATCTTACTACATGGCTTTCAAGAGATATCTACTAACAACTCTCAGCAAATATAGGGAAAACTTCATGGAACAGGCCATTTCCAAGCTGGGTAGCTATGGGAAATACTAATAGCTAAGATTTAAGTAAACAGGTGTCTTCCAAGAAAGAGAAAACTACTGAATCAAGAGAAGGTACACATTAAATAGTCACTGCCAAGGAAAATTGTTCCAGATCATTGCATGTGGAGCTTTGGGCTCTGTGGACTTTTTTTGACCTTAAAAACTACAAGGCAAGCATCTTTTTTTTTTTTTTTTTTTTTTTGCAGTTTTTGGCCGGGGCTGGGTTTGAATCCACCACCTCCGGCATATGGGGCCGGCACTCTACTCTTTTGAGCCACAGGCACCACCTGAGGCAAGCATTAGTATGTTTAAAAGTTGTGCAATATACTCTCTTCATGCTATTTTTATTTCCTCTATTTACATTAGTAATGGAACAAGATTATAGGCTGGTTGAGGCTTTGATACATAGTAGTACACTCTCTGTCTATAAAGGTCAAAATTAACTTTGCTAACTTGGTTACCTGCCGTAACAGGTAACACTAGGGTACTAATGCTAATGAAATAAGAAACTGAACATTATAAAGACCCCTAGGAATAGAGAATACAAATATGAAATAAAAACACAGAGATAGCAATCTTATGGGTTTAACTTTGGGTTTCAAAGATGCATTTCAGAAATGATACCTTTCTTTCTTTTATAAATATAAAATATACAGATTCTGAAAAAGAGCCAACCTCTCCTTTGGTAATAGTATGAGTTCTTTGCCCTTGACCAACCTAATATAATTTCTAGCACATGGTAGGCACTCATCAAAAATTCGTTGACTAAATTCAAACACACACACGTACAAAGATACTCATTTGAGTTAAACAGACAGGTTTATGTAAAGTGAATCACAATATAATCCAATCATTGCCTTCGTTAATTTCACAAATAGAGACAACTAAAATTCGAACAGGTCATTTCATCCTTGAATGTTTTAGCATTCAATACATGTGTGGCCCTAGAAAAGACCACGTGGGGCAACTATTCTTTCTTTACCCTTGCTTTTTGAGTCCTACCCATAAATAGATCCTAAATAATCCCACACACCAAACATGCTACCATTTTCTGTTGCCAATGACAAACCTCAGAGCCAACTCAAGTCCACTCTCTGCTGTCTCTCATGCCATACCCAAGGAGAATTTCCATATCAGTCCCTGTAACTAATTTTGTTACTACTTAAGAAGGGGCCCAAATCCCAAGAAGCCCCAGAGCAAGGAGGAGTACCCTCTGCAATGCACTTATAAATGCAGTGGCACTGCCCAGCACAGAAATCCAAGTAATAGAACCAGTGGGAGCTGCATCAGGAAAAGATTTGGCATCCTAACGCATTTTACAGATGAGGAATGTAAGGCCTACCCAGATGAAGTAACGTGACTAAGGTCAACCCCAATCACAGCGGACCAGCAAAGTCTTGGGGAAACTGTGGAGCTGATTCTAAGTGATCAGCATGACTGATTATCTTATTTTTAAATTAACACATAAATGAAAAGATGGAAAAGCAGGGGTCAGACTAAAAAAATAAAGACACGATGTGGAATTCACTGATTGAACCATCTAACCTTTTTTTGTGTGGTACAGACCATGCTCAAAGTCACCATAATACTATAGTATAGACATGTTATGTGTACCTAGACCTCACAGATGGACTTCAAAGCATTTTTGTTACAGCTAGCAAACATGCAAATAATCAGATATATTGAGTTAGCTAACTAATTTGCTAATGGAATATTTGCTCAAAGGCTAGAACTACACAGAAAAAACCCTGCAATTAACCTCTGAAAACAAAAAGAATTGTTGCCTAGAAGGTTTTCAGAGCTTAATTATTGATAGAAGCTTAGGGGTAAATCTAAACCATGACCTTAAACATTCTTTATCTTTATACTTCACATCTTATTTGGGAAGTAAGACAATTCTAGCTCCTGAGATATCCTCATATAAAATGTAAAGAAGCAACTTCTTATAGCTCAGGGAGTTGATCAGAACAAACTTTGTTTTTGAAAATTCAATGTTATTGCTTCATCAATTTAAGATACAGATTTTTCTAGTTTTATTCCATCGATATGAGAAATAATAAAAAATACTTTTACATGGTGGTAAATTTAACATGAAAAATTTCCATATTGAACCATTATTAAAGCCTCACGAAGTCTAAACAAGGGAAAGAATGAACAAATCCAGAAGTGGTATGGCAAAGAAGAAATTACAACAATCTACTTGGCAAACCCCATGCAGTTTAGCTTGGGATGAACGATCACCCACATCTCTGAGCCCTTACAATGATACGCTGCTATTACACATTTTGTGTATAGGCTTTCCAAGAAGCAAAGGATAGAAAGCCAACATTTATTGACCGTTTACTATGTGCACATAGGGGGCACTTAATACATATTTTTGACTGAATGAAGGTCAGGCACAGTGCCAGACAATTTATGCTTTGTCTAGGTTGGGACTCTCCAGACATAGATAATCAGCTCAATATCGTTTGGTGGGATGAATCCAAGATTGAAACTTAGGCCTACCTTTTTGTAAACCCTAAAAATAGTTTTACCTCAAAAATTCCATAAACACTAATTATGAATCTAAATATCTTAAATTATGCAGCATCTTCACAACATAATCTTTTTCTCTCTATGCCCACCATGATCAGAATAGGGAACTACTGACGAAAATGTTAGAGTCAGCTATTTTCTAATGGTAGGGTATAGTGAATAATGTGAAGACTATCTCCTTCAAGATCTCTTTCTACTCTCTATAATTCTTTGTTTTGAATGCTGTCTAAATTTCTATTAATAAAAGACTAATTTATGTTACTAAATTTTCTCTTTCAACATGCAAATATCCTTGGGAAAATTAAATAGATTGCCATAAGTTTGTAACATGAACTGATTTAATCAAATTGCTTCCACCCAACTGAGATATGTCTCACTGAAATAGATAGGTTAATTCAGAAGCTTATGCCCTTCATGGGATGGTGGAAAGGGGCATCTCAGGTGAGATTAGGCTTGTTAGGTACCATGAGAAGCTTTGTGCATCCAAAAAGCAGCAAGAGTGCAGGGGAGATAGTCATAATTCGGAGAGGAAGTTCAGAAAGGGAGGTTGGCGTGTAGAAACCTGTGATTCACCTGCCTAGTTTACCTATGTCCAGATTTGGTGTCCAACTACTTAAAGCAACATACGTCACTCCCCAACAACTCCCGTCTAGGCCTGTAACAGCCTAATGTATTTATTGACTCATTATCATGCAAAAGCAAAAACTATCCTTATGTATGGTACACACTTAACTACCAATGAAATAATAAATTTACACAAAGGATTAAAATAAGTGTAGGTGAGCAAAAACGTGTATTTTGGGGCAGGCAAAGACAAGGAAAGCACATACTTGTCTTCAAAGAGTTTGCAATTTGCATTGTGCAGATGTGTATAATGAGCATTGGCTAAAGCAAAGCTCTGAATATCAGGGCCCAATGCATTACTTCCCTAGGGCTGCTATAACAAAGTACTAGGAACTGGTGGCTTAAAATAACAAACATTTATTTGTTTTTAGTTCTGGAGGCTATGTGCAAACTCAAGGTGGTAGTCATACTCCCTCTGAGGTTCTGAGTTGAATCTTTCTTTGCTCCTTCCTAGATTCTGGCATTTATAGTTAGTTCTTGGGGTTCTTCAGCTTTCAGCTGCTTCACTTCAACCTCTGCCTCTGCTGTCACATGGCTCTCTTCCTTTGTGTCTCAATCTTCTTATTTTCCTCTCTTATAAGAACATCAGTCAAACTGGAAGAGGGTCCACCCTAACAACCTTAGCTTAATTACCTCTGCAAAGACCTTATTTCCAAGTAAGTTCACATGCACAGAGTTTTAGCTTATCTGTTAGAGGAACACAATTTAGCCAACTTATTTCTAACTAGCAGCTACTTTATTCCTAGATGTTGAGGAATTGCGTGACCATTCATAGTGAGATCTCTTGAAACTCAGCCAGTTAGTCTGCTATCCCAAGTTGGTGCCCGTCACTTTCTCCTAAGTGCCCGATGATCTAACAAAAATCAGATGCTTACACTAAGAGCTGAGGTTTCCTAAATGGGGCTGAGATTCTAACTAAATTTTCAAAAGGAAAAGTATTGATACAAAATTTTAATTAAATTACTTTGTAACACTGACAGATGCAAAAAGTAAAATTCCAAAACAAGGAAGAACACTATATATAATAATTTACTAAATGTTATTTCTTTTATTTCTTATAATATTTAATATGCTTGCTTCTTCAAATCCTATCATTCTGAACTTCATTTTGTTTTTGATCTTGTTTGTTTTGTTTTGAGGCAGTCTCACTCTGGCACCCTGGGTAGAGTGCCATTGAGTCATCAAAGCTCACAGCAACCTCAGACTCTTGGCTCAAGTGATCCTCATGCTTCAGCCTCTCTACAGTCACCGGCCACAATGTGCCCAGCTAGTTTTTCTATTTTTAGTAGAGACTAGGGTCTCACTCTCACTCAGCCTGGTGTCAAACTCCTGCGCTTAAGCCTCCCAGAGTGTTAAGATTATAGGCCCAGCCTTGTTCTCTGTTCTTCATATTTTACCAGTTGTATAGAGAGGCATGATCTTTCTGTCGTCTAGATAAAGAAGGTATCCTTTATCAGTGAGTAAAAGGTCTTGGACTAACGTTGTTTTAGTCCCTTCAATGATGTTTTTATTCCTTTGTCTAATTTTGTTCTGATTTGTTTGCATGCTGCTGTACCCAAGCTGCTATTTACCTCTCACCCAGTGACTATGTGTTTTTTCAAATTCACATCTTTCAACTGACCAAGCTTCTTTTTTTCCTTTCTAAGGGACATGAGGCAAAATTTCAAAACTCATTCCATAAACATTTACAAAGTAAAGATCATGCACACCCCTCTTTTGCATTTTCTATTTTCCACGTTAGAAATCTGATGATAAAACATTGTATTTCTATTAAAATAGGATGGATTGGAATTAAACTAAACCTGCAGGCATATAGTCTTGTGACTTCTGCATTGGTGATAATTTATCAAATTCCATTCTTTCAGTACTGAACTGAGCTAGCTTTTAAAAAGTAGGCATTTTATTCCAATTATTTTTTAACAAGATGTTATTGGTTGATATAGTTTCAACTCTAATAGTAGTATTAATATAATTTTTCAAAATAACTTACCTGTGTAATAGTAACATAGTTCTCATTCGGGAAAATTATAATCTGGATAGATCCAAATAGCCTTTTTGTCATTATTCCAGAGGAAGGCACAGCACTGACAGCCTGGGTCCTTGCGATTTACTGGAATTTAAGAAGACTTCATCAGGACCTCAGAGTAACTTTTTAATCTTCTTTAAAACTCATGTCAGAATTTACATCTCTGAGCCTTAGTTTTGTTTTGTTTTATTTTATATTTATCATTTATTTATTTATTTTGAGACAGAGTCTTACTTTGTCACCCTCTGTAGAGTACTGTAGCATCACAGCTCACAGCAACCTCAGATTCTTGGGCTTAAGTGATTCTCTTGCCTCAGCCTCCCAAGTATCTGGGATTACAGGCACCCAGCCATAATGCCCAGTTATTTTTTGTTGCAGTTGTCATTGTTGCTTAGCTGGCTCTAGCTGAACCCACCAGCCTTGATGTATGTGGCTGGTGCTGTAACCACTGTGCTATAGGTGCTGAGCCATTGTTTTATTTTAATTTTTGAGCTGTGGCTGATTATGATTTGTGTGGTTTCTTGTTTCTAAGTATTTCTTAGTAAAACTACTGTTTAGGTAAAGTACATACCCTTGCTTTGAGTAACGGAGTCTTCAGTCTAACCTGCCTGAACAATTCAAATTGAGGAGTAGGAGAGGTACCAGAGTGCCAACTTCCAGTGAAAAAGCTCCTCCAAAAGCCATCAATTAAATTTGGCTCACAAAAACTGTATCTTTAGAGTGGTGAGGGTTGGATTGTGTCTTTTCCAAATTTGTGTCTTGAGAATCTAATCCCAATAGTGGCCTTCTTTGGATACAGGGTCATTGCAAATAGTTAAGTTAGGGTGAGGTCATACTAGGGTACAATGGGTCCCTCATCCAATATGACTGCTGTGCCTACAAGAGATGGAAATCTAGACACAGGCATTCACACAGGGAGAATGCCATGGGACGGTGAAGGCGGAGACCTGGCTGATGTGCCTGCAGGCCAGGGATGTCAAGGATTGCCAGTCAGTCACCACAAGCTGAGGGAGGAGTCCATCACCAGGAATCAGAAGGAACCCTGCCAACGCTTCATGTCAGACGTTTAGTTTCTAAAACAGTGTGACAATAAATTTCTGTTGTTTAAGCTACGGAATTTGTGGTATTTTGTTATGGCAGCCATAGCAGACTGATACATGCCCCATATAAGCACAGCTACTATGATTATCTGCTTACCACTTATACACACAGACACACACATATAGTATGTGGTATATACACTTTAGTATAGAATGTAGAATATAGAATACAGAATATATCATATAATGCAGAATAAACTATATGAACAAACAGATAATATAAATATCTAATATACATAAAGAAATACATAATAGTTTCATGTATCTTTAAAAGTTGCTTAACAAAACAGCTTAATTTTGCTCTGTGAATTTACAAAAGTGTGGTTAAATTCCTCTCTTTAGATTAGGAAAAAAAAAAATCAAAACCAGTTAAGCACCATGAAATCACATCTAGAAAATATCCAAAGCAACCACAAACCTAAACCCCAGGGCTTCGCTAGATTTCTTGCTGCCTGAGCGTGCATAGGCACATTGCTGTTCATTTTTAGTATGACTGTATATTATCCAAGAATTCAAACAGCAACTGTATGGCTTGTGGGCCTTTGAGCTTTAGTAATTATTGTCTATAAATCAATGTTACCCCACTTATATGTATGTTTGCTAGCATGCCATTTAGTTCAGTATAAGGTATGTGAATTCAGTGCATGCATGTTTGTACGTACATGCACATACAAGCAAATACACATGTTTATGCCCATGTTTTAAACCGAGTTTCTTGTTAAGGAAAATGTTAACAGTATGGATGCTGGAACAGACTGTGTTCGCACCATTCCAAACAAGGCTGTAAGCCATAGGGCCATATGCTGTATTTTTAAGAAACCTGATTTATTGCCAGCACACATTAACACATGTGGACCATATGACTATTATTATATTTGCTTTTCTATTAGGTTGTCTCATTAAGACTTGCATGCAATGGAGAAATGAGCATGTGTGCATGTGTGTGGGTGTGTGTGGGCATGCATGCACGTGCATTGTGGAGGACAAAAGCTCAGTAAAGCCTTCTTTAGAATAGCCCAAGTTCATGAGGTTTTCTGTATCTTCATCTTTCATAGCTCCGGATTTATAATTATCTCTTTGCCAGATATATCTACTGAAGAAGTCAATATGAATAACTAGCACATCAATGTTAACAGAAGTCCAAGCGAGAAGAATGTGGTAGATAGGATACCCAGAAAATTTTCTATCAATCCACATTAATTTAGAGCTGTCACTTATTCTAACACAGGTTGGATTATAATTTATTTAGCTCAGTGTGCGTGGGGAAAGGATATTAAGCACATGGAGAATGGAGAATGTGTCACTTGCCTTGGTTAGGTGTCTGGTAACAAAGCCACCTTATGTACCTTTACAACAATAAAAGAAAAGCAGCCCTCTTGCATAACCTACCCATAATAACTATAAATGTTTCCAAACCAAGTATTAAAACATGTCTGATAATCAATATTTTCATGTAATTTAAAATTATTCAGACCACATTTATTTTTAAATATTTTATAATTTAGATTTTCATTAATGGAGGCAGTTATTTCTACCCTATCTGGAGTTGTGTAATTATCCACATACATTTCTCCCTAACTCTGATATGCTGTGTCAAGCAATAGCTTTGAAAATAGAGACACCTTGGTAGCCGGGAGGGCACACCACACCTGCTGAGAGGTGCCACCATTTTTGAGTCAAAATTTTCTGTTTCTACAGGGGATTTTTCCATGGGATAAATTAATTTCTAAGTAATAATTAGAAAAACTGGAACCTAAAAAGAAAAAAGAAAAGAAAACATAACTGTCTGTAGCAATGCTACTGAAAAGAGTGCGTAGTTTTCTTTCTGTTTAGTTTTATTAAAGGACCAACATCCCTGGTGCTTCATATTATCTGGGAAAAAAAAAGTGAAAAATGAACAAGTCATGGATTTTCAGTGCTCTAATGACTTATACTAATGTATTCCTTCATCTAAATACAGATTTCTATTTAAAATTCAGCATGCAGGGGTATTATGAATTCCAGTTTAATGGATTCCAAATAATTGCCCTTTAGAAATGATGAATAGCTGTTTAAATCCACTGATAAGAATATACTATTTCTCTCCGAACAATAGGCTTTCCACATTAACTGTGTCATATACGCCTGAAATTAGTTTATTAATTTTTTATTGATATGCAAAGCCCAAACTGATGACAGATGGAAAATAATCCTTTGCTGAGAGCCCCCAGCTTGCCCCCTAAAATGTTTGCTGTTATTCTTGCGGGTGATGAAGGAGAGCACTGGGCACTAACCTTTGGAAAGGAGGCCAGGCCCATGGAAAGCAGATGTTGCCTTTTTCTTGGCGTTCGCTGGTTTGTGCAGTTCAAAAAGATGTTCTTCCAAGGTGGACATAATGACCAGCGATTTCTAAACCCTACAAAGACAAAGCTTTTTAAAGTTCCTGGTCCTCATCGCATAATGCCCTCAAGAAAGACTTCTAGGATTTGTTTCTCACTTTAAAAGGTAGCCTAACCTAGAGAAATAGTCCTATTCAAATTAAAAATACATTATTCATTTCCCTTAGGTAGAGTCACCCTTGGGTGTTTTTTGTTTTTGTTTTTTCAACTTTATCCCTGAGCAGAATGGATGGTTTTCCATGGCAGTTAACAAGCCAAATGATACTCTGGAAGTCATGAACAGAATAGATGCAATAAACACTACCCTATTTTGAAGTAAAAGGCATACATTTATTATTGGAGTCTCAATGTTTTCTTTGTTTATAAACAATTATATTATATTTTAGAATATAATATATATTATTATATTCTATAATATAAATATAAATATATTTTTATAAATATAAAAATAGAAATATAATATTTAGAATATAATATATTCTATAGCATCACATTTCTTTGATGTGTACAGTAGGAAAGACTCGGTCATTTATATAGGAAAAAGTAAATCTGAGCTGTTTCAAAACCAAGTTCCAATAAAAGACCCAAGGAAAACATGGACTCAGCGGTTATTTAAGCTATTGATAAGACGTGCCTTCAACGCCTTTGGTTTTATGCCTCTCACTTTTCAAGAAAATTCCATGGGAAAAAAATCTGTGTCTCTCTCAAAAAGAAAAGCAAAATAAAATAATTTATGGGAGCCAAAATACACTTAAGAATTTATCTGATTCTTTGTTCCCTTTTTTTGTTTTATGAAGTAATTATATCCACTGTAGTATTTATTTTTTTATAAAATGAAATGAGAATCTATGAATAGTTCATGAATGGTGTAAAGATAGTAGATAGGCAGGTAGATAGACTGACTTTGTGACATAAACACACGTAAATACAAGCAAATTGCAAAAAAAAAGGAGATTTCCAGCTTTTGTGCCCAGAACACAATCCAGCAAAACCCAGACAACCAAGAAAACATCCTCAGATTCACCATCACTCCCTGCCCTCAATATGTGTATTGGTTCCTGTAAGCAATACTAGTCAGGATACAAGTGAAAAGGAAAAGAAAAGGCTCATTTTATTTTGTAGTAAGTGAGCAAATAACACTATTACTTCCTTTCCCAAATTTTATCTAAGAGGAGCAGAAGATGAAGAGAGAGAAAAATATATTTTCATATATCAGAGCCACTAATATGTAGTAGAAAGGGCGAAATCTTTTTATCTTTTCAGCACACTTGTGGATACAGTCTGGGGCTGCTGTTAACTTGAGGTTTTTATTTCTCTCTCGCAGTAAACAACTGCCCCCTTCCTCCAGGCCTTTTCTGTCTTCCTCCAGGGTCTGCTGCCCTCGCTCCACACCAGTGGTACCCAGAGAAGAATGGGCCTCTGTTTTCCTGCCTGCCTGCAGATCGCATCCTTTGCTCCATTCAGCCGGCGGTTCAGGTCTGCTAACTGCTGCCCTACAACTTATCTTTCATGCTCTAGTGACGGGTTTTCTGAAGCCAGACGGTTTCTGAAAAGAGGGTCTATTTGCATAAACAATGCCATGTGAGGAGGTCTACTGGAAACAAAATCGAAATTCACTCAAGCAAATCTTCCTAATTGATTCATTTTTTTTTGTAACTAACACCTCCTAAAGTTACCATCTGTACGCTAAAATGTGGCTGAGTGTTTGAACAATTCTTTTTCTCCTTTTCCTGTGTGTCCAGTTTACACAAAACAAGCCCAAAACATATTTTATTTTCTGAGTTAGCCTGAACAGAATCCATAAATAGACTATGGTATGTGGAACGAAGAATGCATTGTGTGTTAAACACGGGCAGGAGGGCAGCTGCGCGTCAGCTGGCCAGGGCCTTCCATGCGATTTGTCAGAGGAGCTTCATCACCATGCACACCACGGCCAGGAGCCGCCAGTGCCGCGGCCCTGGAGTGCCGCTCATCAGGCCCAGAGCTACCTCTGCACGGAGGATCACACAGGGTAAGGCGCACCTCTGCTGCCTTCAGCCGCCCTTCGTTTCCTGCCCACGGAAACAGAGCAAATTCAGGTACCAATCTTAAAGCAGGCTAAAACGAGCAGTTTGGACAAGCCTGCACAAAAAAAATGAAGAGGAACATGATTCACCAGTCACATCAGTGGAAAACCAAGCCTGGTATTTTAAATGTCTTCAAGCAAATTCAGCTTTAAAGGGGATACTTTTTTTTTTAATAATTATTTTTTATCAAATCATAACTTTGTACATTGATGCATTTATGCTTGGATATACAAAGTGAAATGTTTACATTGAACCAAGTAACACATCCACATACTTAATCTCAATTCTCAGAATGTTTCACTTAATAAAAATCTGAGGACAAAATGTGTGCCGAGGCAGGCAGGATCTAGTAGGCTCTTCCATCTGAAACCAGGGGTGTACTGTGGCTTACATCTTTGTTGGGCTTCTTGGAGACAGTTAACATTATGACCTAGTAGATACAAAGGACAAGCAGAAATTCTCCCAACAGCTCTTCTCCTCTCGTGGGCCTTTGTCTACTATCAAACATAATCTGGTATGCCGCTGGCCTTCTGGATTGCCCAATCTGGAGTGCTGTTTTCTTCCTAAAAATGTCAGGATTGTGACCTATAAATACTACTTCCCATAAAAAGATAGAAGATTTCTTGGAAAAATGGCTCGCTGCGGATCTGGGACAGGAAATGTACAAAAAGAGCATGGATATCTTGTCACTCACAAGAAAGAAGACGCTTCTTTATCAAATGATTTAGCAGCCAATCTGGATAAACTCTCACCAGCCAAAAATGGAATAAATTTAACCATCAGTGAAGATGAAATCTGCCTTAGCATGAAAATCAAGTATGCTCCAATTTGTGAGTTTGTAATGATACCAAAAAAACCCATTTAATACTTGGTCACCTTTGGAGAATGCTAAGAAACCACTTCATTATTATGAGAACTGGCAAGTAAAAGGAAAAATGAAAGCAATTATCTTGCCTTTTTTGTATAATCAGTACCACAGGGGGGAAAAAGGCATTGATGAGAAGTTTCTTTTTACAGAAATAATGAATTCAGGACTTCTGCGTAGTGTGGGCCCTGTGAAATAAGGGGTCTGGCACTGACCAGGACCAGCTGATTTCATTACTGCCTAACGTCACCCTAGGCGAAAGCACATAATTCCACCTTGAACTCATCTGGTCAAAACAAACCAACCAATAAAAAGCAAACCTGAACTTGAATCTTCTCGAATCTTTAGGTATAAGGGAAGAAAGAGACTGAGGAGTATGACAAATGATGCCACAAAGATAAAATGAGGGAATCCAGGTTGTTCAAAACTCCACAAGACAAATGATCTGGATTCTTTAAAAAAGAAAAAAAATTGAAGCGGGGCTGACGGGATCAGAAAGTGGCCTAAGAGACATACACATCCACAGAGGGACCTGATTTGGATTTCAACTGAAAGTTATCTGTTAATTAATTAATTAGTTAAGTCAAATTAAATGAAAATAAAAATTAAAGTAAATTAATAATAAGGCAATCAGGGAAATGTGAACTTGACTATTCACCCATCTTAAGAAATTATTAAGTTTAAAGTGTAATTAAGGTATTGTGGCTATGAATTTAAACATTGGTCTTTAAGTTTTAGAGGTGTTTATGGAAATATATGCAGATGAAATAATATTACATTTGGGGATTAGCTTCAAAATAATTAGGGTGGGGCAGGGTGTTTGCTGGAGTAGAGATGAAACAAGATGGACCATGAATCATAATTAGTAAAGTTGGGTCATGGGTGAACAGAGCTGATTATGTTATTTTTTTCTACTTGTGTACATGTTTACATTTTTACCCAATAAAAACTTTAAGAATATTAAGATTCACAAATGGTCTTACAAAAACAGTGAATTTTCCCCAGTGAATTTTCAAAAACCTTAATTCTCATGACCAAGATGTGGGATTGGGTTAGAAATGGGGGAAGAGGATGATCTAGACCAGTGGTTCTCAACCTGTAGGTCTCAACCCCTTTGTAACAATGAAAATACATCCTGCATATCAGATATTTACATTACGATGCATAACAGTAGCAAAATTACAGTTATAAAGTAGCAACGAATATAATTTTATGGTTGGAGGTCACCACAACATGATTAACTGTCTTAAAGAGTTGCAGCATTAGGAGACATTAGGAAGGTTGAGACAAATATTTGCCAACCTTTGAAAAATCAAGCATTTATAACACATACAAAAGACTAATATATCCAAAGACAAAAAAAAACAAGAAACAATTAAAAAATTATCTGCTCTTTTAATCAAAACATTTATTATTATATTAATTATACTAATTATTTATTAACTTAAAGCATTCAATTAGAACTGTTATGACTATGGCAAATCTACACATTAAAATGCATAAACCCATTTAGTATAAGATTTCAGGAGGTATTTTATATTCATTTATACCATCTTTAGAATTTTCTGCAAATGAAGATTTGAATATTATTTTCACATTCTTTAGCCACACCTATGTACACAGTTGTACTTCTTACTCAAAATCTATAGAACAATAAATTAATATACATTTACATTAAATCAACTCTTCTTAAATAAATTTTGCTCTATAATAATAGTATCAATAAGAAAAACTAATATTGAAATTTCATAAATTATCTCACTTTCTCTCATTTACTCATTCCAGCAGCAGGGGGAATTAGGTATGAGAGGAGACAGTTTTCCAGGGGTGCCTCACATGTCTGCACATCTTGAGGGCAGAGACTGATAGCCCTTCGTTATGTGTCTTCTCTTCAGCAGAGGGCAAGTTAGGTTTTCATCCAACATAATAAATATAATATCTCTTTCTGGAGCAAAGGTTGCACAGCTTTCAGCCACCTATTATAAATTGGAGTGTCCTAAGTCTGGGTCCCTCAGCTGTGACACAAACCCACGATGTGTCCAGCGACCACCTGGCTCCTCTATGTCACTCTCATGTGACTTCGCAGGCACAAGAACCAAGGTGAACATGAAGCTCATCTGCCTACTATACTCCAAGTGACAAACTTCTCCTTTGACCCAGAAGTTTTCTATCTTCTTCTCACACTGATAAAATTATAGTAGGCTAAGTTGTTAAAATCGTAAGACATTTACGTAAGGCCTTTCAGACTGTGTGAAAGTTTATGGCAACAAGGATGGGATGCTGACGAATGCACGACTTCTTGGAAAGAGAAGGGAAGTGCCTATGGCTAAAGGTGGGAGATAAGAGAAAACTATCTGGAATCCAGAAGCAAATGTGCTTGTCCCAGTGGGGATAAAGGTTTGGGAGAAGCAAGGATCCCTCCTGCTGTTCTACCTATTAATAAATGTCTAGAACTTGAGCAGTAAGAAACAGCATTTAAAAAAAAACAAAAAAAACCAAAAAACCTGAATGGCACATTAGTTGTTGCACTCTCTCCCAGACAAGAGAAGAAGAAGGGTTAATATGTCCCCCAAACTCATATTGGATTCTGGGTGGACAGATGCATTGACAGTTTCCTGGGCTGAGCCATGAGCAGCCACTGGGCCTTGCTTCCTGGCTTGGAGCCGCTCTCTTCCGCAGGGCTCTGTTCACCAGCCTTCTCCCTTGAACCTAGCTCTTTGGAGAAGATGATTAGTCTTTGAGCTGAGGTTCCCCTGTCACCAAGGGGGAATGAAGAAAATCTAAATCTGTCAGAATATGCAGGGAAACTCTGAAAAGTAGGACTTCAAGTTTAATGAATTCATCACACATAGGCACCAAAATCAAAATCAACCTTCCGACCTGACCACTGAGGGAGGGAGTATTCAGATCCACCTGATGTGGTTTGGGAAGCATTCACAGTCTTAAGGGCAGAGTCACTGCCAGTCCCTTGCTGTGGTCTATCTTTTCAAAAATATTTGTGTAGTGAACAGTTTTGCAAGATAGAGGTTGTGTTTTCTTTTGTTTCATAGGCAAGTTTGTTTACTGTCCAGCATAATAAATATAATGTCTCTGTGTAGAGCACAGTTTTGCTTCCAGTTGAGAGGTTAATATAACACTGTGAGTGGTTCGTTGGTGCTAAATTCACTACTTTTTAAGTTGCTTCTACATCTAAATGCAGAGGTGAACTGATGGGTTACAGGCTTCATTTTCTTGCCTCCTAAGTGTCAAAGAAGCTTCTGATTGAGAAGAGCAGTAAGTAGGAGGATAGTGGAGTAAATTTCCCTGCTGTTTGTTACCAGTGGCTGGCTCAGGATTTAGCACCAAGGCCTTACCTCGTAACATCCAGAGTTTTCACCATGTAGATAAGACCCTCTTACGCAGCATTCCAAAAGGCTTGGCTTCAATGGCCTTAAGTATTGTCCATTTAAAATTTAGGGGGCTGATGACCCAGTAAATTTTCTTGACACTTTGTAATTGGATTCACAACATGCAGTCCCTCCAGCAATCAAACTGCTCTTCATCAGCCTCCACCACCATGAAGCAGGTCCAACTTCCTGGAACCTTTGAGCAGTGTCTCTCACTTGCCCATGATACTTGGTCCTCTACTTTGGCTAACCTACAAATTACCATCCTTTGAGTGGGAACCAAACCAAGAGGCTGACCTGGGAGCTGACCAACAAGCTATGGCATGCCCCCTCCCTTTAAGGCCCTACAGTCCTAATGACTTGAGATTCAAGTTTCTATGACTGATGAATTTTCCTAATGCCTCTAGAAAAGGGAGGCATCATCCATTTGAAAGGTCCCTTGGGGATGGGACTTGTCACCTCAGTGACACAGCTATAAGATACACTGCTTTGCTAAAGCAACTTTTAGTTTGTTGACAGGTTCCTGTCAAAGCTAAGTGTCTGCACCATGGAGGCCCTGTGGCTCTTCGGCCTCCTGCCATATTTGGGGTTTGGTCAACTCGGATGCCATGACTAAGGAAATAGAAAAGGCAAAAAAGGGCAAAAGGAGTCTTGTTTGTCAAATGAAAATGATATATTCAAGAATATACATGGTCTGGCCCAGATGCATTTTTGCTTTATCTGAAAACGTGGCAGATATTACAATGGGCTGAAATGTATCCTTCCCCTCTGCAACTGATGCAAAGCTGGAAATGTGATAGGGCCCATTCTCGGAAGAAATAAACCAGACTGAAGTTGCTGATCAGTTCTGAACTCCCAGATTTGCTTCATCATTAGCATACAAGACATGGCACAAAGCCATCATGATAGACTGGTGACAGAGTGGAGGACTCGACATTTCTGATGCAGGTGACTACTGCACACAAAACTTGTGCCTGCTGCTACAAATTGACCCATGTCTCTTTCAGTGAGGGAGGCCGAATCACATGAGCCATTGTTCACAGTATGGCTACATCTGACCTGGCCACCTCTGAAGGCCATGGGTGGTGTCTGGCTGCTGCTAAACTTTTTCAGGTTAGAGTGTAGCTGTTCCAGTCCAATCCAGACACTACTGTGGCTGTTGAAATGAATCTGTGTTGTGCTGTTGGCTTTCTGGGCCATTTCATTTTGACAGTGAAGCACCTTAATCATAAAATTAGCTAAACAGTAGGATCGTAGTTCAAAGTATGCAATGGACTTACAATGCACCTGAATTGAGTGATAAACCAGCCTCCTTGAAAATTGACTTGAAAATATTTGTCCACCTCCTTTGTAACATCCTGGTCCATAGAAAGGAGTATGGCAATTTGCTCACTGAATACAACTGTCTCTACTATCTTCTCTTCTCAGCAGTTTCTTGGGTAATGATCAGGATGAAAGAAGTTAGAAATAAGATAGGTACACATTGCAAATTTAGGATTCTTCAATGACCATGCTTGGCATTAAATGTCTTTCTTTTCTCAAAGAGCAACCCTGGCTCAGCCTGGTTGATATACTCTCCAAGCAGAAGCCTGGCCAAATGGGGACCTAGAGCACTTAAGATTAATGGTGGTTGAGTTTTATAAAAATGACTGCTCCTTTTTCACCTGGCCCTTCCAGAGGAAAGATCTGGGTGTGAGTTGGAGATAATGAGAACAAAATGTAAGGTTACAGTTACTAGAATATAACACTCTAATTTTATGGCAACAGAGGGAGAGCGAAACCCCAGCAACATGGAGCAGAACATCATAGATTTGAGATGTACAGGGGATAGAGAGTCACTGATCTTCCATCTTTCAAAACTGGCCCTGGACCCTTATCCTGAACAAAGATGCCTTCGTGTGGCTCTCCCAAACTGTTGCTGGTGCCTTAAATTTAACTGATTTATGAGTCTATCATCCCCTATCAGAGATGCTGACCATGATTTAATTGTCTTTCCTCTTAACCTTGCCTAAAGTCTTTTGGAAAAAGCAGATGGCCTCAGTTTTCTGCTCCTCCCATGCAAGACACCTCCAGATGTCTCCCCACCCCCTACCAAGGCATTCTGTGTCATTCCAAGGTACAGATGAATGCCACCTAGGTGGTGCTGTGGATAAACAGGACAGATGGGACCAAATGCTTTCAAAAAACATGGACTAGACTCAATTATGTGAACAGAACCAGAAATCCTAAGCCCTCCTAGCCAGCCAGGAAGCTACCTTAAAGGTTCTGCCATTCTGTGCCCACTGAATAGCAGATACTACTAGGGATACTCTAACAATTGTAAACAACACTTTCTTTTTCATTATCATGCATGTCCTGGGGATTGTACCTCTCGTGTGGAAGTGAGGCAATAATTTACTACTCTCCCCCAAACTACATTATCCATCCATTTACAGAAGGCAGTACAAAATCGTTTTTTCCCTGACTTTAGTTAAATTTGATCAATTATACCACATTGACCCTGGAAGGGATCCAGGTCAGCCTCAACCCACTGGCCAGATTTTTTATAAATGATGCATAGACTTCTCCCTTGCAGGGGAAGGCAGAATCTGTGCCATCGCTAACACATCCTGCTGCAGTTGGATTACTGCCCTGTATCTAATGGAAAGGTTAACACAGGAACTTAAGGAGAAAAACCACCTGGCTATCTAAGGTAGAACCCGGTGATCTCTGGGCTTTCTTCAGCCAGTTGAGTCTAGGCCCAGGGCTAAGGGCCATGGTCGAGGTCAATATTGAATTTGCTTCATTCTGCTGGTTGGAATCCTGTGGTGAGGAGCCTTATTCAATGCTGTATAAGCAAACTGAATGAACATACCTGGTCCCAGACTGTCAGTCAGATTAATGAGAGTGACTGACCAAGTGACATACCTAAGGAAAAAATTGCTGAAAGCCAAAATAGCATAAAAGTGAGAAGCAGCTATTGGGAGCGTGCAAGGGGTATGTGGTGTGGGAGAAAACATTGACAACTCCTTGGTGAAATGTAGGTTTGTATTGAGGGGTCACCTTGCTTACAGAAATTTTATATTGTAAACATTTATTAGTAAGTTGATGATTTGGACAGTGAAGTGGCTTTGTTCATAGAAAACAGTGAATAAAGGTTAGATTCTCAGGCTAGCATACAAATGCTCATTTAACCCTGTTTATGATTTAAACAAGGCATTATGTATTTGGGTTTAAGTAGTTTTCTGACTTTTTTATTGGATGCATTTGCATGTATAAACACAAGTTTTTATTTTAGCAGTGTCACATGGTATGTGATCTGAAAGATTACATTTGGGAGTTGACCACAATTTACCCGATTTTTTCCTATGACAGTATACACCACAGCATGCACTCTTTATCTTTACCATAACTCTAGGACTCAAAATACAGAAGAGACTGGTCACGCAGGTGTAAGAAACACTCGTGATCCCCATGATGGTTCTGGGAATAAAGAAAACCCGGAGAAACACTTCTCTCTTTAGCATTTTGGAACACCCCCTCTAGCGTGTACCAGCCGTCCACAGGCACAAACCCACGGTCTGGTATTTCTGGTTGGGGGGAAGTGTTCTGTATTTTAGAATTAGCAAAAGATTCCCAGAGCAGGAGTTCAGTGGAAAAGACTATTAGGCCTCAAACAGAAAGAACGTTTTCTTAGGCAATAATTTCTTTAACTGAAGATTATTTCTAAAATTCTATTTAAACTAACTTTAATTTGTTCTCCTTCATGATAGATAATTCTATATTGGAAGTAGGTTTCAAGGTTAAGCCGTTTTTACTGTTTTTACTGGAACAAAATCTCTAATATGACACTGAAAAAAATTAATAATAAAGAAGGTAAGATGTTAACAGTAGTGGTTCTGAAACAAGGTCAGAATAATGAGTATATCCTCAGAGAGGAAATAACATGCAGGGATTGATATTTTAATTACCTCAACATGTTCATCTACTGCCACTTTAAAAGATGATTTTTCCTGAAGTGTTCAGAGAGTTGTTCTTAACTTTCTTTATTGCAATGAGGAGCAAAGGGATTTTACAGGGACTTTCTTCCCACAAGTATCCACACAGTAAGAATTAATAGTTACATAGTATATTTTGCATTGCAGAAACTGTCCTACTATATCTTTGATATGTGTGGAATCATTCAAGCATCAAAACAAGTCTACCATGTAGGTTATGTCATTAGATTCATTTTTCCAATGCAGAGACAGTGGCACAGATAATTTGTCAAAGGTCACATACCGATAAAAGGAAGAGCTAGGATTTGAACCCAGGCAGTGTGGCTGCAGAGTCAAAGTAATGAACAATGAACTGCAGTGAACTGCACTAAGGTATGTTACACACAGATATATAGAAAATTGAGTCTATTAATATAATTCAAAAGGTTTTGATGCAGGACAGGTGGCCCCACCATCTGCCACCTTAGTCCTGGCGATGTTGATGCTGTGAAGGCTGGAGGAACCAGCTTGCTGGAAGAGCCGGACACCTGCGGGGGAGACACTGGCTCCTTGCTATCTCCTCCCTATGCATTTCTGGCTGGTCAATTTCACTGATGGCACCTTGCTGTCTCCTCCTGTGAGTTTCCAGGGCCTGAGCCTTCTGATGCCTTGCTGCTGATTGGACAACTGGCTATAACTGAGGAAGACCCACACCCTAAAAGTCAACATTGAGTTCCAGCAAAACAACCCCCTGTGACCATATAAACCCCTGAGCAGAGAGCCTGAGGACAGACCACAAAGAGGGAGCAGGAGAGCTTGTTACCCTCCTGGGTTCTCTGTGCCAGGACCTTTGGGTTTTTTGTAAGTTGTAATTTTTATTTCTGTGAATAAACTCTGTCTTACCACTAATCCTGTGGTCCGTGGATTCATTCTTCGAATCTCCAAGACCAAGAACCTGAAACACTGGTATCAGATTTGGCGAGCCAGCCAGGAGAGAAGATGAAGCGCCAGTATCAGTTTCACTCAACTCTCAAAGCCCAGATTTTAAAAAATCCTTATTTTAAAAGCAATTCAACATTAACTATTTTAGGATATTTTAGGATATGTAAAAAATATACTGCCATCATCAGAAGCCCCTGATATCTATCTACAGAACAGGGAGAAAAAGAAAGTTGAACAGAGTAATGGTTGACATTCCATTAGTGATATAGAGTATATAGATAAATGGCATAGTTTCTCTTAAGCAATCAAATCCTCAGAATTTCTAGGCAGCATTTATTTTCCCTGTTTTACAGAATATAACATTTTTAATATCTCTTATGTCAGAATGTGTGCAGTGTCTTGGGCCTGCAGATCAGGTGACCTTTCTTTCCCTCAGTTTCATAAATCATCCAGCAAACCAATGCTAATGTTCTGTCCATTTTCCTCTTCTGGTAATGTCAGGTTAGCTGATCAAAGCATGCTGGGAATATCCCAGTCATGGTATGAGTTGTTAGTTGTTTTAAATTATTACTATTTTTTTCTCTTATATTTTTAAAATGTAAAAGCAGCTAAACGGGTGTCAATTGCCCTCTAACCTCACCTTGTAACACTCTCCTCCTCATTCTCTGCTTTGGCCTTGGCCACACTGGCTGCCTCTGTTTCTCATTATACCAGCCTCATTTCCTCCTGCTGGGCCTTGTGCTTGCTCACCCCTCTGCCCAGCAGCCCTTCCTTCTCATTGTCCAGGACTCTGCCAATGTCACCTCCCCAGAGAGAGCTTTCTTTAGTGTACACATAGTAGAATTTAAGACCTGTTAGATGGGGACTTCAGGGATTGTGTCTGTCCCGTGAGTTTCAATGTCACCTGTGTGTAGAACAGTCTGGCCCATAGTATTTATTCTATAAATAAATATGTGTTGAATATCTCTGTGTTTTGCCAGATCTCATCTTGCTACAAACCTAAGCAGTCTAACTGGGCAGCTTGGATTTCATAGGAGGATATGTAAATAATCAAGCACATTTGCCATCTATTTTTGCCACTTTTAAGCAAGTTTGGGAACTAGACTATAAGATAGTCTGACTTCTGTTTTTCTCTTTCATTTCTCTTCATCAAAAAAAAAAAAATATGCACCTGGTGATCCAGTTTCATTGGCCAATGCTATAAAATGCGTGTGCCTATGGACAGCTGGAATACTAAACACACATCAGTTAGGCAACTTTTTTTCTCTATAGAGCAGCTTTTCTTCAGGCACAGCTTTTTAAAGAGACTCAAAGAAATTTACTTATTGATATGAAACAACAGCAAATTACAAGTATTAGATTTATGTTGATTACAGCCAACTGGGGGGGTGGGGGAGGGAAAGATTATTTGTAGCCCAATTATTGAGACCTCTGCAGGAGCACATCATGGCTACCTAATCTTGTAACTTGGAAATCAGTCAGCAACATGAAGGAGAACTGAAAAGTCAATGGAGACAGCCATTAAGTTTAAATCACATGTGTCTGGATGCAAAAATAAACTTTTAAAAATTACGGCATGCACATTTCTCCTTTCCGTCTGCAAGTGGTCAATTGCCATAATTATTTTTATTCTGTTTTATTTTAAATAGTAGTCTAATAGCCTAATGCATCTGGCATCCAACGGCAAGTTGACAAAGTATATATAATGTCTCTTAAAATGGCTCTCAAGAAAAATTCTGTCATCCTATAATCATCTCATTCATGCTGAAGGCATACTACTGTCTTTGGGGAATATTCAAATTTGTGAAACATGCAAAAAAAGGAATGAAACGACACTTTTGAGAAGCTGCTGCTCAGAGAACAATTACTTATTACAGCATTTATCCTGATAGCAAATGACAAAGGATTTTACTTTTTTTTTAATTAACCAAGCAGAGTGTTTTCCCAGCAATAATATTCCCAGTCTCATTAATCTATCAAAATAGGAATCTGACAAGGGCCGATTTGCTTAGATAATTTATATTTCTCCAAATTACAAGAGTTTGTGAGTTCTTAATTTCAATATTCTAAAAATTTATTTATAATTTTCTTTTATGTTTTTCTCGAAAATTCTGTAACCTTGCCTCTAGATTATATTCATCTCAGAAATTGTTAAAATAGACATGCAACTCTTTACTTTTCAAATTCGTTTCTTGCTAATTATGATAATTCAATCTTAAATTTCTATTGGCAGGTTTTTATTTCCTTCGCCAACTTGTTTTACTTCCTGAAGCCTTAGGTCTGAAATTTCTAAATCTAAGCACATTGTGACTCTTTGGAAAAACATGACAACAAATTAAAAATGTCACAAGCAACAAAATAGGGTTCTCCTTTGTATACCTTTGTCACTAGAAGAATAGAAAGAAGTTGAAAATGAGTATCTGTTTTAAACCCATCTTTTGTTCAAGAATGGCACTGAGAATCTCACACAACTGAAGCAAAACTGATGGTGATACTTGCATTATGCAACAGCACACAGTATGTTCTCACATATAAACATCACATTTCTGTAAGACAGGTAGGGCTCACGTTATTATCCCCATTTAAAGGATGGATAAATTGAGCCATGGAATGCTTAAACACACTGCAAAAGGCCACACATCTTGGACAATTGTGAAACCTGCACTAGGACCCAAGAATTCTCATTTTTAAATTCTGGTTCAGTTTCCACCAAAGGACTCTGGCCCAAATATGAAAGACATTTTTTCTACATATAATTAAAGAACTTAAAATTAAGCAACTTATTTCCTATGTAACTTAAATCCACAAAAGTAAATAATACTAAAGGTCCAGTTATGGTGATAATTTTAATTTTTTGCAATTTAGTTGCTTATAAATTCAATCATTTTCTAATGTAAAGTTTAGAAAAACCCTTTAAAATATTAAGGCTTTTGGAATATATGTGTAGTCACTTGTGTGTATAAACTTATTGATTTAAAGTTAGAATATTTTTAGCATTGCTTAATTTATCTATTTTTCTTGCAAAGTGGATAGCATTCAGACAGGAAAATATTAGGTACTGGATAAGATATCTTTTTAAAACCTCTTACTGAGATTCTATTGGGACTGGCATATAATTGAAAACACTTAGCAGAGTATTTCAGGGAAAGTTGCCAAGGAGTGAATAAGAGAATCCCATTTCATTTTTAAATGCCAGACAAAAGTCACCTAAATGATGGTAACAGTGGTTAGAAGAAGGAAGGAAATTGGGCTAGGGGAAGGCATAATTTACATAAGGTGCTTTTTATCTAAAAATTTCTTTCTTTTGTTGAATTTGACAATTTACCAGAGCCTTTTCAGAAGTGTCTGACATGCCTTTTAATTAAGCAGCAAGCAGTAAGGAATGACAGGCAATGTGTTTCTAGAGTATTAATGTGTATCTTGAGTGAATTCACTCCCTCAAGAAGAGTTCTAATTCTGGAGAAAGCATTTAGCCCTGTCTCATATAGAAGGCTAACTTTGAATAAAACTGCAAGGATTTATTTATTCATTTAGGTTAAATCTCTCTCCCTTCCGCCTTAAATAAGCGGTATCTTTTTAGGCTACAAAAGAGTCTGATTCTTTTGTAAAAGTTAGGATGTCACGTATTTCCAAAACAATTACTTAGAAGCTAACATCTAATGATTTTACAAAGGCCAGAAAATATTTATGCTTAAATAAAAGTGTCAATTCTGAAAAGTGGGCCTGCACTGCTAAGGTTAGACTTGGTCTTCTAAGAGTTTGCTCCTGGTTCAGTAACGTATACCCGGTTATATGTAGGAATGAAAGCCCACAGACGTTCTATGTTTACGTAATTGGTTATTCTCCCATCATGGCTCATTTTTTCTCTCACAAGGTTATTGGCAGTTCTCATCTGATCTTAGGTTCCTCCTCAATGTCCATTGCTCTCAGTTTAACAAACACTTCAGCTGACTTCCCTCTGCCTCCTGCCTTTGAACTTTGTGTTCGGCACATGGATCAATGTCTCTTTCCACTGGTTTATTCAGAGAGAAGGACAGAAGCAGCATGGTGGACAGAAAGTATCAGAGCTCCAATGAACAGGGAGGCAGAAAAACATTCACTCTGGGAATGGGGAAAAGAGAAGTAGTCGTTGTTCTATTGTCTTCTCACATTAAGTTTCCATGACTATGAACCATATGTAATTCAGTTCCAGTGCTTTGATATTTGAGTAGATTTTTTGCCACCAGAAAATATTGACTAAGAAAAGATGCTGTCTATTTCAAACACGAGTTCATGTAGAGGGATCACTAGCTGGGATAATCACTGCTTTTCTATTACTCACTAACTTACAGCTATTTTGGTTATTATTGAAGCTTCAAAGAACTAAGGTTTTCTGTTAAGTGAAACCATGTGGCTTTATTAACATTGAGTAATTATATTAAGTAGGAGTTAGTTCAACTGGAAGTTTGAAATATATTCTAATTTAAATAGATATCACTAGTTTAGCTTTTTCTTGGTAGAGCCTTCCATGCATAAAACACTGTCTCTGAGTGGAACTGTTTGTCAAATTGTTATTCATGACCACAGTTAATCCTAGCCTTGTATGAAAGCCACAACACAAGGGTAGCAAGGATTTTTGAGCAGAGGATTTCATTTCAGTTTATTGCTATGGACATTTGCCATGGGATATTTTGGCTTCCACACAGCTTCATCTGTTGATTTCACAGCAGCTCATGAAATTTGCAGCTTTCCTGAATATATTGCAGAAGTGGGAATTAAAGAAGTTTCTCTGCTTTCTGTCCTCAAGTGAGTCAGGTCTCTAATGAGGGTACCACGTACATGCCTGCTGAAAATCACAGAACCAGGCATTCTAGGTACTTATCAAGAAGAACCCACAAGTTCATGCATCCATCAGAGTCTGCAGCAGAGAACCTTATTAATATTTGTAAAGAAAGGGGGAAAAATACAATGTCTTTATATGGTCCTTTTAGTTCAGTCATTTAGTTTATGTCACACATCCCTTCATTAGAAAGCCAGCAATCAGTACTACAAGGCTTTTTCTTCTAGTATCTTTCATAGAATTCACTCATCAGCCTATTGTTATGGGAGGGAATTTGGGTAGCTTGTAGCAAAGTAATGGATAAATATTTTAATTTTTTTTCTTTTCAAGAAGGGAAGATTTTAAAAATGTGACATCACTTTACAGCCACTAGACAGGCAATAACAAAGGTTGGTCAAGATGTGAAAAAAAACAGAACCCTGAAACATTGCAGGTGAGAATGTAAAATGGTGCAATCACTCTTAAAAATTTTTGCAGTTATTTAAAATTTAAATATAAAGTTATCATGTGACCTAGTAATTTCACTCCTGGGTATATACCCAAGAGAAATGAAAACATGCCCTCAGAAAAACTTGTAAACTTATACACCATTATTTATGGAAGCATTATTTTTAAGAGTTTAAAAATGGAAACAAGCCAAAATCCATCAAGCAGTGAAAATAAAATTGTGGTATTTTCATGCAAAGGACTATTGTTTGTCAATAAAAAGGAATGAAGTACTGATATATATTACTACATGGTTGAATCTTAAAAACATTATGGTATGTAAGAGAAGCCAGTCACAGAAGACCATATATTATATGATTTAATATATGTGAAATGTCTAAAATAGAATAATCTATTGAAATGGAAATTACATTTGTGGTTGCATAAAGCTAAGGAGTAGGGAGAAAGGATAAGATAGAAAGTGACAGATATTGCTCACGATGTTATTTAGGGAGGGATAAAAGGTTCTAGAATTAGGTAGTGATAGTAATTCTACAACCTTGTGAATATATTAAAAACATTTGATTATATGTACAAAATGGATGAGTTATATGATATTTGAATTACATCTCAGTGAGGATTTTAAAAGTAACTTAAAGTTTTAACAATTAATGAAGTTTCTGTCACTCCCTTAAAAGGAATATAAATATTCCTGCTCATAAATATAAGTAAGCTGTAAAAATTAGTACTAAATTGAGAAAATAAAAATATAGGCAATAGATTTGGAGAAAATATTTACAAAACATACATCCAACGAAGGACATAACTCCAGAATTTACCAAAAAGCCTCTTAGAATTCAGTAAAAAAACAAATAACCAACCAAAAAGCAGGTCAAAGGTATGAACAGACATTTCTACAAAGAAGATATATAATGGCTATAACTAATGCATGAAGACACTCCATATCATTAGTCATTAGAGAATTGTAAAATAAAAACAGAAGGGGATAACATTTCACATCTACCAGAAATAGCAAATCTGACTATGACAACTGATAGCAAGAATATGCAGAAATGGTAACCTTATACATTGCTATTGGAAATGTAAAATGGCACAACCACTTTGGAAAACAGTTTGGCAGTCTTTCAAAAATTTAAACATGAAACCACCATTTAACTTAGCAATTCCACTCCCTAGTATCTACTGAAGAGAAGTGAAAACTTATATCCACACAAAGACTTGCATGTGAATATTTATATTAGTCTCATTTATAATATCCCTAAACTAGAAACAACATAAATGTCCAGTAGTTTTTTTCTTGGTAAACAAAATGTGATGTGACCATATAGTAGAATGATATTCAGCAGTAAGAAGGAATGCAGACCTGCTCATCTCATCTCATGTCATTAGGGAACTCCAAAATACAGCAGAAAGCTTCATCAGTAGACAAGACTAAGGAGAAGAAAAAGTCACTGAGGTTGAAGACAAGACTCTCAAACTAACCCATTTATTCAAAGATGCAGGAAAAAAGAATACAAAAGAATGAAGAATCACATAGAGAAATATGTGACTAATGGAGAAAAAGAAAAATTAAAAATCCTATAAAATCTATTTGAAAGAAATATTGAGGACAGCTTTCCTGATATAGCCAGATGTTCAGATATGTAAATACAAGATGGTCAGTAAACACTGGGAAGATTCATAGCAAATAGGACATATCCAAGACACATACTCATCATTAACCTGGCCAAAGTCAAAATGAAGGAGAAAATTCTACAATCAGTAAGACAAAAGCAACAACTAACCTACAAAGGAAAACTATCAGGGTAACAGCAACAGACTTCTCAACAGAGAGCTTACAAGATAAAAGAAATTGGATCACCAATTTTCTTTTTCTTCCTAAACATTACAACCGCTAGCCAAGAATATTGTACCCTGAAATACCATTTTATAAATAATGGAGAAATAAAGACTTTTCCAGACAAGCAAAACTAAAGAAAATTTTCACTATGAAACCTGCCCTGCAGGAAATACTAAGAACTTCATTATATATAGAACAACACAGTAGATACCCACCAGTGTAAAAATAGCTGAAAGTTAAAGCTCACAGATCTTATGAAACAAGAGCACAAGGGAAGGAAGTGGGAGGGGGAGGTGAAGGGGGGATGGGGGGAGGGAGGGTGATTGGTGGGGTCACCTCGATGGTTTATCTTACAAGGGTACAAGTGAATCTTTCTAAAAGCAGAGTATGAATGTTTTAACTCAATAACTAAGAAAATGACATGAAGGTTATGTTAACCAGTTTGATGAGGTATTTCAAAATGTATATGAAAACAGCACACTGTACCCTATGATTGCATTAATGTACACAGTTATGCCATAAGAAAAAAAAAAAAGAAATGAGAGCACAAGAGGGAAAACTAAACAATAGGATATAATCTAAGATGATGAACAGAACAGTATCTCATATATCAATACTAATACTGAACACAGATCATCTTTATGCCCCACTTAAAAGATGTAGACTGTCTAAATGAATGAAAATTAAACATTCCCCAAGTATATGTTGTCTTCAAGAAACACATCTAACGCACATGGACTCACGAGAGCAGTTATAGACAGTCTTATATCAGATATAATAGACTTTAACCAGCAAAGGTTAAAAAAAAGACAAAGGTGGTCATCATATAATGGTAAAGGGGGCAATTCAACAAAAAGACATAATAATCTTAAGTATATATGCACCTGACACAAGAGATCCCAAATTCATAAAACAGACTATGAGGTAGAAAAATTAATAAAGAAACACTGGACTTAAATGGGACTTCAAAACAAATGGATCTAACAGACATTTATAGAATATCTCACCTCCAAAGTACTGAATATACATTTTTCTTATCAGCACATAGGACTTTTTCAAGATTGGTCATCTCTTAGGTCACAAGTCTCAGCAGGTACAAAAAAATCAAAATCATACCCTATATCTTTCAGGCCACAATGAAATGAAACTAGAAATCAATTCTGAGAGATATAAACAAATTTACACAAAATCATACAATTTTAAAAAACTGGGACTGAATGATTCTTGGATCAATGATAAAATTAAGATGGAAATCAAAAGATTGCTTGAACACAATAATAAAAGAAACAAAACCCAACAAAATCTATGTGGTAAGACAAAGCTGTCCTAATGGGAAAATAGACAGCCTTAAATGCCAACATCAAAGAGAAAAAAGATCATAAATTAACAACCTATTATCATATCTCATTGAATTAGAAAAAGAAGAGTAGGGTGGCACCCATAGCTCAGTAGGTAGGGTGCTGGCCACATATACTAGGGCTGGAGGGTTCAAACCTGGCCCAGCTCTGTTAAAATAACAATGACAACTGGAACAACAACAACAAAAATAGTCAGGCGTTGTGTCAGGCAACTGTAGGCCCTGCTACTTGGGAGGCTGAGGCAAGAGAATTTCCTAAGCCCAAGAGTTTTAGGTTGCTGTGAGTGCTGATGCCACAGCACTCTACTGAGGGCAACATAATGACACTTGTCTCAAAAAAAAAGAAGAAGAAGAAGAAACAAACCCAAATCCAGCAGAAGAAACAAAATAACAAAGCTCACATGAGAGCTAATGGATTAGAAACCAAAAAAAAAAAAAAAAAAAAAAACAAAAGTTTGACTCTTTGAAAAGATGAGGAAAATTGATACACTACTAGCAAGACTAACCAGAAACAGAAAAGACTCAAATAAGTTCAATCAGAAATGAAAAGGAGACATTACAACTGAAACCACAGAAATACAAAATACCCATGACTATTATGGAAACCTCTATGCACACAAACTAGAAAAGGTAGAGGAAGTTGATAATTTCCTAGAAACACACAACCTCCTATACCTGAATCAGGAAGAAATAGAAATCCTGAACAGACCAATCATAAGCAGCGAGTTTAGTATAATTTTAGCAATAATATAAAATCTCTCAACAACAACAAATCCCTGGGCCAGACAGGTTCATAGCCAAATTCTGCCAAACTTACAAAGAAAAACTGAAACCCATCCCTCAGAAATTATTTCATAGCATTGGGAAAGAGGGAACCCTCTCTACTCATTCTATGAAACCAGTATTATCTTGATACCAATGCCAGGAGAGAACACAACAAAACCTACAGGAAAAACAACCTTTACGAATATAGATGCAAAAATCCTCAAGAAAATACTAGCAAGCTGAATTCAACAGCACATCAAAAAGATAATTCACCATGATCAAGTGGGTTTCATCTCAGGATTGCAATGGATTGTTTAACATACACAAATCAAGAAACATGACTAACTATACAAACAGATCCCTTATGATCATTTCAATAGATACAGATACAGTATATTATAAAGTTCAATGTCATTTCATTATAAAAACTCTCAATAAACTAGGCATAAGAAGAACATACCTCAAAATAATAAAAGCCATATAAGACAAAACCATAGCTAATCTTATAAGGAAAAGGGGAAAGTTGAGTGCATTCCTCAAGACAAGGGTACCCACTTTTATCACTTCTATTCAACATAGTACTGGAATTCCTAGGTAGCACAATCAGGCAAAGATAGAAATAAAAGATGTCCAAACAGAGTATCCCTGTTTGCTGATGATAGGATCTTCTATTAGATACAGTCAAGAATTCACCAAAAGACTTGTAGAATTGATAAATAAATTCAGCAAAGTCTCAGGTTACACAATCAAAGTACATCAATCAGTGGCATTCTCAGTCAAGCTGAGAATGAAATCAAGAACTCAATACCATTTACAATAGCTACAAAGAAAACAAATTACCTATGAATATAATTGTCAAAAGAGGTGAAAAATCTCTGAGGAGAACTACAAAACACTGATGAAATAATTGGTGGATGACACAAATGAATAGAAAACTATTCCAGGCTCACAGATTGGTAGAATCAACCTTGTAAAATGTTAATACTGCCCAAAGTGATTTACATTTACAGATTCAATAAAATCCACATCAAAATACCAATGTCAGATTTCACAGATCTAGAAAAAATAATTCTATGCTTCAGTTGAAACTAAAAAAGAGCCCAAATAGTCAAAGCAATCTTAAGCTACAAAAACAAATCTGGAGTCATCACATTATCTGACTTTCAATTATCCTATAAGGATATAGTAACCAAAACAGCATGGTATTGGCATAATAGTGAAGACATATACCAATGTAACGCAATAGAGAATCCTGAAATAAAGCCATCTACCTACAACCAACTAATCTTCAACAAAGCAGACAACATGTACTGGGGAAGGAATGCCCTATTCAATAAAAAATGCTGGGAAAACTGAAAAGACACATGGAAAGGAATGAAAAAAGACCTCTGTCTTTCATAATATATAAGATTTAATTCAAGATGGATAAAATACTTAAATGTAAGGTATGAAACCATAAACATTCTAGAAGAAAACCTAGAAAAAAGTCTTACAGACATCAGGATAGACAAAGAATGTCTGACTAGGATCCCAAAAGTAAATACAGCAACAAAAAAAGTAAATAAATGAGACAGAATCCTCCGAGAAGCAAAGGAAATAGCAGACTACAGAGACAGTGTACAGGATGGAAAAAAATATTCTTAAGCTATACATTCAGTAAAGAACTAATATCCAGAATCTATAAAGAACTCAGAGAAATCAGCAAGAAAAAAACGAATTAACCCCTTTAAAAAGTAGACAAAGACATGAACAGAATTTTTTCAAAAGAAAAGAGACAAATGGCCAAAAGCATATGAATAAATGCTCAGCATCACTAATCATCAGGGAAATGCAAATTAAAACCACAATGAGATGCCACCTTATCCTTATCAGAATGGCAATTATCATCATAAAAAGTCAAAAACAATAGATAACATCACGGATACAGAAAGAAATGTTCATACACTGTTAATGGGACTGAAAATTAGTACAAGTTCTATGGAAAACAGAATGGAGATTCCTCAAGGAAATATATGTAAACTTAGCATTTGTGCCAGCAAACCTACTACTGGGTATCCACCCAAAGGAAAAGAAGTTGTTTTATCAAAAAAAATCTACCCTCAGATGTTTACCTTGGCACGATTCACAATTGCAAAGATGGGAAATAAACCTAAGTGCCCATCAGTTCATGAATGAATTCAAGAAAATGTGATACACACACACACACACACACTCATGGTGTGAGTGCTGATACAGGATTCCACCAGTCAGAGCTAGAATTCACCAGGGAGCCCCCCATTCTCTAGGCCAGGTGAGCTTAGAGGTCAGACCCCCATTTCCAGTCACAAGCAGACTGCCTTTTGGGGGACACACCCTCTGGACTCTGATAAGATCATGAACAAAGCAACCTGTGATGGTTTTTTGGGTGGTTCCACCTTGGGTAGGAGCACACACCCTAATCCCATCTCAGGGACAAAGACCAACTGCCAGCCATGTGTAATCCTCTAGACTTAAGACCCCTAGATAAAAGAGCCCATGTGGAGACTCCTGAGAGAGTTCTTCAGTTCTTTCCCCCTTTCAGAAACTCTGGTGCTTTTTACTTCTTCTGTATTCCTTTCTAATTTCTAATAGACATCTTATCTTACCACTGACGTGTGGTCTGTGGCTCATTCTGATGAATCCCCACTGATGTGGTTCATTCTTCGAATCCCCGAGACCAAGGACCTACTGAAGAGTGAAATTCTGGTATCAGTACTACTACTCAATCACAAAAAGGAATGACAATGTCTTTTCTTTCACAGAAACATGGATAAAACCTAATACCACTATCCTAAGTATCTCAGAATGGAAAAACGAACACCATATGTACTCATTAATAATTAGGAGCTAAACAATAGGCACACAAGGGCATAAAGAGAGGTAAACATTATTGAAACCCCCAAGTGGTGGAAGGTTTGAGGTATAAAAACTTATCTAGTGATTATAAGGAACACCATTCTGCTGATGGACATGTTAAAGCCTTAATCTAGTATCGTAAAAGCAATCCATGTTACAAAAGCATTTGTACCCCCTTAATATTTTGAAATTTAAAAAAATGATCATTTTATACCTAAAGAACAGATGGAAAAGAACTACAAATGGAAGTAAGGAATCATGCTAGAAATCTATTGGGATATTCTAGGTTGGAGATTAGGGCCTCAACCAAAGTGGTGGCCAACAGGAGATAACATTTGAGAGACAGAATCATAGAATTTTATGACACACAGAAAGAAAAAAGGTTAAGGAAAACGAAAACTCAAATCAGGCACGTTCTAAAACAAGAAAGCACTGCATAAGCCGATATTGCACTGATGAACCACAGTTACCACAGTAGATCTCCTTAGTTATTATTAAAGTACCAGGCTACATTACTGAAAAAAGAAAAGAATGTGTGCAAATACATATTTCTACAAGAATATATGGACTTTAAAATCTGTAATTCATATATAATAATGAATATAACATTATTTATATGCATAATAAAATTATGTAAGACAATATAATGATATGATTTATATACATCAGTAAGTAAACAAAATATATATTATTTATAACTGGTAGCTCTGGTAACTAGGCAGGTGTCAGATCATTCTTTGTCATTAATTCCTGCACCAGCCTAGAAGATGTTTTGACTGAACCAAAAGTCTTTCAGACACCACATAAAGGGCCTCACCCTTAGAGTCAGCTCTTTTAAGGATTTGCAGCTGAAAGGTGATTTGGTGTTTGATCTTCCTATAGGTGTGTCAAGCTACAAAGAAATGATATTCTGACTCAGCGGGCTGTGCGCTCAATGGGGAGGAAGCGTTTGATATGTTCTTGTTTGTTTAGATAATGCTGCATAATCCAGTAAAGAGCAGGCACACACAGTACAGCAGATGTACAAACTTCCTGCCTTTGAAGACTAATTCCGCAATTTCCCAATTATCAAATGTAAGAAAAGAAAGGGAAGAGGGAAGAGCTGATGGTGAGCTGGCTCCTGTCCTTGGACCTCCTGAATTTGCCCTAGTTAGGACAGGTTTTCCATTCAAGTGGACAAGTTGATTATCAGACTCCAATAGTTTTAAAAGAGTAATGCTCTTCTCTGCCATTTACAAGTGAAAAAGGAAAGGCACTTGGTAGTTATTGCATTTTGATGCACTAAATGATACAGAGGAATTATCAGACAGGCGTTATCTGTTCCTTGTAACATCCTTGTTATTAAATTATTTCCATACCAATTTACTGATATGAAAGCCAAGCTTACAAGTAAGCAGTGTACCTATGTTCAGCTAGTAAGCTAGAGAATTGGAGATTCAGATCTGTTTGACCTAAGGATTATTTTTCCTCCTCCTACTCCATTCAGCAAGGAGATGATTAGCCACACTGTCAGAAAGACAGTGGGAGAAAGAGGAAGAGAGGGGAAATTTTGCAAACATCAGAAGTGTCTATTTTTTTTCAAAGTTGTATCATTAATGATATGAAAGGTTTATATTTATATACTTTTGCTTTAATCTTAACAGCTACAAAAAATAGGAATATAGAAAAATTAACTCCTTCAGCATATCTATCTTTATTTTCATTTTAATGTTTTTTCTAAAACACTCAGTTCAATAACATTTCATAATCAATTAAGGGTGAAGAACATATGCCTTAAAAATATATTGAGAATCATTTAGAGACTATGACTTAAGTATAACAGTAAAGCATAATGACAAAGAAAAAAAGTAATACATGAAATTATTTTGGAGAAAAAGGGGAAAAATGGAAGACATAACATGAAAAGTAAAATCATTCGTATTAGCCCAATACTTCAATTTTTCCATATGGCTTTAGCTGAATTTAATTTAATCTTAAAAAGGTATTACATTTCACATATACACGTAAAAAGAGTCCATTTTTTTGGATTCTTACTCTGTCAATAACCTTACTTCAATGAATCTTTCAAGTTAGCCTACTAAATAGATTAAAAATCAGGATTCTAATTTACTGCTGGCATAAATCTTATGGTAACTATGCTCAAAAACACAAATACTTATTTAATGAAGTATTTTTTGGAATAAAATATGCATGATACATGAACTTGTTTTAATTAATTCTTTTTATTGTTTGGGATTCATTGAGGGCACAAAGAATTAGGTTACACTGAGTATGGTTGTTAGGTAAAGTCCCTATTATACTTGTGTCCCACCCCCAAGAGGTGTGCCATACACCATGACCACCATCTCTCTCTCTCTCCTCTTCCTCTCTCACTCCCTTACCCCACCCCTTGTATTAGATCATCTGTCTTCACATTAGAATTGAGTACATTGGATTCTTACTTCTCCACTCTTGTGATGCTTTACTAACATATTACCTTTAAAGCCATGATTTTTTCTGGACTATAATTGACTGCCTTAGTTACTGTTTATACTTTGTGCCCCCCCCCCAAACCCTTATTTTACAAATGAGGAAAGTATGCAAGATGGACACTAGTCTGATTCAGGGAAACAGCTTAAACATTATCACTCTGCATGTCCTTTCATTATTGGCCCAAAACATAACTGTATGCAGAATGTGCATTGTAGATCAATGAGGAATTGGATGAAAATATATTTAAGTTTTTATATGTGAGACCCTGGGCTTAACAGAAAAGTTATACGCATATATACAATATTTAACTTGTCCTCCCAGAGTTTATAAACTCAGAAGGAAAATGTGATATTGCACCCACAGAGTCTGTCACCCACTGTAACATTTATCCTGCAATCACTGCAGCCTGATAGCTCTTGGTTTGCACCCTTCATGCGAAGTAGGGGGTCATTCCAGGCTGGAGGTGAGACATCATAGATATTGAATCTTTTTACCTGGGCTTGAAGAAAGCTACTTCAATAGAGACTTGAAGACACAGGTTTCCACCGCTGCTCTTTACCTGCTGAAGCTCTGACAGAGCAGGCATCTTCCCTTTCAAGGTACTTATAATACGCCTTGAGAAAGCACTTTGACTTTGCAGTAGGAGCTGGGTGCTGGTTAGCACACAACTTGTTATCTTGCCACATATTGTAGTGGCTTTGAGTATACGCTGTATTCCACAGGTCGCTACTCTAACAGTTGAAATATCTGCAGGGACAAGGACCGAGAACAAAACCAACCCTGGATGTTGCTGAGTACAAAGCTAGCCCACTATACCATCTAGAATGGCTAAAAAGATGACTCACTGGGAACCTGCCAGGGACAATGGGAGGACAAAGGAGACCCTGGAGCCTGGTCAACCATGTGTCAAGTTAGTAAATTAATGAGTTTAGTCTCACAAAACTCATATATGAGATGCCAGAGAACATACAGGCAGACCCCAGAAGAAAGATATCTAAGCTGTTGGCAGAAAAAAAAATTTTTTTCTGGACTATAGTGTTTTCTCATTCATATGAAGGTGTAGAGGAGGGAGAGAGGAGGGAGGGGGAGAGTGGGAGGAGGGAGGGTATTTGGTGGGACCTCACCTAATATGCACAATGCATCATACATTTCAAAACTATTAAGAGTGCAGTATAAATGTCTTACCACAGCAAATAAGTTAGTGACATGATAGTTATGTTAATCAGTTTGATGTAAGCACTCCACATTGTATATTAAATCAGCACATTGTACCCCATAAATGCATTAATGCACACAGTTATGATTTAATAAAAAAAGTAAAACAATATATTGGACGGCACCTGTGGCTCAAGGAGTAGGGCCCCGGGTCCCTATACCAGGGATGGTGGGTTCAAGCCCAGCCTCAGTCAAACTGAAAAAAAAGTAAAAAAGTCTAAATATCTCATCAAAAAATAAATAAATAAATATCAAAAAACATTTTTTCCCCATAAAAATGATCCTGATAAGAGTAGACTCCTTTGGCCTGTGGCTGAGAGAACATGGGTAAAATCTTGTAGATGACTATTTCACATACAAAAAATGTTCCATCAATTCCAACTGACTTGAAGAAAACTGCAACTTGCTGTATAGAACAGAGAATTTTGCAGTCCTGTAATGATACTCTATTTTAGTCATAAACAGACTCAGCTAATGAGCAAACATCACCTCATTTCTCTGGATCTTTGATGAGATGAAGGTTTAAGACAGCTTCTCAGAAAAGACAAAACAAAACAAAACAAAACAAAACGAGTTGAAGAAACAGTCTTTTGTGACTCATGAACAAACTGGTTAGAAACAACTTGTCTTTTCAGTACCGTGAGTAGAGCCACCACACTGCTGAGCAATGTCTCAATCAAGAGGCCACTCCCCAGGGTGTCTGGGTCACTTTACATGGCTTCTCCTTTTCCCTTTATTTTCATCACCCTGAGGAAGAATCAAGGTAGATGGCAAGTGGGAGAAGTGAAGCAAGAACGCTACAGAAGATGCTCTGGTGCCATAAAAAATTAATCTGGTGCATCTGCAATTCATACCAGCACTGTGCACAAATCATGCCGCATATTCCCAGGATTATCTCACGCTTTTCACTCTGCCCATGGGGGTAAGAGCAGGGGGTGAGGAGCCAGAATGCCTTGGGTGGACCCAGGCCTCCCTGCTTTCTAGCTGTTTGCCCAACTACAAATGACATCATCTCTCTAGGTCCCAGGGAAAAGAGGATCACCATAGGCCCCTCCCCCCACCCAGGGTTGTTATGAAGATTAAACGAGCGGATATTCATAAAACACTCAGAACAGTGTCCGTTATAGTCAGCACTCGGCAAACATTTTGTAAGTAAAATAAATGAGGTTTGCTTATTTGGATACTTTCCAACTATTGGATTTTGGAAGTTATTCCTATCATTTGACTTTCTTTATTCTCCCCATCCACCTGTCAGTGATGTATGTGGAGAAGCATCTGCACCTTCCCAGTGGAGACCACTGCTCTGGGTTTTACCGTCTTTGTCTATCTCCAGGAAAACATTTTTTAATAGTCCCTGTTATGGTTTCCTTTAGCTCTCATTTTATCACCTCAGTTTCATGGAACCCAGCTCTTTCCATAGAATTAGAAATAAAAGAGCCCTGGAAAGGTCATTACTTTTCTTTCTTTCTTTCTTTTTTTTTCCTTACCACTGCCACCCACTTTCAAGCCAGACCACACACATAAATCAACCCAGACCTTTTCTTCATCACAATGTGGTTTCCATTCACGTCTACTCTGCCCTAAGGAAATAATTTTGCTACAGGTGGGCAAATTCACTACTAATGGCATTACTCTATGTTTGCAGGAAAAGTTTTGAGGGCAGAACAGCCCCATTAACATTGCCAGTTTTTCTGGTTTCTTGTCACTGATCAAGTTTAATTATTTCCTGTGCCATTGTTGAAAACCCAGAAATCAACTTTTCACAATTCACATTCAGACTGAATAATCTCATGGCAAAACTCTTATTAAACTGTTCCTGTAAAGGATGACACCTCTTTCTCTTTTAAAGACAGTGACTACAGGGTGAAAACCAGCTATGTCATTATTACTAGGTCATAAGCTCTCATTAAATCGTGTGACTCCATGAGAAAAGTATAGCTAGTCAGTTCAGTTTAAAAAAAAAAGACGGTTGTATAGGTTAGAGTATGCAAACTGGTTGTTTGAAATTTTCACTACTGATCGGTTCATTTAACAACTATATAGAGAGATAAAAACTCTGGTTAAAAAAAAAATCCTATAGGTTCAGAATACTGACTTGAGACTGGTTAAATGCTTTTTAAGCACTGTATTTTCAGCAGCTGGAGGGTGCAGAATTAAAAAGAATAAGGTGTTGTGTTTTATTTTAGACAGTCTCCTAAATTATTCTTCAGAAACCTTTCCACTTATATCTGGTATCTGCTGTTTCTTCAGCGTTCGTATAAATAAGGACATACAACTGTATAGATTCTCTAGGAATTTTCTTCAATTTTCTACTCTATCCATCTAGAATAGAGGACAAGGACTTCTCAGTCAGAGGAAGATACTGTTCAATTCACATGATGCTGGGAATGTTGCTACCCCCAAACACTACCACTGAAAACTGAAATTACACCACCGGTGAATTCATTTATTTGAGTTAAAGCACTTCATCCCTCGATGCTCTTAGAGATATAGTATCCAATTCTTAACTCTTGGTGTGAGTGAAGCTTCTTTTCAGTTTTACTCTTGGGAAGAGTCTACGGCAGAGTTAAAGCAATACGCATCACTGTTTGCGCTTATGTTTTTCAAGAGTAAAAACAGACACACTCATTCAATGATTAGTTCTTCAGCACCCACTATATGACAGGTGCAATCCCAGGCATTGTACATGGAATGAAGAAGGGGGAAAAGTAGTTGTGGGAAGACAATATGATAATTGAATATTGTGTACACAGTTTTTATAAAGAGAGAATCAGACAGTCATGCAACCAAGATGTATCCAAGGTATTTGGGGAGAACAGGGAAGTATACAGTAAACTCTGCCTGGACAGATTAGAAAAGGCATCCCTTGAGTGGGAGCTATTTCAGCTTGGTCTTGAGGGTTAACAGGGTGCACTGAGCAGCAAGCTAAAGAACATTGCAGGCAGAGGACGCCCAGGCCAAATGCAGGGGTGACGAAGACTAAAGGACAGCTGGAAACTGGAGACAGCATTGCCACAGGCAACAAGGGCTCTGGCATTAACTAGTGGAAAATTCCCAGGAGAAGGCTGCGGGGGGTCAAGTCATCGCACTCTCAGGCTCTAGGCCTTCTGGGGACTGCCAACTCTCATTTAAAAAGTTTGCTCCTAGACACGCTGCCCTCTCGTGGGTGTCCCCAGATTAATGCACAATCCCAGGTGCACCAATAGCTCTTTCTCTCTTTCTTAAGAAAAAGGTGTCTGAATCCCTGGGAGGGAAGGTAAATGTTTCTATTTTTATTATCTGTGTATTATGACATTTTGACATCTTAAAATTTTTTGTGTGGGAACAGACTGCACTCCCTGGGCTAGCCAGTACTTAGAGGTAGGAAAGGAGTAAGCCTGGGGCTTGCTTTTGATATGCTAAGATAATAGATTCCTTTGCCTTAAGCATCCCAGGGTCAGGTAGCAGGGAACTAGATACCACTCTGATAGTTCAGAGCCCACCCAAATTATTTAACCTAGCCAACAATCCTCAGCCATTTTCTCTGTTCTGCCTTGCCTCTCCCTCCAAAACCCCAAAAAGGGTCTGGTCTAGACTTTTCTAATGCCTGCTTTCTGATCCATCACAACTCCTCCCCATCCCCCGCTTCTCCCCACTGCTGTGTGGTGTATTGTATCTTCAGTTTTTAGAATAATATGAGACTAATACACTTCTGCTTTCCTGAGCATTGTCTGTGTCTCCTCTTGAGGTATGTGTGATTGATCCTCACATCAAAGAACGCAGCATAACCTAGAATCCTTTCTGATTCATCAAAAAATTAATTATCTCAAAATCCAGTTTTTCAATTCCAGTGGTGTGCCTGTGTGTGTATGCACATACAATAAACACCCCAAATCTCTCCTCACACCAGTGTGCTGTGATAGCAAGGTTCACCACTGTTCCTAGAGATGATGGAAGACAATGAAGCAGTGGCATAAAAAGGGGGGTGAAATGTTTGATTTGCATGCCAGCAAGATTGCTCTATTTATAATGATGGGCATGGATTCCCAGAGGTGCAGCATGGAAGTAGAGTGTGTTAGAGGTTATCTTCGTAGTCTAGAGAACTAACTGAAGTAGTACTAGTCTGAATGGAGAGGGGAAAGAGATGCAGGAGGAGTGAAGGGAGGAGATTTGCTCATCACAGAGTGTGGCTGGTCAGGGAGTAGGAGGGGGTGGGGATGTCCAGACAGGGAGCAACGGCAGATCGGAAATGAATGGAATGAAACGTAATATATTCGTTTTAGAAATGTTAAGACTTGGGATGGCACAAATTCATGTTTTTAACTTTTGATTCTTTGAAGACCAGTGAGAGAAAAAAGGGTAAAATTTAGAAGTCAAATAGTATAATCTGAAATATTTGATTTGTATAGAACAGGGTTTGGCAAACCTTTTGTAAAAAGGACAAGAGAGAGAATATTTCATATTCGAAAGCCTTATCATCTCTGCCCCACGTATTCGAATCTGCGGCTGTATTAGGAAAGCAGCACAGACAGTTTGGAAACAAATGGGGCTGGCTGCATGCCAATAAAACTTTATTTAAAAAAGTAGCCAATGGGCCAGATTTGACCCACCATTATTCATAGGGTGCTGACCCCTGATACAGAGGCAGCCTTGATACAGAAGAGATACCATAACAAATATTTTCTCGGGGATTTTTTAGGAAGGTCACATTCACTAATATTAAATCAGATCATCTGTCAATTGACGAAATACAAAAGGCATGTCAAAACTTCCTCCAATTGTTAGGTTTCCTTTTAGGGAAAGTTTTTATGATACATTGTATTTTTTCATAACTAAAGACTATAGCAGGCTTCAAACACAAAGCAGTTACTATTATGAAACATCAGAGTAAAGAAGAATTTTTTTTTTCAGTTGGGAGATATGAGCACAAATTCTGATAGAAAATTTTTGTAGGCTAGTTGGCTTATCCCTTGTAAGATTCAGGAGGCAAGAATATTAATAAGGTTTTAATGTCTTACAAAAATGATTTCTAATAAAAAAGAAAATATTGCTAACAAAATCCCTAGAGAAGGTAGTCAAAACTGTGATCTCTCTGTAGTGACTGACATTTACTTTAGAAAACCAAGAAAGCTTTCCTGTGTACTGGGTAGGAAAAACGTGATTTAGTCATTAAAACAGTGCATTAGGCAACTCTTCATCTTAATAAGCAGCCAAAAATAAGTTGCCTAATGGAATATCATGTTGAAACTATTCCCACTAGTTATATCCTTAATGGGTTCCTGTCAAAAGATGGAATAAAAGTAATGAGTGTATAGCTATACTTTTCTCATCCTTACATAGATTTTTACTTTTTTTGTAACTAAAAAGAAGTGCCATGTAAAGAAAAGGAATGGAGAATTGTGTGGAGATGTAATCTGAGCCCCTATTTCCAACTTTCCTAAGATCTTTTTAAACTCATTAGCTCAGAGTGAAGGAAAATGCTGAATAGACCTACAGTTTTCTTTCCCTGAGATACAGTTTGGTTTTAAAGTTGTTCTTTTGATCTGTTGTTGGTGTCTGTCTCCATGACAATGGTACCTGGTTCATAGCTATTCTTGGTGCAGGTTGATTTGATTCTAGCATATGCAATTAAAAAGTTTTTCTTTGATATAAAACATGGTTTCATTTTGTTTGCAGTAGCATTAAGAATTTAGTAATTCCAGACCCTGGTGATCTGTTGGCTGTTTTAGGGAGGCTCTTCTAATCCAATATTGTTTTCTTTGTTTTCTCTTTTCCAGTGTCTCTTTTTCAGTCTTCTTATTTACCAATTTCTTGTTAATTCATGAACGCTTCAAATTGTATCAGTTTAAAAACAGAAACCTCACCCAGATACTTGAAAAGGAGAATTTAATATTTTAAAACAGCTCGATATTAAGTTGTTAACTAGGTGACTGAATAGGTTAAAAAAAAAAAAAAAAGAACTCTAAATCAGAGGTCAGAAAATGTCTTCTATAAAGGGTCAGAGGGAAATAATTTCAGCTTTGGAGTCATCACACTACTCAGCCTATGGTAGAAGCAAGAAAGCAGCAGCCTCAGACACAAGGAGTGGGCCCACATGTGCTCAAATAAACCTTCACTTACAGAATAAGGCAGGATTCAGCTTACAAGATGTAGCTTGCTATTAGTCATTGTTCTCTAGAGAAGCAGACAGATACCGTGTTTCACTGAAAATAAGACATACCCAAAAAATAAGCCCTAGTAGGATTTCTAGGCATTCGTTAAATATAAGCCCTACCCCAATAATAAGACCTAGTGATTGGGAGTGGCTATGTAGTGTATCTGCATAGCCATGCCATGCAATTTGGCACTGAGAGGTAAGGAAGACTGGAATACCTTTTATCTGCCATAGCTCCTTTCTCCCAGCCATTGGCCCTTGAGTGGATTTGTGTTATAACTGCAGTTGCAGGCATCCTATTGCACACATGCAAAAAGCTAGGGGAAAGGAGTTCAGGCATCAGTAGTGCCAGCCCCACCAACAAGGTCAGCTCCCCCGTTAGGTTTCAGAAGAAGACTTAACTGTATTTGAATAAATGTAGATTTTTGTATTATACTTAATAAAAATAAGACATCCCCTGAAAATAAGCCCTAGTGTGTCTTCTTGAGAAAAAATAAATATAAGACAGTGTCTTATTTTCAGGGAAACACGGTAGGATATATTTAGAGAGACATAGAAGGGATTTGTCATGGAACTGGATCACATGATTATGAAGGGCAGGAAGTCCGTGGTATGCTGTCTGTAAGCCAGAGACCCAGGAAAGCCAGAGCTATAATCCAATCCAAGTCCAAAGGCCAAAAATCAGGAGAGACACTAGTATAAGTCCCAAAGGTTGAAGGCTGAAGAATGAGGAGCTCTAATGTCTAAAGGCAGGAGAAGCTGGATGGTATGACTTAGGAGAGAGAGAATATGCCCTTCCTCTACCTTTTTGCTCTTTTCCAGCATTCAATGGATGGGATGACATCTGTCCACATGGTGAGGATGATCTTTATTCAGTCCACTGACTCAATTGCTAGTCTCTTCTAGGAAGACTTTTACAGAAACACTGACTGAGAGAATGTTTTACCAGCTATCTGGGCACCTCTTAGCCCAATCACATTGATGCATGAAATTATCACCACTTTTGCCAACTTCTGCTCTAAGTCATCATTGAGGTTGTAATCATGGGCTATCAGGGAAGAAAAAGGAAAGATTAGATTGTTAAAAATTAAAAACTGGAAAAGGGACTTTGTGAGCCTGGCATTTAGAATTCCAAGACACCAGTTCATTATCAGCCAGCCACATCATCACAAAGTGTAGACAACCAGGTTTGGATCTGAGGTCTAACAAAGTAATAATTGGTACACACATCAAAAATCCAAGAATCTATTTCAGACGATGTTTTAGAATTGAATTATGATTAGAAATCTCTCAGATTATCTGCCACGGATCCTATAGGGAATTATTCCAGATTGGAATTATGCCAAGACCTCCCAAATGTAACAAATTTTGATAAAAAGAACAATACATAGTTTAGAATACAAAAAAACACAGTTATATTTATATGTATTATGTATATCCACAACTCTGTGATGTGCATGGGAGCACATGCACATCAAGAAAGTCCCAAATTTCAGAACTATATTTTTTTATAATATATTTATGCTTCTTTTTTTAAGTCCCAAATTTCAGAACTATATTTTTTTATAATATATTTATGCTTCTTTTTTTAAATGTAAAAATGTGGTTTCTGTTATTAGGCACGCTATTAGTGATAGCGCATGGTACTGGTAGTATCTGTTATTTAAATACTAGTTTGGAAAATAAAATGCTGGCAATTATATGTGGATTATGTATACCCCTCCTCCCAATTTCACTAGTTAATAAAATGCAAAAGCTCTGCAGTGGTTGTTTATGAGAATACCTAGCTTTGATTGATTGGTAGATTGATTGAATGATTTATTGATTGACAAGTGATGAAGGATGCTGGAGTGAATCAGGCAGGGCTATTTTGAGAAACATCTTTTGCAGATATTTTAAAAGTTAGACAGTTTTGTCATTCAAGAAAAAAAATCTTTAGCATGGTGCACTTCAATTTTAGTGCTCTGGACTGTCAGAATGTCTTTAGGTGTGATGACCCTAAGTGTTTGTGTAAACTAGACGATAAGCAATACATGGCATATGAACTACATGGATTTCAGTATGTAAATGCCTGCTACTCTTGCCTAACAACAACACAGCTTTCTCTCATGTCCACCACCTGTCTATGCTTTATATTTTTGAAACTCCCTTCCTAAATAGCACATTATTTCAACATCTTGCACACTAGTTGGACTCTAGCCCTTTCTTGAATAAGGTTTTCTTGACACAGCAGAACTGTACAGCGTAATTAGCAGTCTGTCACTATAGCAGAGAAAAGCCAGAGTTGGACTAAAACAAAATTTCAAGTCACCTACAATATTATGTGCCTAGTGATGGCTTACAGGTACCTATTTATATCTCCCTCTAAATATTTCATATCTTCTCTGTTACTGATAAGAGTTAATACACAAGACTCCTGAGGGCTTTTCATACGTGTACAAGGGAGGCCATTTCTGGTGTTAGGAATCACCATACATTATTTTTATTAAATAAGTTTGTTGGATTCTCAAGGAAAGTTACCTGGTGAAAAGATAATCGAGAAGATTCATAATGACTCATTCAGCATAAGACACATTATCATTGTGGCCATTGTAGGGAGTGGGGTGCCATTTTAGTACATCGATTCTGAGTTTTTGAAATAGGATGCTCCCAACTTCTCTGCCTTAAGGTGATTGAGGATATTAATGGCTTAATATCTGCAAGATGCTATATATTCTCATAGGCAAGGACAGCATAGCTCATTTGTAAAACATAACCTCAAGAAATAGAACTATATAAACCATGCCAAAACTTCTTTTACTTGCTACTATAAAAATTTGATTTCCATTATTAACCAGTTTCCAAATTATTGATTTTTATTTACTCTTCTACTGCTTGGCCACAGAAAGAATTAAGATATTTTGATTACAACATCTTCTGTCAAGAAAAGCTGAGGGCTTCTTCCCTGGGTAAGTGGTTTTAAAATCCCCCCAAACTGACACATTTTTAGACGTCTGCTCAGTAAACATAAGTGCTTAAAATTATGAAGATTTTGAAGGTCATAATTTTCCCAGCTAGATGAAGTGGATAATATTAAGAGACACCATAGATCATACCATGTTGTCATTTATTATAATATTTTAACATACTACAGAATTCGTGTTGTCAAGAACATTGGGTGGGGTGATTGATTAGCTAGGATTGATTATGTTGCTAATCGCCCAGATGGCTTGAATTTTGGAAGGGGAAAATTTCTTGTTGCTGAGCATGAAGAAATAAATGCTAAGTTGCCAAAGAGACAAAGGGGCTTTGGCTTAGAAAAAACTCGTTTACCTGCCACATGAGAACAACATTCAAGAGCCAGTTTTTGTTTTCCTTCAGATGCTCACTTTCAACTTCTATTTTTTGCCTCAGGGAACAGGGGACATTTTGAGTGTAAAATGTTTTTCTGCAGTGGAGCAAACTTGTCGGCTCTCCCTCTGGGACAATGTGGGCAGTGCTTTCAGAGTTTCTCTTTGGTTACTGCTACAAGTACCAAAAGCAGGACCTTGCCTGCACAGCTTTTTCAGCTGAATAGCTAGAGTTTTGACGTTTGCATTGACTTTCTGTGATTTCCTGTGAACTAACACCTGGAAGCCATCATCTGTAGACACCCAGACACCACACTCCTGTTCCCTGCACAGCAGCACGGGTGTCGACGAAGAGGCATTGACCCACCAGGTGACACAAACAAGACAGATATCAGATTGTCATATGCAAAGTTAGCACTGCCTGTCCAGATCGGATCATGGCGATTATTTAAAAATTCAGGTGAAAATATAGCAAGAACAGAAGCAAAAATATAACATAAAATCCCTGAAAAATAACTCTTACTTTTGCTTTTTCTTCCTAGGCAATAGATATTTAAAGAAATATTTTTCGTAAATTTGCCCCAAGTTTACAAACGTTCTTCACCATTGGGACTGTTTTTAGACCCTCCTGGCCTTGAACACACACACACACTCACACACACTCACACACACACACACACACACACCCCTTTGGTTTCCTGTGCTGTGTCTGGGTCTGCCCTCAGTTGTTGGAAGACCCAGTCAATGCTGTGAGGACAAGGACAAGCAATGGAGCAGAAATAGAGCCTCCAAGCTCCCTCTGCCTCTCCAAAATGCACACCCCAGTTGCCAGGAAAACAGACTGCCATGTTTAGGAACCCATCCTTCCTACTCCAAATGCATCAAGAAATGGATCCACAGAAAACCTGGGGACACTTAGAAGCTCTTTCTCTTTCTTCCTAGCCAAAAACCAAACAAACAAAAAAAGTTCCCTTTCTCTATTGCCTTCTCTCTTCTCTTCTTCCCTCTTTGCTTTCCCTAACATTTGTCACGTTAAATTCTCCCTTTCTCAGCTTCTCAGTTCCTCTCTACTCCCTGCCTCCCCTCCACTCCCCTTTCAGGTGGTATAATAGCAAAAACAAAACCCCTGTGTCTTAACCCAGCCTCATGCTCTCATCTCCTTTTACCAACCTGACCAAAAAACTCTGAGAAACTGGCTGAGCCCTGAAGTTCCACCTGCGCTCATGCTTCTTAAATCACCCACTTCTCCTGTTGGCAGAGCCAGACATCCTCAGACCTAGGACTGGCAGCTGGTGCTGCCCCAGGTGCATGACAGCATCCCTCAAGCTGCATAGATGTCCCATAGAAGGGGCTCCCTCAGCCCCTGCTCCCAGTGGGCACAAGAGACATTTAGAAGACCAGGGCTATGGGTCCAAGGGGGCCCATCCAAAGCACCAACCTTTCTCTGCTTTTAGATGAACAAGCTCTGCCTGTCCCTGACAGCCTTTGACTCTCTTTCATTGATTCTCTCGCATCCTGTCTCTCACTCAAAACTACCCTGAGTCTCAGTCTCTTTGTCTGTGTCTCTGTGTATGGCATTTAGTCATTGGACTAGGGATTTATTCTTCAAGCTTATTTGCAGAAATGTAATGAAGTCCTCCTTTTCTAAAAAACTTAAATCCTTATTAATTAAAAGTGGGTATATCTCCTGTTAAGTTTCTCCCCATCAGAGGAGGAGTTCTTATCCCTATGGAGAGATAGAAAGCTGGAGAAATTTCTGTAACTGAGAACATCTCCCTTTAAAAGATTGAGATTTTACAGGTCTGTTCTTGTACATAACAATTCTTCTATACAATGATATGTATTCTGTGCAAATTTGCGATGCACCATTTAAAAGCTTTTTATCCTTCTTCTCCTGTGCACTATAGAAATACTAAACATACACCTGCCTTTGAAGTAGAATGGAGAGTGATTCTATGAAGTCAAGAGGCATTGTGAAGGAATGTAAAGAAAAAGGTGAAAAACTTGCCCAACAACCATCTGGGCATAAAAATGTGTTTTAGTGAGGATTCCATTAACTGATCAAAGAGGCTGGTGTGTGCGCCCAACACATTTATGCAGGCTCTTAAACCAGAAGGTTAAATTTGTCTTTCCATGAACTTTATCAAATGGGTTTGGGCAACATCTTATTGACACCAGCACTCCAATGTTACATCAAAGCAGATTTGTTCAAATTACAATGCATCTCTGTAATTCATTACCTGACTTTCCTAACTCATTCAGCGTCCCATTTGTTCCCTGGCTAATGTTTATTCCTCCCTAATAGCACTATTCTATTTGAAGAAGGAACAGACCAGCTCATTCAGATATGGACAGTCCTTTCCATTGGTGAAACCAGACAGAAAGTGCTTCCTCTTCAAGGCAAGAGGAGTTTGCCTGTAGACTCAACAGGCCCCCGAGATTGGGTTCTGGAGTTTTTAAGTGCTTTGACTGAGCCTGGGGTCTGGGCCTGGCTGGCTCAAGGCTCACAACTAACAAAGAATCATTTATCACGGAGTAACACTGTTGATGTTCAATGGCTTAATAGTCATTATTTAATGGGTGAACTTCTATCACAGATCATTTGTTATTTTAGGCACTGCAAATCTGCAGATATAGTGATAAACGGGGTAGACATGGTTCCTGCCCTCATGATACATTTTCAAGTCCCTCGCTTAGATAGACTTGCAATGACTCAAGGTTTCTCTGATTCCAATCACACACGTACATGCTGTCCCAGCCTCAAGGTGGTGATGGGGCCTGCAGGAAGGATGCAAAGGGAGTGATTAATAGGCCAAAAATTATTTCGGAGATTCCCTCCTGTTTTCATATCCGTTTCTATTCAAGGACACCATTCTCTTATTAATCCTAAATGAAATATTCTCCACAGCACCACATTTATTCTACTGGGCCCATGTCAGTGTCAGCCAAGGCTTCTTACCCACAGCCTCTTGGCCTCCACCGAAGCCGGGAGGCGCTGGTCCGTGCTCTGATTAAAGAGCACCATACTGAAGGCACAAAGGTGTTTCATCTTTCGACAGGGATAGGGTGACTGCAGATGTAGGTTTCTTTTCTTCTCTCTTTTGATCAGCTGGAAAAAGTAGGTGTGTTCAAGATAATAAGCTAGGCAAATGCTACAAAATGTAGAAGAAAACATTGGGTGTATAAACATGATCGTGCATCTAATATTTTGGACCCAAAAAGGTAAAAAAAAAAAAAAAAAAAAAAAAAGAAAAGAAAAGAAAAAGAAAAAGATTGTTTCATGTGTTTCAATTTCTGTGCCTTTACATATGGAATCTTTTGAGGTCTTGTTTTATAAGTGTAATGAATCAAAAATTTTTTTCTGGTGCTCCACTGCAGTGAAGCCCTCTTCATGTGTTCAGTATTATCTGGATGACCAGATTTTTTCAGTGAGAATTTCTGTTGGAGACATAGAAAATGATCAGTGAGCAATGAGAACTATTCTGATGGAAACATCATTTAAAATGAAGGCTTTAACATCTGCTTCACTTTCTAATTATACATGCGACACTCCCTCCCGACACACAGTCTCACCATCACCACTATCAATCACAACCATAAAAAAGTTAAAAAACAAAGGGGTTTATGTGGTTGTATGTGCTTTGTATTCAGAACCACACGCATGTTTGAATTATGTTCCTATCATGTACCAGACAAAATCGGGTCGGAAGAAGAGAAAATATAGCTCGTAAAATAACCATGCAAATCTTTCATAGATTTTCACCAAAATTTCATGTAAATGGAAGGGATTCTGGGAGGAGAGGAAAAAAAATTCCTAGGTTAGAAGAAATCAGCTTTAGAACTTTCTTTCAGTTATTTACTAATGCATATTTATTAAAAACCTACTATGTGTCATGACTGGTGCTGGCCTTAAGGGATAAAAGAGCAAACAAAACAGACACTTTTGGAGCTTACAGTTTGGTACTAGAAAGAAACATTAAGGAAATGATTGCATACAGAATATATAATTAGAACTGTGATGTATCCATAAAGGATAACCCCTGTCATTTCTACAACAACGAAACTTTCAGCAAAAATCCCAGGATGACAGAAAAACCCCATGGAGACAGCAAAAAGAACATTCTTTGGTGTACTTTTAGGAATATAACCAGAGTTATATTTCTAGAATTGTTCAGTTTTTTAAAAAATTCAGTAATTAGAAACAGAAAATGTCTAGGGAAGTTTAAATAGAATATTAAATATGTAATTTATACATGCAGATTTCAAAAATTTTAGACTTTATTTATTTAGGTTTTTTGTTTGTTTTGTTTGCAGTTTTTGGCCAGGGCTGGGTTTGAACCCGCCTCCTCTGGCATATGGGGCCAGTGTTCTCCTCCTTTGTGCCCACAGGCGCCACCCTATTTATTTATTTCTTGAGACAGTCTCAAGCTGTCCCCCTGGGTAGAGTGCAATGGCATCATAGCTCACAGAAACCTCCAACTCTTGGGCTCAAGTGATCCTCTTGCCTCAGTTTTTCTATTTTTTTAGTAGAGACAGCATCTCTCTTTTGCTCAGGCTGGTCTCGAACTCTTGAGCTCAAACAATCCACTTGCCTTAGCCTCTCAGAGTGCTAGGATTATAGGCATGGCATTAGACCACTCTGTAATTCACATGTCAGTTTTTATACGAAGAATTAACCTTAGTGTTGAAAAATCTGGTATGCAGAGCCATAAATTGTCATGAATTTGATGGTAAAAGAAGAGAATTTAAATAAGAACTAGGGCAAACATATCCTGAACCTAGTATAGGTTACACTAATATCTTGGGAAAAAGGAAATAATCACTGAACCAACAAAGTAGGAAATGTATATATTATATGTATCCTATTGTAACATTTCATGTGCATTTTAAAATATGTATATGTTATAGTTATTACATATTATATTGAACACACTGCTTAAGTCTTTAATTATATTGTATAAGATAGGCTATGTTCTAGTAACAAATAATACCTGAGTTTTCATGGTTTAAGACTTATGCAATTATGTTTATTTTGGCTCAGGGAGACTCAGTTTCATGTTGTTCTCACTTTAGAACTCATGATGATGAAATTTCCACCAGCTGAAATGTATCTGATTGTGATGGTCATGGAAAGGCTAATGAATTCTCCACTTCCAAAATAGTTTCATCTATATGTTCACTCCATTTCATTGGTTGAAACAAACACTATGGCCATTACTGCCATCATCCTCCGATTTGCCCAAAAGTACAGAGGAATTGGATATTTCTTTCTATTTCATAAAATGCACATTCTATGTTTAATATACACAATACCATATACTATATAAGCATATTTTACTCTATCATCTTTTTCAATGATGCATTTTTAAATATTGATACCTGCACTGGGTTCATTTATTTACAATTGAGATATTGATACTTATATCAGACAAATACCATGAACAGCCTTTGCTACCCATCTCTCTTTCATAAATCATTGCTAACTAGGTGAACATATCTTATTTCTATATAAAAACTCAAGCCCAAATTATGCCCATTTAGTAGAAATGGGAATGTTGAAGACATCTCTGCAAGATCATGATGGTTCCTAGAAACTCCATTCATGCCAGTTACTGGGACACAACTTACTGTGTGTTGACAAGATGGAATTTATGATACACAACAGAAGGAAATCTAAATCTAAAGGAGCAGAAGTGGGCTGGGCATGGTGGCTCAGGCTTGTAGTTCCAACATTTTGGGAGGCCAAGTCAGGAGGATCATTTGAAGGCAGGCATTGAAGGTTACAAAGAGCCATGATCACATGAGACCCTGTCTCAATACATACATGCCTACATAATAAAAGAGCAGAATTGGATGCAATCAACCAAGCTGATAAAGTCTAATTAATATGGACTCAATTTGTTCATTAAGAAAAGTTTCTCCCTGAAAATAGTATAAAGGGGGAGGTGCCTGTGGCTCAAAGGAGTAGGGCACTGGCCCCATATGCTGGAGGTGGCAGGTTCAAACCCATCCCCAGCCAAAAACTGCAAAAAAATAAATAAATAAATAATATGTTAATCAACAATTAGTCAGAAAAAAATATTTTTCAATGTGTTTTACAAAGAATATTTTAGCCTTCATTTGCAAGGAAATAAACATTCATTCATAGAAGATTCTTTCCTGTGTATAAAAGCATTTTGCTCATAAATCTATATTTTAAACACTATCCATATTGTTCTAAATTGTTCTTGTCCTCTTCTTTTTCAAAGTAAACATACACAATGTCTGTTCTAGAAAATCACTAAAGATTTCATTTCAATAATAGAGCATAAATACTGAAACAACAGCTAATTAGACATGAGCTGTTCAAAAACAGTCTGACAATTCTCTCGTTTTTTTGATATTATAATATCTTTTTCTGTGATTACAAGCTGTGAACCTTGAATACTTTTTTATTTCTCTCTGTTCCTTGCCCCATTTTCACAGCTATTTGTAAAACAATAATGTCATGATTTCTGGATTCCCAATCCTATTCCATTGATCTATATGTCTATCTTTATTCCATTACCACACTTTTTTGATTACTAACTCATTGTTGTAAGTCTTGAAATAAGAAGTGTGGGATTTCCAGGTTTGTTATAGATTTTTTAAGGCTTTTTAGAGTCTCTTGAAATTCCATATGTATTTAAGAATGAGATTATCCATTTCTGAACAAAAGACCATTGGGATTTTGACAGAGATTGCACTGAATCTGTAAATTGTTTGGACAGTATTGCCATCTTAATAATATTAAGTCTTCCAATCCATGAACATGGGATGTCTTTCCTATATACTCCATTTAAGTTACATCAAGGTATTTACTTTCAAAATATTTTTAAAAATGATAATATTACTCCTTGTGTGGGGCAACGCTAGATACTTTGATTTTTTTTAATTCTATTATCATATAATAAGAGTATAATAAATATGTTAAGCATAATATTATTTCTACCTAGCTCCTATAAATGAAGTTAGAGGGTTATCCTCTTTAGCTATTTACAATTTTAAAAATCAATTTTATGATCCAATAAGAGATATAAATGGAAATGAATCTTGAGAAACTTCTGAAAACACAATTATAAGAATATCTTCTGTTGAGATTCACACAGTGTGTTAGCATTTCAAAAGTAAACAAACAATACACTTTTATTCAAGAAAGTGGGAGAAATAACAAAAGAGCAGGAAAATAGGAGAAAAGGAGAAAGAAGGAGAGAAAAGTGGTGGGGGGGGGGAGAGAAAGGACAGATCAGCATGTTCCTTTCTCTCAATTTGCTGATCGATCAACTCTTTTCCAGACCTGAGGATTTGTTGTTAAGGAGCAGAAAGAAATCATTTATGTTGTACTCTTCTGTTTAAAGAGTACAGCGTACCATCTCCTCTACTATAGAAATATAATCAGTGGGGAGCGAATGCTACTTTTACACTTCCCCAATGCTTAAACACTGTGCAAACCATTCACCTTTTGACCTTTCAATGACATTTTGTTTTAAACTGGGTAAATGTTGCAGAAACATGCATTCCATCTGTTTATAATGAGTTTTTCTTCTTTCATGTAGGATCAGAGTTGATTCATTTAAGGCACAAATCAAGCCATCACAGGTTCAAGTTCATGTTTTTTATTCAAACTTAATTTTGGTCTAGCAGTTATATTCATGTCTCTCCACTTCTCTTCACCTCATTGTTCTCATATAAGAAGCAGCCCAGACTTTAGAATATGGCTTATTGGCTTTGAAATTTGGGTACACATAAAATACCCAAATGATGCTATCATGTAGGCAATAGAAGGTGCTTTTTGGAGCTCAGAAGAGAGAACCACGATAGGGATAGAGTTTAGAGAGTCACTGGAAACCAAGTGGTTATTAAGGTCAAGGGACTGGAAAAGATGACAGAGTCTGAGGCAAGGAGGAAAGGAGAAGAGAGGAAACCACAGATAGAAGTGTGAGATACTCCCAAACCTAGGAAGAAAGCAGAGGAAAAGGACCTGAAGTTAGAGACCAACAAGAAATAGGACCTGAAGTTAGAGACCAATAAGAAACAGCAAGGGATGTTGGAAACAAATGAGAAAACAGAAGGACCTGAAGTTAGAGACCAACAAGAAATAGGACCTGGAGTTAGAGATCAATAAGAAACAGCAAGGGATGTTGGAAACAAATGAGAAAACAGAAGGAGGAAAACTGTGTTTCAGAAAGGAAAGGTGTCTAATACCAGAGAGAAATCATGTCAAGTGTTGCTGAAATAGCTATTAAACTGGGCATCCAGAAAGATGCTGATGCTCTTATAAAGAACAGCTTTAGGCTCAGTATAGTGGCTAACAACTGTAATTCTAGCACTCTGGGAGGCCAAGGCAGGTGCATCACCTGAGTTCAGGAGTTTAAGACCAGGCTAAGCAAGAGTGAGACTCCATCTCTACTAAGGATAGAAAAAAATAGCCGGGCATTGTGGTAGGCACCTGTAGTCCCAGCGACTCAAGAGGCTGAGTCAAGAGGATCACTTGAGCTCAGGAGTTTGAGGTTGTTGTGAGCTCTGAAGCCATGGCACTCCACCCAGGGTGACAGAGTGAGACTCTGTACAAAGGAAGGAAGAAAAAGGGAGAGGGAAGTAAGGAAGGAGGAATAAGAAAGAAAGAAAGTATTAGTGATTGGTAAGAAAACAACCAGATTATGCTAAACTGAAATGAGGTGAATGGAAGGGAAGATAGTGAGAACAATTAAAAGAAAAAACTGGCTAAAAGAAAAGGAGACAAAGAGTAAGAGGAGAAAGTCTAAAAATATGTGAGTGATAATTCACTACACTTACATGCCCAGAAAGAAGAAGTAAAATGGAGATTGAGAAGTTAAAGATGTAGGAAAGGATGGGGTTAATTGTTGGATCAAGTTCTTTGAGAAAGAAGGAAGTTGGGGGGGAGTTAGTACCTAGGTAGAAAGATCAATTTTAGAAAGAACGAAGGTCACTCTTCTAATGAATAAAAAGGCTAGACTTCTGCAGATACAAATTTAGCAAATCAGAGTTGAAAGACTTAAGATTTCAGGGCCCCCCTTGTTTATTTTTTGAGTAAAAGGAGATACAGGTCAGTTATCTGATGTGGGAGGGTAGCCAAGGCAAGGCTGGAGACTAATCAGAATTATTTATGTTTTCAGTAAACAACTGAACTAGATCAAAGATGAAGCTTATCTAGTACAATTAGTAATTCTGCTGAGCAGCCTTAAAGACACTAACAATCCAGGAAATAACTTGGGTATTCAATTTAGAGGCTTGTACCTTACAGTGGTCAAGTGCAGGGCTTTTTGAAGTCAGGGAGATGTTGGTTTGAAAACTGACTATATGTTGATGGTTATTAATATCTATAAGTCTTAATTTTCACATATATAAAAGGGGTATAAAAATACATTTCTCAAAAATTTTATACGAAAATCAAACGATACAATGTATATAAAGTACCCAGAACGGTATGTTGCCCATAATACAAACTTAATGTTAACATTAATAGTTATTCATCAGTAAAGTATCTTTTAAGAAACTGCTTTTTTGACCTAATCAGATGGCAGGTAACTGCAGTCATGGTACACATCCAGCAGGGAGAGAAAACCACTTCCCATGTCTGAACTAAGTGCTTACAGACACAACAGGAAAACAGTTTCTCTCCTTCTGTCCTTTCTGGCATTGGAGACTTAGCTGATCACCTTCGTCTGTTTAATAACACTTCACATAATAGAATTGGCTATTAACCGGCATCTCCACTTACTCTACCCCAGGCTTAAAATAAATTAATCCCGTCCGTCTCATTTAACCTTTTCAGATTGGGCTTGTTTTTTTAACTCCTCAATCATCTTTCTGGCTCACCTTTCAATACTCCAGATTTTCTCTCTTAATGGTCAGGGCCCAAAATAGATACAGTGCTGTCGGCCTGCCTGGCCTATTCCAGAAATTACCAGTGTAGAAAATGAACACAGAAGATAGAAAAGAGCTTGGGTTTTCCATCCAGATACTGTGTCACCGGGAAAAATAGTACGACGTTGCTTATGCAGCCCTTAGCTACGACCAATTTGATACCAAAATCTCTTTCATTGACATGAAAATATTTAATCATTTCTCTACTAATAGTGACTTGTTCCTCCTGAAGTTTATCTTTTTAAGGCAACATGTGGAAAATCAAGGAAAAAACAATTTGCTGTGATGTCCTAGAAATGCAAACAAGGTCACTATGGCCCAAATCATGTGATTAATTACATCTATTTCCCATTGCATATTGTCTCTTTATTAAAAGAGCCTATCTTCTCAACATAGATTCACAGACTTTTAGACTTGGAAAAGATACTAATAATAACCAAAATCACTGTTTTTATGGTAACATGGGGAAAAAAGGTTGCATGGTCAAAGTGGCCAAAAGGATTGGACACTTAGTATTTTATGTCCATCCCTTGGAACCCCCTGGTGTGCAGTGGTTTATGAAACCTTGAACATCTTAGAACTGAATAAAACTGTTCACTTCACCTGAACAGGTCTTTCTCGAACCTATTTCAGGATGGACTTCTTTGGGGGGATTCAGACTTACATCCAATAGAATTTGCATACCTGTGACACATTTCGAAAATGTTGTTATAACTCATCTTTATTACTGCACCCAAGGAAACTGAGGCCCAAAGAGGTTACTGGCCTGCTTCTCACCCCTTTATTTTTATTCTTCTGAAATTTTACATTCTTTCTCATGCCTGTGGAGGAAAAAGCATCTACTTGATAGATAGCATTTATGCTCCCTTTGCCCCACAGATATTTCTTTCTATATTTGTACCCAAATTGCTGAGCATGCTCTCATCTATCTCCCTTCAACAAAGAGAAAAAGCAGAATAATAGATTTCTCTTTAGGAATCGTTTATGTCCTATTCTCTAAATATCCGATCTCCACATTCTTCCTCAAGACACGCTAATGTAAACATATGCAGGAGAATGTGTGTTCTTCAGCTATAAACTGGAAGTTGTCATCTTTGATCTAGCTTTGAAAAAGTACTTACATAGCCAGGTTTACTACTTTCCAGTCCTGCTAATACATAAGGAAATGACCAAGTATTAATCATCATATTAATCTATGAATTCACTTATAATTCAGATCTCATTTCTCAGCCAGTGATTTCTATTACCCCGAAAAAGCATCATGGAAGCAAATGACAGGCGTTCTTTCACATCAGCTTTGAAACTAAGGCCATAGACAACAGCCATTCGAAGAAAAAAGTCACTTTTTATTATGGTGTGTGACCCAGAGCAAGTGTCCAGTGTCTTCATCTCTTCCCTAAAGAACAACTCATTTGAAAGTCACCCGGAGAAGCCTCACATAACAAGTGAGAGCAAGGTACTATCCAAAACCCACATAACAAAGAGCTAGAGAATCGATTTTCTATCTGGCTATGACCAATCTGCTCTTCATTCGTTCCACTGATGAAAGTACTAAATACATAGAAACAAGAGTTGTGAGTGTGTGTGTTGTTTTTTGTTTTCTCATAAGATCACGCCCTACACCAAAGTGCAGTCTTTCAATGAAGGGGAAAGGGAAAAAATAATCTTCATCTTCTACTGATCCCAAACCCAAATTACTCTGTTTCCTCAAGTCAGCAAATCCCTGGTGCATTGAGGCACTAAACTGAAAATACTGCCTGCTTTTTAAATCACCCACACTGGATAGGCCCTTAAAGAGCCAGACATGCCTTGAAATTTATCATCACTGGCCTATCCGTCTTTCCAAGGCCTGAAATTTTCTTGAGTTGTTTTCTTCAGACAGACAAAGCTTCATAGGGATGTTTGTCCCTGCAGAGGGCGACCAAGAGCCACGCTGCTGGGCCAGATGTATCCTCGCACCCTGAAGGAACAGTGAGCAAAGATCCCTGGTTGGGGCCTTTGTGGGACCTTGACAGCTAATCCAAGTCAGGTGAGTGGCTTTAAGCTGACCCATCTTTTTTAATTTAACACTGTGCGCAACTGCTTGGGAAAGACCAGTCAGGCTGACCCTTCGTTCCTTCAAAGGCCTGAGTGTTCTGATGTTGGGGCAAGCACATTCGCTCCACACAGGTCTGCTCCAGAAACCAGATTCACACACAAATCCACAGTCATCCTCAGTTTCTTTGCTCTTAGCCCACTCCTCCTTCTCTGTAGGTAGATGTAGTCTCATTTGGCATCTCAAAGTTTCACCCAATCCATCAGATATCCTTTAGATCAGTTTACCACAGGTTTGTTTCACTAATTAACCTCCTTTGGTGAGGCCTAATAGCCATCAAACAGAATGATACTGGCTTGGCAGTAAAAAGGTTTATAGCTATGTCACAGCATATTTTAATTTTCCAGCTAAAATTATCTACTGTGCATTACCATTTAAAGCACAGAAAATTTTCTTTGAAGCCGACAGTGTCCTGTTCCTCTTCATTACAGTAAACCAGAACCGCACCATTAAGCATGTAGACAGCAGAGGCCTGTGGGAGGCCCCCTCTAGGGCTTCAATTCAAAGATAATACTGACTACTTCCACAGCCCAGAAAAGTAAATTAACTCATCATCTAAGAAAACACAAGATTAAAAATAAAATTTCTTAGAAATTTGTGGTGCTTCTTCACAGAAGATCTATTTTCTACAGCTTCCAGCTCCTGGTGGGTAGGCAATTTGTGAAGATCTACGCACAGTGACTTTTCAAATTGCTCTTAGCACACTTTAACTGTCCAAATGGAATAGCCGTGGTTAATCAGTGGGAGCCCCTGACAGCACATGGCGGTGAGAGTGTAGACGACTCTGTGGCAATGCCTTCAATCCCTCCCTCAGCAACAGCAGCATGACCTGGAACTGGGATGGAAATGCTAACTCTGGGGTCCCACCCCAGACAGGCTAAGAGGGAATCTGGGGCTGAGGCTCAGCAAACTGTTTTAACAAGTTTTCAATGGGAGTCTGATGCAAGCTAAACTTGGAGAATCATCACCTCAGGTGTTTTTGAGGCTTTTCAGATATTCAAATTATTTTGGAATAGTTTCATGTCTTTACCTAATGACTTCAAATTTAGAACAATGTCTATGGCAAATAGAGAGGTCACCAAAAGTGGTTTAGGTTCAAATTTGGTACCAAATGAACACAAATTGGGGGTCAGTCACTGACCCCACACTACCTGGTACTATAATTTTGAAAAATATCTACATATTTTACATATCTTTTCTTTATTTATTTATTTTTAACAAATAACGAGCACATTTATTCTTCTGCTACAGACTAGAGCAACTTAAGGGTAAGAATCAAGCTTCATATATCTTTGGATCACCACTGCAAAATACAGTAGGACCTCCATAAGTTGACCACCCGGGGCACAACAACAAACTGGAACACACAAAGGTGGTCACAGTAAGGAAGGAGGCCTACGGTACTGATATTTACATTGGTGCCTGTCTGATTTATGAAAATTAGGTCAACTTAAGGAGATATTTTACATATCATTGTACAGGTAACTAACAGCACTTTAATCACGTTCTATGCACATTATTTTCATTAGTTTTCTCCTGTTGATGTGCCTGCCCGTTCTCTGCATGCTCTTTCTATTGTATTTTCTTCTTTTGATGTGTGTCTGGGGCAGATACACTTGCTGCATTCACTCCGTGCGTTCATGTGTTTCCAGTCTCTCCCATGGTGACAATGGCAGCAGTGACCGTTTTCTGGTAAGCTTTTCACTATTTCTCTTGTAACTCCTCCTTTGGGTTTGGTATGAACCATTCCTCTTGTCACCATGCCTTGTCCTTGATGACACTTGTGCCCACAAAGATTCATTGTCATTGTATATTTTTTGTGGAGACCATGTGCATTTTGGACACACCTTCTTATGTCATGCCAAATCTTTCAATGAGTATTTTAATACCAATTTTTTTTCTTTGAATGAAGTTGTGACCAGTGGCTATTCATTTCCTGAAAAGTCACAGATGAATTATATGCTGCAATGTCCATGATGTTGGAGAAAATTGCCAGAGGCCAATACCAAGTTCCTCAGTGACAGGAATACATCCTTATGCACTTATCAAAATGTGTCGACACCTGGTTTTGTAGCATTATAAAAGTGGATTACATCAGGCTTATTATCCATCCCTCTCGTATCTTCATTCTGTGTGGACAGTCCTCTTAACTACCTTTCTGTCTTTAGAACATAACTCACTAACATCATGCAGGGCAAGAAGGCAAATCTTACTGTACAAGGTGGAGAGGTTTCCAGTGATGCTGGCCTGAGTTCTAGAGACACATCCCTTTTATCATTCTGAATCCTACCAACTGTGATGATATTCTTTTGAAGCAAGTCAAAAACCAGGGAAATGGAGGTAAAATTTCCGTTCATGCTAATATTTCTTCCAGACTGATCCAAATGACAGTTGGGAACCCGTCTTACAAACTCAAAGCTGCTATTGTGATTCCTCAGGTTCTCTGATTTCCCGGGATATGGCTCTACCACAAAGCAGTAGTTTATAGAAGAATCACACAAAAGATTCTCTGCAATTCCATACTTCCCAGGCTTAGTTGGTATGAAAGTCTGAATGGACAACACGCATTGAAAGACAATGACAGACTTGTGAGGACTGCAGTCAAGTGGGAACTTATCTTTCCCATGTGGTGGGAACCATATGCCAAAGCTCTCAATCGGGGGCAAACTTCCCATGCTGCCTACGAGCTTCACGTATTGCAGCATCACCAAAACATGGAAATATCAGTAGGGTCACATTCTGTGTTCTGAAAACGTAACAGAGGAAGCTGGAAAATTTTCCTCACTGAAAAGACTTCAGATATTGTCTTTATTTTGCCAATACACACTGTATTTTATAATTATTCCAAATATTTATTCTTTTATGAAATTATCAGAATTTTGGATGAATCTGTTCTCATGTAACTCTAAATAGTGGTAGTTTCTGGTTTATAACTTGATAATTACATTCACAGTTTCATTATCAATAAATGGTTAGAGAGCATCCAGTGGAATTTTGGGTTCTACTCCGGATTGTATTCCTGGTCGACCTGGCCAGGGCCTCATAATATTAACTGATTGTGGTCTCCCCTGATCCTTTATTGGCCGTGAGTTCCGTATTATTCATGACTATGCTGTCATCTGAGCTTCAGACTGCTCTATTTTTATAACTGAGCCTGGTCTTCTTCTTTTGGGCTCCATTATTTTCTGTTCTTCTCCATCCTCCTTCTCATCTTCCTCTTCCTCTTTACTCTCCTCCTCAGAATGCATAATTTCACCTGTATGAATTCTTCTTGTTCACTACCTAAACCAGTGAACATGTCTTCATGATTTCTTTCAAAATCTGACACTATCAGTTCTTCTATCTCAGCTATTGACACATTATATTCCCTCTTTGCTATATTTGAGTCTGTATCTTGAGAAAAAATGCTAAGTCATTATTTGACCTAAGTGAATTTACAGAATTCTCTGATATTCTATATTTTCAGTCATGCATACCTTGATTTTCTCCATGCACAATACACTGCTTACTATCTTCATCATGAAAAACACTTAGAAAAAATAGAATGCTTGCTTTTTTTGGAAAAGAGACAGCAACTCATAATTACCAATGAGAAAAATGTCAAGAACTGCTGATTCAAGAGTGCTGACATGTGAAGCTATCACAGACAGGTGGGTAAGGGTCTAATAACAAATGATGAAACCACAACTCCCTACCTACACAAGTACAACAACAAAACCATGGTGGGGCCAGTCCCTGACTCCCACTGAAAAGCAAGTCACTAGCTAAACCAATGAGAATTCACAGTTTGCATGTGTTTCATTTTGTTGGTGTTTTTGTTTACTTGTTTTGTTTTTAACTACACAGAATTTTGTAATTGAAAACAACAACAACAAAAAACCCACCTCAAACCACACCAACAAAAGCTCTGCGTTCTTAACAACTAAGGAAAGACAGGGAATGGGGAAAAGAGTTTGAAACCATAATAGTAGAAAAATGTGTGACCCAGGACATAATGGAAAAGCTTGTTTTGCGTGTTAAGTGATCCCTATGTGAAGTGAATAGTAAGACAACAATGCATTTCCTAGAATTGATGTATGTGATATATAATGCCTTTTAGGACATGTCACTACACCATTATAAAAATAAATACTGTTTGTTCTCTAAGTATTAAAAATACTACTATTTACTACTACCATAGGAGCGTGATTCTATAGGAGAAATGAAGGAAAATCTAGAGACGCAAGTATGGGATCTCTGGAAAATCATCTTAAATCTATTAGCAAGACAAAAACTGCCTATGCAATGAAAAAAAGTAAGATTTCTTTTTTGGTAAGAGATCCTGACCCTGTTTCATCATCTTAAAAAATTAAAGAAATAAAGATTTATGACAAAAATCTTTATTTATATTAGAAAAATAAATGAAATGGCGCACCTTTCTCAAGTCTGCTCCAAACAATACTGACTCTTCAACTTTATCCTTAAACCTTTGATTCCCAACATACATCCCCAGACATTGTAATTTAATTGCTTTAGGCTATGGTCTGGGTTTTAGAATTTTCAAAAGATCCCCAGGTGATTCTAATGTGCAGGTAAGTTTGGGAATCATTGTCTCAAACTAATCAGTTAAAGCAGAAGAAAAATCAGTGTTGGCTTTTTATAGTACTTAAAAGCAATCAATACCCCTCAACCCTCCTCTTAAAGACCTTCAGTGACTTCCCTTTGGCTAATTGTCCTTAGGCCCTATAGAGTAAGTCCCAAGTCTTTAGAAAACTGTCTTTTAATTTCTGTCTTCCCACCTAACAATTTATACTCAAGGAATGTGATTAAAAGAAAAAAGAAAACTGTTTAAACTATGCCTCTAAAAAAATAAATCTCTTAGCTTTCTCTCAATGAGTCTAATATTGCCTGGAATATTCTTCCTCACTCTTTTGTCTTTTCATTAGCATGGCTCCTATTTAGCCATGAAATTTTCACGTTGCTCTCCTTGCTACAGTGTTTGATTAGTAAATCTTTTCTGCGTTCCCATAAAATTCTGTGCATAGCTCTGACACTGTATATGTGTATCTTTCCCACCATAAGGGAAAGGTAATATACCATATCTTACTCACTTCTGTGTTTCCAAACTGAGAACAGTAATTGGTATGTAGCAAGTTCCCAAACAATATCTGTTAAATAGATGAATAAATAAAGATGAGAAAGTATTTCCAGAGGGGCCTCTAGAACTATTCTAATATGGACCAGGGTCAAAATCTGAACTTTGTGGATTTGGAGAAAAGGGAAATATATTATTTATTATTTACCCTGTGGGTGGTTTGCTCTCCTTTTCAATGACTGATTCACAATATTCCAGACTTCACTATTTTGTTCTAAACTTTGGGTGAGGTCCAAGCTAGAAACATGTAAGGTGTGATTGTTCTGCTTCCAACTGGATTTCATTTTTGACTGATTCTTCATCTTCCTTCTACCCTCTGGTTCTTGCAGCCCCAAACACACTACAAGGAGACACATCTCCAGGGAATGTACAGATGTACAGTGTCTCACTGATGTATATAATGAATCTGAGAGTTAAATGAGAGCTACTGGTTAAAACTCTATTCTCCTTCCCTTGGCACTGTACACATACATACCTTCACCGATGAAGATTTCAAACCTGCAAGTATCCAGGAAGGACCTTCTAAAGGAAGTCACGCCTTTTGGTCATGCCCTTTCTTATTTGGTTGCTTTTCCTGGGAAGCCACATCTCGGTCACACCCAACCATTTTCTGTCCAACCCATACATACATCTCAGAATAGCTGCTCACATACATCTAAATTAACACCCTAGAAATACCATTTCCCACAAAGTGAGCAGCAACTCCAACCAAATACCTGGTCACTGTCTCCGCCACACACTTCCTGACCTCTAGTTTTGTTTTTTTTTCTTTCTCCGGGTCCTATTCTTAGTGAAAGTCTACTTCTATCTTCTTAAATGAGATTGGATAGAAGGCAACTGAGCTGCCTATTCCAAACTCTCCTAGACAAACACTGTTGCTCCAAAAAAGAACCAGAGTCTTTTGAATTGTGTAACAGAGATTTATCGGTGAGTCTTTACATTAACAATGTTATTCTAAGAGCAAAATGAACAGTCTTGGGGGAAAGCATCAAAAATTACTACCTTTATGAGGAGCTGGAGGTCAGTGCTTTTGTCTATCCAAATATACAATTGTCATTTCAAATACAAGATAGAACATTTATATCAAATCCATAAACTTTTACTCAACTGACTCAATTGTGTTAATCTACTCAAAAATGTGTAGCAAAAAGCAAATTTGAAATTATAAGAATACCCCTAACCATTAAAACTCATACCATATAGGAAAACACAGATGAAAGTAAACACAGAAATTGAAATGTGTAATATGGACAGGCTGGAGTTATTGTCCTTTGACATTATCCAAGAGCACTCAGAAGTTAATGTGTTTGCTCCTGGTGACACTTGTGGATAATGTATTCATCCTTAGTGAAGACAGAGAAAAATGATTTGGACCTGGGACATTTCTAGAAGTTGAAATTATTTATTAAGATAGTTCAAGGAAGACAATTTTACTTTTGTGGTAAAAGGAATCAATACCAAAAATGAACAGTTTAGACACAAGAAGAGCAAGCATACTGAGACAATACTGATATTTAAAAGTATCTGGACAAGGAAAATTAAGATGAATCAAACAAAATCTTTTTAGTTATCTATGATATACCCAGATTTACATAAAATGTTGAAAGTATAAACTCCATGTATTGAGTTTACCTTGCTGGTTTGTATTCACCTTCATTCTTGAGAATTATACTAGAAGGTCCTTGGTTAACATTCAGGGTGTATTTTAAATCTTTTAGAAAAAATAGTTAAATGCTTATTTTTCCAATAAAAATTTTCCTTCATCTTTGTTTTTTAGGGGTTTTCTTTGAAGGGGCATTGTTGTGTTTGGGATTACAGAGATAACAGGAAGGGAAAAAGCATAGAGTTATAGAAAACTAGAGAGTTATAGGAAACTACCTAATAATAATATGATAGCATCAACAAACTTACACATTACCTTCTAAGGTACCACATAAACTCATTTCTGCGGTTAGAAAAATTATTGGTTTTCCTCTCAAGTTATTTTACGTCCAGTATCTGTTTATTTTTATGGACTAATCATATCAAAGAGACTAAGTATAAACATGAGAACATTTTTGTAAAATGAAAACCCCTAATAATATAGTACTGCTGAAATTAAAAAGAATAGTGAAAATATTCAATTCGTTGGCAGTTGGAACAAGAATATTCATTAATTTAAAGCTGGAAGCTGAGGAGCTTTTGAAAATAAGTAATGAAGCAAACAGGTCATTGATTACACTCTCATAATACAATTTGAGAAGGCAAAGATCTGGTTTCTCATTTAGCCAGAAGGAAGAAATAGAATTTTTTTTTTTTTACTAAAATGGAAATAACTCTACAGTTTTTTCAGTTATAAAGGTAATAGAGATTTATTGTAAAAATTGAAAAATCAAAGGTATACAGAAGCTTATCTCACCTAATGTTAAATTGTTAGTAGATTAAGGAAATATTAAGGAGCCATAGAAATGACCTTTGTTCTCCATACATAAGGAAACATATTAATCTCCAACTTATATAGGATTCAAGGAGAATCAAGGCATATCAGGGCATAGGGAAAGAAGAGGAATTAGAAAACTGAATGAACTCTATTCATAAATATATGAACTTTAGATTCATTAAAAAAGAATCTACCACAGATGACTGTTACGAGCCTTAAGTGAGATAGCATGTACAAAGCCTTTATAACATGATCAGCACTAAGTAGTAAATATTACTTTTATTTCCTCACCTCCCTTTTCAGTGCTTAGAAATGGACTTTATACCCAAGCTTCCTGGAATAAATAAATTTTTAAATTGAACTCCCAAATTTTATATTTTAAAACCACTTAGGGAAATTAACATGTGAAAAGACGCTCAACATAATTATTCATCAGAAAAATATAACTTAAGATAAGAAACTCTAAAAACCAGCAGCACTGCTAAAATTAAGACTATAAAGTGTTAGTGAGAATGTGGACTAACAAAAACTCTCTTGATTTGCTGAGGAGAGTGTTAATGGATATAATGACTTTAGAAAAATATTTGTCAACACCTAATAAATCTATATATTCTATGACCTGAAACTCCAGTGCTAGGTATTAACCCATCTACAATGAGTGCTTTGTCCTCAAAAAGATATATACAATAGATCCCTTTGGGGTGCTTGCTGATTGCAAGGTGAGTTGGAAGCCTTGAGGGTGTTTGATCTGGGCACAGCTAAAAAAATTTTATATAACATGTACAAAGTCATCAAGATCTTCATTTAAGATCTGTATACCATCAAATATACAAGTTACAATGCAACGAATAGTTTCATTATGTAGTTTTTTCAGAATGCATGACATGTGTTTGGATTAGCATTCTTGGTCTTTATTTTGTGTTTAATGAGTTCTTAAATCATTAGTTATACGTTCAGCAACTCTTCCTTTCTGAAGAGTTTCAGTACATAAACATTATTGTCAAGGGAAATCTAGTACCCCTCTTACAAAGCACATTTATAACAGGGGATTTTCCCCATAGGTAAAACAAATGAAGGTGGGAGCCAAGGTAGCAAAATTTAAGTAGAGTCAGCCAGCAAGTACTAGAGCTCAAGTGGGCCACCACTGAGTCAGAAAGCATCACATCAACCATCACTCAGGGGCAGTCAGAGTTTACACTGAGAGGTTCCTTGTTTTTGTTTTTTTATTTTTTCCATTTAACAAATACGACAGCATTTTTATCCTCCCCTAATCCTTAATTTTCACTTATCAACAACTTCAAGGGAAGGAAATGTCTATGTGTCAGGATCTGCTTCTGACACCACTTATCAGGGCCCAGGACTGGCCAGGTCTTGGGCCCGGCTTAGGTAGGTTCTGGATGCAGACTGTTAAGCTACCTTGCTCAGGAACAGTTTCTCTTAGGTGCTTGAGGGCTATCTACTTTAGCTGGAGAGAGAGAAAGAGAGAGATAGAGAGTATCTTAGAGAGAGTAAAGCAGTCTTCTTAGAATAGATAGATCTTAGTCTTTGGCAGAGCTTGATAATCTTCAGCTAGAGACGCTGTGCTGGCGTTCTGCAGGCAGGAGAGGAGACAGAGTCAGAGTAAGCGTGTCCATGATAGAATGCGTATGCTTTCTGACTGCCTTCTCTGCCAGCCTAATATAAGGCTGAGCTCATGCCACTCAACACCACAGGTGTAGAGACTACAAATTCACCAATGCTCTCATCTCAGGAGCTCTCTCATGCTTGTTAGAACTAAATCTCTCTCCATTCTCTTTTCACCAAGGTGTTCCATTATAGGTATTTCTCATAACTCTCTCCTCCTAGCCATAGGCTATAAGGGCTACTACATCTATGTATTTTATACTTTATATGTATAACCTAGGTCTTCTTAAAAGAACATATTGTACCTCTCTTTTCTTTCTTTTTCTAATCATTAAACCATGAACTTCAACAGTATTAGCCATGATTCCTAGACCATATTTAGTTTTATTCTGTTAATTTTAATCATTTCATGTTTTTTCCCCTGAGGATAACAATCCAATATCAAGATTTTTGTAAGATGAGGACAATATCATTTTTGGCACAAAAAAACATTTAAGAAAAATACAAAAGTAAACGAAACAGAAATAATTAAGAAGACTACCTGTTTTCATAGCTCAAATGCCTTGGACTTGAATATTAACTCAGCAGGGGCCTTCTCTACAGATGGAACATGCTGTTTTTATTCTTCCAAATGAGGACTAGAATCCAGGAGGAAGGAATGATTGCAAGCTAACTTTAAAAATTAAATTAAAAAAAGACATACACAGCAGAAACAAAGCCAATCAATACTGTTTGGTATGAAAAAGAGTTGTTAGTTTCATTTCTGAAGCACAGACTGGGGATCTTTGTAAACTTTGATCGTGACCATCAAACATAGCAGCTTGCTAAGGGAATAGCACTTTGCTGTCCAGACCCTTTCACTGTATTCTGTACCTCAGGTTAATGCAAAGTCAGATGTCAGGTCTCCATTTTCTGTAACACTATGAACCATAAACAGTTTTAGCCTAGGACGGTTAAAGAACTCTTGGAGGTTTTCAAAAATGAAAACAAACAGTCATTTAGGTTTCAAAGTTGATTTATACCCTTCCTCACTTTATTTTTGTTTTGTTTTGTTTAACTGGTCTGTGTCTGCCAGACGTATTAGTCTACTTATTCCTTCAGGTCACACAGTGACTTGTGACCTCACTCCACTTCAGTATAGGCCCCTGTCATTTGGGTGAAGTCCAGAGCAGCCTCCAGCTTGCAAGTTCAATACTTGCCTCCTTCTTGCTCTGGGCCTACTCCTGTGAATGTGCAACTCACACAAACCAGAGAGTCTCCACCCGCCATCAGGCACAGAGCTCCAATTTAAAGGTGACAGCTGGAGTAGGTATTATTTGTACCCTGTGTCAAGCAGTGATGGTTCACATCTGGCTGCAAGCTGAATTCGGGCTTTAGATTATTTAGAGCAATTCAAAAACGGGTGGTAAGACAGAGGAGAAAGGTGGTCTTGACTTACCTTGTGGTTTTCAGGTAAGCAATGAAGTTATTTACCTTATAAATAATGAAACCTAATGTTCCCTTTAATAGTAAGTGATCACATGGACATACGGCCATGCACACCAAGGCTGAAAATTCAAAATGATTAGCTCAGTTAAAGCATCAAAGTAGACTAGGCATTCTTGCTTATAAGCTTTTCTTTTTTTTTTTTTTTTTTTT
>NW_003852421.1:18464718-18478661 GCF_000181295.1 Otolemur garnettii | reverse complement strand
AGCTCACAGCAACCTCCAACTCCTGGGCTCAAGCGAGTCTCTTGCCTCCGCCTCCCAAGTAGCTGGGACCACAGGCGCCCGCCACAACGCCCGGCCTTATAAGCTTTTCTGAGAATGGTATTGATTATGATTCCACAAAGAGATGGCTACACGCAGATGCTGTATAGCACATGCTAATTTTGCCTAAGGTTTTACATCTAATTTCCCCACCCAGGGAAGCAATCTTATTTAAAAATCTTCTCTCTACATTCTTTCCCTATCCTTTATCACTTCCTTGGCCATTGTGTGTAATGTAAACAAAGAGTACACATTTAGGGTTCCAATTCTTATACCCAAAGATTAAAATGAAGCTGCAAATAAAAGCTGTGTGAATACTGATAGAGAAACTCTGAAACATCCTGGCCACTGCTTTATTCTTGAAAGAAATCTCCTGGGGTGAAAAGTACACACAACATCCGTTGCTATTCAAATATTTCATCTCGAGCACTGCTGCAGAGCTGCATAAAAATGTATGTTGAGTATGTAACAGCCTATGTAACAGAAAAATAGAAATTGGGATAGTAATTAGAATGAACCTAAAAAAATCATTGCATGGGAGGTTAGGCACAGATTTGAGAAGTTAAAACAGTATATAAAACGTAAAATGGAATTACAAAAACAGATTATTCTCCAATGAACATGAAGATCATTGTCGTGATTTTCACGCTTTTCTTTCTTCCTGCAATGTTTCTTCTAACTCTAATTTGCAAAACTGAGTTTAGTTCTAGAGCAACGGATAGTAAAATATACAAAAAAGATGTATGAATTACCCTGCCATTCTTTTAATATATCATTCAATGAGATAATGTAAATTAATCAGACAAGGAGATGATAAAACGTGTGGATTTTATTTTTAACTGCACAATTGAACAGCCCAGAAGCAGTGCACAGCACATTATTTTTAAGCTGTCATCTTGGCAGTTGCTCTTTAATTCATTCTTGGGCAGGACCTTGCACAATATATAAGAAAACAAGAGAACAACAGATATAAATGGTGGTGTTCTGATGTACAAGAAGGCTTTGGATCCTTGACTGCTCTGCAAGGCTGCAGCCCTCAGTGAAAATACATATGATGCAGTTAGGGTAGCATGTTCTTTATTCCTTTTTGTTTTATAATTTTACTTTATGAGCAGTCAGCACTAAGAATAAAAATTTTGCAGGAAAGCACACATCTCTTAAATAGAGATTATTTCTACATTCTGAGTCTGATTTTGCTAGAGTATAATTTATGGCAGTTATGGTAAAGTTTATTTTGTTCTCTGATATTGAAAAAGGATGATTTCAAGCAAAGTAATTGGTGTTCAAGATGACAACTAAAGGGGTCTTCCCTTCTCCAGGGCATTTTTTTTTTCTATTTAGTGCATCCTTAGGAGAGCTGGTGTCATTGATGATCTGATGATCTTCCCTTTCTGCCATTTCTTCCCTTTCACCCACATTTTGTGAGAGTCAAATGAGTGTTTTGCACCTTCATTTTTAGGCTTGGGTCTCCAGCTGATAAGGCACAATACCTTTCCGTGTTCAGACATTTGTACAATGCCCTCTCCTTGAATATGACTGGGCGTGAAACAAACTTTCACCAACTGAATACAGAGGAAGGACTGCTGCCCAATTCCCGACCTAAACCTTAAGAGGGCTATGCAACTTTGGTTTTGCAACCTTGGGGGCCCAAGCTTCCGTGTAAGAGGCATGGCCCCCTGCTAGTGACACTGCGTTGAGGCCATGTGGAGGGAACGTACAGAAAAACAGAAACCCTAAGAATACTGGAGGGGAGCCAATGAACCAGCTGAAAGAGACAATGGAAGTCTCAGACGTGTAACCCAGCTGGATCTCTTCTGAGCCTAATTTGTGTCTGAGACACGAGTGAAGAAGCCATTTGGACCCAGTAACCCCAGCATACCATTCTGCCATGACATCATGAAAAATGATGTTAAAAAGTGATCATTTTAAGCCATTGGACTTAATATAGTTTGCTATACCCACAGATAGCCAATGCATTTCAATTCCTTTTAACTATTAATTTTTCCATTTGAAATAATTACATAGAGTTTATTTTTCACAACTAACAAGACACAGGACCCTCTCTAATTCTGATACTCCATTTTTTTCTAAGACTCCCAGCCTCTTCTCAGCCTCTTAGATTGAAACTCGCTAAGAGATAGTTTAATATACTTTCTGAAAAAAGATTTCTTCAGTGGCTTCAAGTCTTCAACAGAAATAAAAAGGATGGATTTATATGAAGGAACTTGCTGTTTTCTTCCTACGATAATGTCTCCTTATTCTTCTCTTATTGTTGACTTCTTGGTAAAGAAGAACAACGTGTTGAATTTTAAAGTTTCTAAATGAGAATGAAAGAAAGAAAAAAGGACTGGAACTCAGCAAAACACATTGTGATCTAGAAAAGAGAATTTTTTTGGCATCCTTTTGATCTTCCTAGGTTTAGAATAAGCACCCAGATGATACTTCACTTAATCATCTCATCTATTCATTCACTGAGCTTTCAACAACTTGCAGAGAACTTAAGAATGTGTCAGAAATACTATTTACCCATTCGTTTCCTTTTTTTAACTATTACTAACTAGATATAAAGTAATTAAGTTCAAGAACTATCTACTTTGACTAGATCACATGAAACCATCTAGATTTTTTAAAAATTCATGAGAGTCAGGACATTATATTCTGATTTTTGTGTGTTTATTCCAATGTATACTATAGAGCTATTCAGAAAGAATAAGCATAAAAAATTGTTGAGTGGGTATGTACATATGTGTGAATGAATAAGTGGAGCAGAATTACATAGGGCACAGGCACTTTCAATGTCACAATACATCTCATGTTGCATGTTTATTCAAGTTTATCATCAGAAGATAAAAATAGAGTCATATTCAGGATGCAAAAAGAATGTTAACTTAGTCTTGGAATTTTTCAAAGGTGAGGAAATTCTCTTATTCAATTGAACAATGTAGAATTCTCCCCCAAATTAAATCCTGTCTCAGTATCAAATTTAGTCTCCCCAAATAAAATAATAATGACTCAACCACTTGACCTTAACGGAGAACTGGAAGTTTAGTAGGCTTTCAAATAAAGTAATAAGAGCAAAATAATTTCCCAGTTGCCTGGGACTGGAGGTGGTTGGACAGATGCCAGGTGTACCTCTCCCCTGCAGGTATTGCATAATCACCTTAGAGCACCATTTTATGCATCCTCTGAGTATAGGAAAGTAAGTCGGCTGGAAAGCTTGCCTAACCTCATCTCTACCAGACAGATTCTAGCCCTTCTCAGTAGGGTTCATTTTAATGGTTTTTGTGGGGTTAAGATTTTAAAATCAAATGCCAGATATAGTGCATAAAATCAGGAAAAATGTTAAATGACTGCTTTTGTCTAACTGTAATTACAAGGGATGAATACAAAGTAGAAGAGCAGGGTAAAAAGATGAAGGTAGAAAGAAATTTGGGGCTGGGTTGTCTAGAAAAATTCAAAATTGAACAAAATATGATAGGAATCCTAGGAGGCAAGCTTACCTGCTTTACAGATGGAAAGTGGGTGGGCTGGTCTTTTTAAGGATGGACCCTAATCTGTCTTTGTGCCACAGACAAAACATTTCAAGTATCTCTTATTGCATAACAAACTCCCCTAGAACACAGTGAGCTAACATCACAACAATTTGTTCATAATTATGCAGTTCAGGTTGAAATGATCTTTGATCTGGTGCCAGCTGAGCTGGAGTGGATCAGTGCAGGCTGGAGGATCTACTGTCCCTGATGGCTGACTCTCAGGCCTGACAGGCTGATGCTAATTGTCAGGCAGAAGCTCAGGGGTTGCCTCGCACGACCTTTCTGCAGTCAGGTGTACCTGTCCTCTGTCTCTCTATGACTTGAGCTTTTCATATGGAAAATATAGACCCATGAAACCTCATCTCATTGGAGCATAGCCTCAAGCTTTAAGTCTAGAGTCTTATCATCTAAATCAGATCCAGGCGCTGTTGAGGTTCATCAGGCATAGCCCCTCTTAATCTGAAGATCTGTGAGTGAGTGAGACAACTTATCTGTCTCTCATATCCATAGCACGGAACTGTAAACCAGAGACAGGAAAATCACAACAAACACTCCCATTCAAAAAACAGGAACCATGAGAGGCACATAGGAATCATTGGTCCAAAGAAATTCTTAAATTTATTGGGGCAAACATAAACAGTTCTTGGATTAGTTCTCAGCTCTCTTGCCTGCCTGTTTTTGGAAAAGGCTTTTGGTTCTACCCTCTGAGATGTTCTTCCTTTTCCTTAATAACTGACCCATATTTGGAGATAAGTAGCTTTCTCAACCTACTTCCTATCAACAGGAATTTGAAAGTTCAAAGGACTCTGTTTCTTTCAAATTGTTTGTCCTTTTAATCCAAATTGGTAGTGTTTCCCTAAGAAAATTATCTTAAACATTTTTTAGGTTTCCCATGAATCTTTCTGGGGTTCATTCCATTAAAATAAAGTAGACAGAACTGCAACAACATTGCTCTTTTTCAAAAGCAATCTTTCTAATCTCAGCTGTGAGACAATCTCCTAAGATTCTTAGGAGATCTTATTAACAAAGGGTTTTGAAAATAGGCCTTTACTCCCATCCCACATTTTACAGTCAACAATCTGATTTGATCTTTATCTTAAGTACATTTATGACTATGAGAATTATTGACAATTGGAATATGGAAACAGAGAACGAGAAACAGACTTACATTTGAGTGAAGCAAATCCTAGCTTCTTTACACTGAATCTTCACAACACTAGAAAACTAATCCTTCCTTCAGAATTTACTTTATTCCTTCTGTCTTTTTAATAAATAGATTTAAATGTGTGCAGTTTTAACATTCTACTTAGAAAGCTCCACAGCCAGATCCACAAGTTCATTACCTTACTTCAAATGGAATTCTCCCCCATTTTTCTGCCAGCCCTATTTTCTGCAGCCACCAAAAGCAATTTCCTCAATATTTTCCAGGCCTATGAGAAAAGTTTCTTTGAGCCCCTTCAGGGTTCTGCCTGCCACCTGATCCCCAAATCAACTAATTTCACGTGATTCAGCTTTTTGTTATAGCCACACTCAACTTTCAAATACCAGTTTTAGTTTTCTCCAAAACTTAGTGGCTTAAATAAAAGCAGTTTATTATTTCCACAATCTGGAGTTGACTCAGCAGTTTTTCTGCTTTACCTGGTGTTGACTAATGGCTCACACGTTTAAAATGGCCTCCCTCATAAGTCGGTTCATGCAGTCTGGATGCGGAAAGCCTAGCGGGGTCTGTCTGCTTGAAATCCAGGTTCGTCTCTGCTTGGCTGGCTTCCCCAGTTCTCTGTTGCCTTTCCATGGGCTTATTTTAAACTTCCTCAAACATGAAGGTCTCAACCTAGATTTTTTAACAGGGCAGCTGCTTCTAACAAGCACAAAAGTAAAGTTTGCCAAGATCAGATCAACAACTAATACAGCATCACTTCCGCCTCATTCTATTGTTTAAAGCAAATCACAAGCCTCAACTACATTCATTCACAAGGCACTGGGACCAGGAGGGTGTGATTCACAAAGGGGCCAAATATATTAATGGTCCACCACAGTAAAAATTAATCACCTTTGTTACAAGGATACTACAGGACCATGGTTCTTAAAAATGTGGTCTCTAGACCACCAGCAGCAACAAACCATGAAACTTTACACAAACGTCAAGCCTTGGTGCACACCCCTGATCTACTAAATAAAAATATCTAGGGACAGGCCCATGAATGTATGTTTATTAAGCCTTCCACCTGATTCTGATGCAGACAAAAATATGAGAATTCAAGGACAAAGAAATATATTAAGTTGAATTAGTGTCATAGGTAGAAAATGTCAAGGCATAAGCAATTGGTCAGCTCTTACTCTGAATTAATTACCTCACAATTTTAGCATGATACTGGTTATAAGAAGGTCAGTTTGGCTAATAATGTTCTATGACTATTAGTATAAACTGTCCTGTATAATATGGGCAGAAAATAAATTGATTGGTCAATTCAGTCAGCAATCAAAAAATCTCAAAGAGGGGCGGTGCCTGTGGCTCAAAGGAGTAGGGCACCAGCCCCATATCATGGAGGTGGTGGATTCAAAACCAGCCCCAGCCAAAAACTGCCAAAAAAAAAAAAAAAAAAAAACCTCAGTGAGTATGTCTAAGGATTAATTAATACCTTCTCATTTCTCTCTCACCACACACACGCACACATTTCCTTTCTCTTTTCTGTTTCTTTTTGCTCTTTTGTTTCAGCTGTTGATGTTCTGTAGTCTCTTTAATAGTATTTTGTGTTTGACTAGGTACTTTTTTGTCATAAATAATTACTTATTCCCAGGGATGTGATTGAGCAGATGGGCATGGTAGAGAAGAAAGCTAGTATAAATGATAAATATCGCCAGGATATGCACAATTTTTCAGCACAGTTATTTTTGAAAACAACCTGGAAATGTAAATTTAAAATAAAAATCAATCCTGAGCCAGTAGGAAATTAGCAACTTGTCCAAGGACATCTGGTAGGGAAAAGATTTCACTTATATATTGATCATTCTCTGTTCAGTCCACAGAGATTAAGCACGTGCTATAATTTCAGTCTGTTCTATAATCTTCCAAAGTATTCAGGTGTTTGCAAAATTAACCTCTCAAAATATTGCAAATGGAAATGGCCTATCGAACTCCATTAATTGATTAAATTCTGCATGCCATTAGAGGAGCACTTGTTGGATTGCCAATAAAAGTGAATCATGGGAAGTGGTTAGGGATGAAAAGGCAAAAACAGAAAGGATTCAAATCTTATCGGAAGCAGAAGAAATGTGTAGTGCTGATTTCTGTGCAAAAGTTCTAAGATCAAGTGATATTTGTGCCCTTAGATACTAGATTAGAATACCGAGAGCAGTTATGCACAGGAAATGTTTAAGCTGCTCACATTTTGTCTGATTATATTTTATTTCTTTTAACTCAGTAGATGCTTATGGAGCTCATTATATGTGCCAGCTCCATTCCAGATCACAGAATCCCCGCATCAATCCTATGCTGTCAGCAGCATTATTATCCACATTTTACCCATGGGGAAGACACACAAAGAGTAACACTGGGAGGTGAACTCAGACAGACTGGCTGCAGAGTCCATGCTCCTATTTACCAGGTGAAACGGATTCTTTACATTGATTTTAAGTTCTCATGTGGAAAATATTTGGCTTGGTACCAAAATGGTGAATTCTCAAGAAGTTAGAAGAATATTTTTATAGTTCACCCATCTAAAATTGAAATAATGGCTACCATCACAGACAAGAAGAGAGACTTCTCTATTTACCATTGCTTAGCTTTTAAAGGTCTTTTTTCTTTTTTTTTTCAGCGTAACAAAGAGAAATTTTATTTAGGAAAAACAAAAACCTTTAGAAAGTTTAGAGCACTTCCAAAGAGAGTTGGAAGTGAGTCCCTCTCATGGAGGAGAGAAAGTGAGAGAGACTAGCTTTAAAAGATCTTAAACACATCCTATCACACTTGATTCACACAAAATTCTCAGAAAGAATTTCTCCCAATTTTACTACCATGAAAAACAAAAAAACCCCGAGGCTTAGAGAGGCTGAGTAGGTTAGTTCAAACAACCCGTAGGTGCCACAACTGGAATATTAAGGCCAGTACTCTGATGTCAAGTCTCATACTTTTCCTGGAAACCTCAGAAATTCTAGAAGGTCCAATAACAATTTACAAAAATGAGAAGCAAGGGGGATTTTAACCTATTACCTTAGCCTCATGTATATATCTGAACAGTGAAATTCCTAAGAAATATAACTTTCAACATGCAGGGTGAATATTGGTTTTACTTTATTTTAAATGCCTTTTGTATTTGCTATGCCAACATAACTTTGATTTTTGCATTTTGACCTCATTCCTTGAATGGGAGAGACAGGGATAGAATTAGGGCTACAGATCTGGGAAGTAGCCCCAATCATGTTTTAAGTGTGCAGTGCACAGAAAAGTGATCGCCCTGGTACATTTCAGCAGGCTATTGCTTGGTGTTCATGACTATAGTGAAATGACAGTTCTCTTTTCTTCAGAATATAGACTGGCACCTGAAAGTAAGTGGCACTTGGTGACTTTGGCTTCCTGGATATGCGTACATTTTTTAATAAGTATCTAAATCCTGTGACCTCATTCCAATTCTGCCTCCCTTCAACATGTTTTCTGAGAAGATGCTAAGTGTGAGGGACTTTAGAGCAAAAAAGGAGGAAAGAAAAAAACTGCACAAAGTTAAAGGACTATTTGGAGAGGACAGACAGCAAGAGGAAAAGCAAAACTCAGGAAGAAATGTGAGTGTTGTAGATGAGTGGAAACTGGTAAAAAGGGACTGGAAGAAAGAAGAAGGCTTGAGAAGATTCACATGACACAGTGTCAGAGGCAGCAACAGACCTGAGTCCCTATTCTCCTTTCACTCAATGCTATGCTCATTGGTATGATCAACTATAGTCAGCTTAGGGCTTCACTGAAGCTAAGGGGAAACTTAACACCATTTGTTGTATGAATCAATGTCTGTAATTTCTGTGACCTGGGCATTCAGGGCAAAAAGTGCTTCCATTTTTTCCCATTTCATGCATCATTTCAGAGCTGTGTAGTCACTATGTAGAGATGGTGGATGCCAATTTGAACAAGTAGAAAAACAAGAACTGTAAAGCCTGCAGTGCCTCGCATCTGTTTCTCTTGTTTACAAACCAGAGGATGGAAGGTAACAAGAGCAATTCTGTGTTTGCATAAGTGCCCCATTTTAACTAAGAGGCAACTGTGTGTGATCCCTTCAGAGAATCCCTTCAGAGATTTCTGACTGGCAGGCTTCCAAAGCAGAAACACCTGCACAGTGGAGGTACACGGTCCTCTGTGAAGGGTGCCAGGCATGGCCATTCCCCGTCACATGCTTAGCATCTGACTAAGGATGTCACTTGTTTCCAAAGGCCACTTGGTTACAGAAAATAACTACAGCTCTGTTGAAATACTTTCTCTTTGCTTTTCTCTCTGAATCTGACTACCCTCTTTCATTCTTTGCCCTGTATTCTCTGACTCAGTCCAAAGTCTGAGACATTTAACCAATTTATAAATATTAAATGTAGAAGGCATAATCTATCCATTCTTGGAAACATCGAGGGAGCTGTGTGGATAATGGAAATTGGATGGCATTTGTGCAGGTCACTTTGCTGAGAGCCAATATTCAAGGGGAGGGTCTCCCCTTGGGTTTTAAGCCATTACCTTACATAGCAGGGGTCTTTTTCCACATTCTCCCCTAAATGAATGAATGACAGAACTGCCAAATGATCTGACAAAGAACTGAAGGCTAATTTATATAAATGTGACTACCTCTGGACCTTCATTGTGGTTTTATAATCAACCTACTTGGATAACGTTCAGAAAACAGCTTATTTCTAACTCCTTTCTGTCTTTATTTCTCCGTTTTTTGGTCTACTTTCCTTCCTTCCTTCCTTCTTTCTGTCTTCTTCTTTCTTTCTTTTAACCTTTTTACCCTCTTTTCCATTTCTTTTCACTATAGTCTTAAAAGTCAGATAAGTACTAAGAGAAGAAAGTACTTAGTTTTTGAAGGCACTTTGGGCCACTGGACCCTGACACGCACTTTTTTAAAAATGTGAATTTTCTGCCTAATGGCAATTTGCTTCCTCTTTAATTTATTGAACTTCTGGAAAAAGATGATAGCATCATGCTGACTTTCTGCTTTGTCTCTAAACTGAAATTATAGCTACCAGAATGTCATAACTAAGTAATTCTTGAGAAATTCTAGAGTCTTTCAGCTATGAACTAGCCTGATAAGAATCCAGACTGAACAATACTCATGCTGAAAGACAGCACCCATTGTTAAAGGTTAACTGGTCAGTCAGCTACCCATTCTCACATTGCCTATCATACCCATCACTGACCTTGAGGATTAGAAAGGAAAACTGCAGTATCTATTGTATGCCAGACTGAGTTAACCTTTTGGAAAACTTTCAGTCATGAAAGAAAAATTCATCAGATCCGAAAAAAAAATAGCTTAATTTGCACATCTGATGCCAACGTAGTTCTAGGTTATTCTGCCAGTTGAGGTAATCTCAGAGTATCAGTATCAAACTGCTATGCTTAAATAATGAATGTAAGCCTATGTAACAGTGAAATTATCCCACACTTTATGAGAGGTGTAATCTTTAAAATAAAAAAATTCATAGTTTTAAACTAACTTTGGAAATTGTGACAAAAATTCTTCTGTCCTATAAGTTACAAAATCATTCCTTTCAGAAATACCTATTTCTATCACACCCCCACATGACATCTGCTTTTTTCTCTATTTCCCTTCCCATTAAGTCATTACCTTTTACTTACCCTATTTATTATGACTTAGAATACACTGAAATGAGAAAAAGATGGGGAAATGGCCAAATCTCCTATTCTCTCTTTTCTTTCCTGAGAAGAGAGAGGTTGGGAATTTATAGTAGATCTTGTACTAAAACTCAACAGATTCTGTTAATTACATACTCATAATTGGAAAAACGTCCTAGCAACTTACATAACATTACCTTAAGCTATTTCCCACTTGGAGGAGGTTTTTCAAAGGTTGGTTGTGAATGATAGAATAGCAAAGAATTTCAGAACATAATGACTAAAATAAAGGGAGAGCCAGTGTTAAGATGTCCTTCTCGTCATCTCTCTGGTCCCGAGCCAGGTTTTATTTTATAGCTGTGAATATGCAATCAGTACTAAGAGAGATTTTTTAACCTTGCCAGCTTCTGTATGTGTGGCATGAATATCCTTCAGATACACGGGCTAAAAAGATGTTAAAGACACTAGCTACCAGAGCAATCATAACATAGTTAGCCACATAATTATTATTATTTTTGATATTTTAAATATAGACAGCAAGAAGCAAAATCTTTAATGTCTATGACACTTCTTATTCTGGATAAAATTTGGTAAATATGGTGTCTGGAATACTAATCAGAATATTTGCTGTCCATGAAAACAGCAAGTCAGCCATGGAAATGCCTGTCTTATTAACTGTGAAAACTGAAACACAGAGAGAAAATATAATCTGTTTTAAATATATTCTAGCATGCAGAGAAGTGGAATGCACTGGGAAGGTCATAATTGGCATATCTCCTTGCTGTTTTCCAGGACGTGTTTTTAAATGAACACCGTGCCAAGATGAGGCATTGGGTGCACCAGTGGCTGAGACTCCTGTTTGGAGGGTCTGGGAGAGAGAGAGGGAGAGATTTAAAAACAGTATTTTATTTGTATTTCTAGGTGCCAAGGAAATATCTAGTTAAAAAGAAATTTTCTCCAAAAACATATGCAAAGGGGTTACAATTAAACCTCACTATAGAAGTGTGTAAAATTTTCCACCCTCAAAGCTACAGCATATGTATTTCTCACAAAGAAAAAATTAGCAAACCACTAACACATGTGCACACACTAGGAAAATTGGATTGCTTTACTTGACTGAGTGAATGGATGCATTTATTTACTTCTAAGTCCTTATTTTAATATAAACATGTGAGAAATGATTTTTTTTTATTAAAGAAGAACACAGAAAAACCTGCAGAAATGGCAGGGAATTATATCTGGACCACCAGCTAGGACAGGACCCTGATGCTGTTTGCCCTTAATTAGGGTAATTCATTTTTGCTTTCTGTCTTTGAGACCCAAAATTGCATAATTTATTCCTGTCTTTTGACTGACATGCATATCTTTCCAGAGTGAGTTATTCTACCCTGTTAACTTAGAATAGAAACATTAGAGATGTTGAAATTTTATCACAAGTTTTCACAAATCTATGAGAAGGATGATGGCTCAGTACAGCCATTGTAGTTTACACATTTGGGTGTCCGTTTGATATACAAATCTTCCAGCAAATATGACCCCAAAGCTTCAAACTCTTAAAATACTCAATGATCCACCAGTTTTAAGTATGAACTGTTTCATACCTATATGATCATGTAAGGGTTCCATTTTATTCAAGCTTTCTATTTTTGAATATTTTGGGAGCTTTTTGATGACAGAAACCGAAATTCCTCTTAGAAGGTCAGAAAACTCGAGTTGTAGCTGTACTTGGCAATTTACCATCTTCCTTTTCTGGGATCATTACTCCTGAGTCTCTTTTTCCTTTTTCCTCCCTTCATCACAGTTAGGCACTCCAACTCCATCCCTCCAGGATTAATCAATTACCTGTTTAAGTAATTCATGTAAAGTAAATGAAAGTAGATGAAAGCGGTTTCCTTCCCAAAGTTGTATTTTAAAGGGGCTAAGAGCTTTCCATCCTGAAAATAAAGAAATAATGCTTCCATGATAGAAAAACACAACAAGCACACATCAGGAGAAAAACATTTTCTGAAAAAGGGTTCCCAGAAAACTAAAACCTCAAATCGTGGAGCAATTAAATCTTATTTAGGCCCTTAATATTGTCATTTATGTTACCACAAGTAAGTCTGAGCAGGTTAGGGCAGAAGTGCCAGACGGCAGTTAGAAATCAGAGCCACATAAGACAAGATATAGTCAGAAAATCAGACTATGAATTATCTACCTCTAGAAATTTGACTTGCCAAGGTGACATGGCGGGTTTGATTAGATCCAACTGGATTCTAAGTCTCCCAGAACTAATCCAGAACTTCGTTTCAAGATTTGATTTCTTAAGACCTCAGTTTTCTATTATGTAGTAGACATCAATAAATATTTGTTGACTGAATAAAACTGAACAGAGAACAATATATAAAAAAATACGAAAGTAGAACTTCTATATTTCAAAAGATAAATGTGGTCAGGACACATACTCCCTTCTCTCAGTATTACACTTCCTACAGAACTATTTTGGCCCAATCAACTCTACTTACCAACAAAGGGCATTAAGGCAACTTACATAAACCTGAACAGGAATCTCCAAAGCTGGGATGGGAATTTACATTCCCCTAACTGTGGCCTCATGTTCTTCCTGGCGTATTATGCAACTTGTACACACAGCGATGGGTTTAGCTCTTTTCTTTTCTTTTTGTTTGCCAGTACACTTGTTTGCTTTTGTTTTGTTTAGGTATTTTCAAGTTCTAGCACTGATAAGCCACAACAGTACCCTTCCTTATTTAATACTTTTATCAGTCTCAATTAATGTCCCTAAAATCCAGTTTATATCATTACTAACAAATTTTGATCTAACAAACATAGAACAAAATAAGCAAACTTAGTTGATCTGATCAAAAGTCCTAATGAATGTGACTTAATTAATCACATAAAAGTCACAGTCAATTATGAAAAGAAAAAATCCTATAAAAGCAATTTACTTGAAATGTACTTGGTTTCATTAGTTTATAAGATTGAAGTCAGTAATATAAAATTATTTTTTCATAATTAATTAAAAGCTACAATAAGTGGGTGGTTTTCTAATGTAGGAACCACTGTAAATAAACGAAAAACCCCAGATACCTAAAGAGGATTTTAAAGAGAGGAAACAGAATTTAAAAATTTTAAAACCACAGTAGTAATTAAAACAGCATAAAGGCCTAGTGGCTATTTGAAAATTAAAAATTCATTGCTTTAAACTGAATTAAACCAGTCCAAAAGACGCACACACAGACACATATATACACACACTATGCATTTGTGACAAACTATATTCTTCAGATGGTTATACTAATTATCAAGCTGGTGTTGAGAAAACTCCAGTTCTTAGATACAGTGAGTCAGTAAGTAGAGAGTATGACACTGGGCTCAGGAGGTGGAGAGCCTGCTTTGGACCTGGCTCTATCACAGTGTGACTAATGGACTAGCTACTGGATTTTCCAATTCTCTTTCCTCCCTGGTATAATGGGGGCTCTACTAGCTAATTCATACAATTATCAGGGAGCAGTATAAACTGCATTCTTTTTTTTTTT
>NW_003852421.1:18367630-18463475 GCF_000181295.1 Otolemur garnettii | reverse complement strand
GCCCAGCACCATTTATTAAATAGGGAATCTTTTCCCCACTCAATGTTTTTAATTGGCTTGACAAAGATCAGGTACCGGTAAGCAGCTGGATCCATCCCTTGGTTCTCTATTCTGTTCCATACATCTACCTCTCCATTTTTGTGCCAGTACCATGTTGTTTTGATCTCTATGGATTTATAGTATAATCTGAGGTCTGGTAGTGTGATTCCTCCTGCTTTGTTTTTATTCCTGAGTAATGTCTTGGCTATTAGAGGTTTTTTTCTGACTCCATATAAAATGCAGTATTATTTTTTCAAGATCTTTAAAATATGACAGCGGAGCTTTAATGGGGATTGCATTAAAATTATATATTGCTTTGGGTAGTATGGACATTTTATAAACTGCATTCTTGATAAAATGAAAGGATTATGATATTTATCATAATTATTTTTAAAACATTTAATTTCCAAAATAACTACTACCTATAATATAGGCTATAGGATACTAAGCACTTCCAATCAATCATTTCATTTAAATTCCAAAACCCCATGTTGGAGTACAACACAGCATATGTAATTTGCATAAACTCTGGTTTATGAAGGAAACATCACTGATTTCAATGGAGAGTAAAACTAAATACTGAATCATGCATAGTGAAGGCCGACCTGCCCAAAGGGCTGTTGTTCTTGTTACAAGTGTGTGCATACGTGTGTTTAGAGAAAATTACTGTGAGTCCAGAAGAAAAGAGGAACAAATTGACCCAGGATCTCCCTCCCAGAACACAAGCACTACTATGACTTTATGACATTGAATTCCATCCCTTTCCCTACACATAGAATTATTACAAAAGTGTCCTACTCAGGTTAGGTGGTAGCACTGCTTTCATCTTACAGAAGAAGGAGAGGAGGAGAGACTTGAAAATCAGTTCATGATGGTCCTTCATGGTCCAGTTTTTATCCACCTTGTCACTCTCCATCACGGGGCCTCGTGATCACAACATCACAACAGTGTAGGACTGGGCCACGTTCACCCAGACGGCAAGGAAGCACTGCGTTAGGATAAGTTTCCCCCTACTCATTAGACATTTCCCCAATGAATACCAGAAAGAAATGGGACTCCACTCCCACATGCTGGGGAAGGGTGCGATCTCCCCATGTTTTTGCCCAGCAGTGTGAGTGTGGCTGGGCACAGTGTAGGAACACAGCTTCCAAAGGCGGCAGCACATGCAGGCCACCCCCCAGTCACTGAGGCAACATTTTTAAACAGGCCACTGCTGTGTAAACTGAATAAAAGAGGAAGAACATTTTGATTTTCATGGAAAATAGCTCAGCAAACATTCCATCATATTTCACAGCAAATATGTTCTATCCACTGACACAGAACCCCTGCTCTGCTCTCCTCTGGTTCCTTCTTGCTTTTCAAATATTAAATAAAAATACCAAGCAAAAATCAACTCTTTTTTTTTCCCTTCTTTCCTTATTTCTTTTTTTTAAATTTCCATGTGGCAAGGCTTTCTCTTAATATCGCTTAATAAAACCCAGTAATGTTTAATGGAAAAACAGCCACTCCCACTGTAGGAAAAGGTAAAACTCAATTCATGAAAAATGCTTTCAAGCCATCAGGAAAAAAAAAAAAAAAATCAAGGTTATTACTAGAAAGTCAGGCAAAATCCCTTTGTATTCATTCCAACAGCTGTTTAACATGAATAGAAGCCAAGTAAGGAGAGTTCAGGTAAATATTCCAATTTAATACAGTGATCCAGGGGTCAAGAAAACACTGTGGCTTTTTGGGGCGTTGTGTTACATTTATCCTTAAAAGGCAATTTTTAATATAAAACGTGTTTTATAGAACTTAATGCATTTTAGACACAAAAATGTGAGAATTTTATGTTTGCATTATACTAGACGATGCCTGGCTACATTGAGAGCTTTGCTCAGGGTCCTCACTGACCAGCGAATCCATCAACATCAGAGATCTGGCCCTGCTTGCTAACACCTTCACCCGTGCCTCCCTAAGCCTGCGAGTCCATTGGCGGAGCTGAAATTCTAGGAGGCTAAATGCTATGTTACCAGCACAGTGATTGTATCTCTGCTGCACAGATCACCCATAGCTGTTTACCCTTCTCTGCTCAGAAATCATCCTGTTGGCCTATTTAAAAATTGGATTTTAAAGACACGTGAAATGGTATATAAATGTAACAACAGATCTCCTTCTCCCCACTCCAATAAATATAATTTTAGAGAACCAAAGGGATCATTACCTGAAAAGGTCTCATTTCTGGTAGAAAAGAAGATCAATTTAATTATACGAGATGTGCCTTATGTTTTAATTGTTGTTAAGGATAGTGTGTTATTGACAGAGTCTCCCTGGATCTCAGTTTATGAGCTTTCACATTACTCAGATAACTTGCTTAGGAGAAAAAAAAAATCCATCATGTTACTTAAAAGAACTGAAGAGGCATTGTGCTGAAGTCATTAGAACCCTTGACTGCGCTCATAATGATGAATGCATCATTTTTCTTGCATGAAACTTCGGTAACAAATTGCACAGCCAAGTCTTTTCCAGCACTGTTATTCTGTTTTAAAAAACACTGACATTTTCTTAAACAGACATAATTTACAATTTGAAGGAGCACAACAGTGCCCTGGTGTTTGAGGGCCAGAGCGCAAACAACACTCCTTTCAGTTAGATTTTTTTTAAGTGAGTCTCGTGCTTAGTGAGTTCACTATAGCTCAAGGCCAGCAAGACAGAGCAGAGGGGGAACAGAGCACCACTGCAGCACATGAAGGTCATAGCTAACTGGTCACACTGCAGAAGGGTCAGAGCAGACAGAGGACTGAGAGAAAGGAGAGAGGAGAGCAGGAGAGCTGAGCTGTGCCCGGCACAACACCGGGCGAGGCATTGCAGAGCTGTTATGCCCCTGCCTGGACAGAAGTGGCCAAAGATTTCTTCCTACTGGCCCTTTGAGGGAAGCAGCAGTCTCCTGGATGTGCCTGCACTTCAGAACTGTCTCTAACAGGCTCTTCTGTAAATTTCACACAAAGGGAGCCCCGCCTGTCCATGGGTCTGGATCAATATCTGTAGCCATGTTCGATTTCCAGTGGGGTCAGCTCAGCTAAAGTAGATAAATGGAAGCCTGTGTAGGATGCTGCAGGTCTGTTGTTTGGATGAGACCTTAGAAGCTAAGGTTATGTGTAAAGACTACAACTCCCAAGGTGTTACTCGAAGGCCACCAATGTGTTTCAGTGCCCTTGGTAAAGTTTCTCCTCCTGTATATCCTAATAATCCTTGACTAAATAGCTGTGCTTCATGGCTGGAGAAACTGAGTTCTGAGAGGGAATAAATGTGTACTGCTGTGTATGTATTTGTGTATATATACGTAGATGTGTGTGTGCGCACGTAGGTGTGTGTATGTATGTTTGTGTGTGTGTGTATATATATATACAGAGTATCTATATACGTACAGATGTGCACACCTCATACATCTCCTTTCCCCTAAGGACACTTTTGCTTTTTTAAATGTATATACGTTACCTAACGTAAGATATCTAAACAAACGGAAGCCCAGAGACTCCAGAATGATGTTACCACCACATGGAGTGTGACCATTCGCCAGTTCTACAAGTATCAGTTAAGGTCCTACCATGTTCCAGGCATCACCCAAAATCTTAGTACTCAGAATCTACCCCTTCCATGGAGTCACACACTAGACCCACAAGTATAACGCAGTATGATGAGTGCAACCAAGATGCAAAGGAGGAGAAGGAGACGGAGCAGGGAATGAGTGAAGAGTGATCACTTCTACATCAAGAGCCAGAGGAGAGTCTTTCTCAGGGCGAGGCATCTTTCCTGGGTCTGAAAGGTGGAGGAAAACGGTTAACCAGGCAGACAAAGGGAGGAAAATCACTGGAGAAAGAGTATTGTGGTGCTTGTTTCGGCAGCACATATACTAAAATTGGAACGATACAGAGAAGATTAGCATGGCCCCTGCGCAAGGATGACACGCAAATTCGTGAAGCGTTCCATATTTTAAAAAAAAAAAAAAGAATATTGTGAAAATGCAAAGCCACTGAGGATTGCAACCTCGTGGTGCCTGGCTCACATAGGGTGTAGACCTTCGGCAGTGGAAAATGAGGCTGGGTAAGTAGACAGAAAATAACTTTTCATGATGTGCCCAGCGCTACAAGTTAAGTGGCTTGGTTTTCACCCTAGAAAACATAACCCAAGAGTCTTATGGTTATGTAGATATTATGTAGATATCTACTGGTACTGTAGATATTTAACAGGTAAAATTCGAAAAAGAAATTCCATGATCAAATACATTAAGAAAATTCTAGATTTCCACCTATCACTGTTCCAAACAAATGCATTTGGAGTCTCTAGGAAGGCATTTCATTGTGAAAATTTTGTAAAATATATTTTGCTATTTCTTTATTTGTTGAAGTTTCTCTCTGGGTCCCTGTCTCTTAGGCAAGGCTGATATAAACGATGATAGGTAGTGAAATGCTTCGCAATCTTCTATCTTGACATTTTTTTACTTATTGTCTGGTTAAAAGGTTATTAGTGTTGAAGAATAAAGTTTTCATTTAAGGCAGAAGGCATGGAGGTAGGAAGGAAAGAATAATTTTAGGAAATTATAAGTCACAGAATCATCTTTACCTAGATCCCTGGATCATATAGTCTATTTCTTTAGATATGAATTTTGGATAAAATGAGTTGCAACTTATAAAACCATGATGTGTCCCTGATATATCCTGAATGATAAAATGTATTCATTGTCAATTTGTGGTTTGTCAACTTTTCTCATATAGAAATCAGCGTTTTAGCCAAGAAAGTCTGTGTCATATGCCCCTGAAGTAGAGGACAAAGTAAGTAGAAGGGGGGATGAAAGTCACCCTCAAATGTAGTGCAGAGGCCAGGGAGCCAAGCCAGGAACCCAGAGCTGGAGCCCCCTGAGTCCTCAGAGTGGGTCAAGGTCACTTTACTCAGAGGTGAGCTGAGAACATAGCGTCACCAAAAGTCACCAATTCCAGAGTAGAGTAGAATGGAGGGAAGGGCATGATGGAGGGAAGCACAAAACCAGAAGTAGCTAAGTTGTGTTGCAAATAAGGCCCCCTTCCCCAGTGGCAGAGGGGAATGCAGAAAATGGCTATGATATTTGTGGCACAACATCCTTGATAAAGTATGACTCTGTTGCCAATGCATATAAATCCCAGAGAGCTTTCTAGAGAAGCTAAAGTCTAACACAGATACCAGTCCTCGAATTACTGAAGACAATGGGAGGCTTTTGAGTGTAAACTTGGAGAAGGCTGTGGGAATAGAAGTAGAAAAGAAAAACCGGGCAATGCATTTTTAGGAATGCTTGTAAAATGAACCCAAGCAAATGATGCTTCCTCCTGCAAACACTGCTTACCACATCCAGCCTTTGATTTCTATTTTTAACCAAAAATATGGCAAAAAAAAAAAAAAAGAAATAAAAACTCTGCAGAAATCTTTATGGGAGCCTTCATAAACACATTGCAGGTTGATGTGAACCAAGTGTTAGTCAGAACCCCGGTCCAGGAGACATACTGCACACATCAAGTGTTTTACTATTGTCTTCAGGGAGCCCACTCCCGTCCTGCTGCTTAGATGGGTCTGTTTGATCTGAGGGCTGCGTGGACACAGGAGAGGCATCTTGCTTTCTTGTTCTTCATCTATCTCTCCTCTGTTAAGAGTCTGGGGGATCTGAATTTAAATGAAAATTTTAAAAGTGGCTGAAGCTTGTCCGAGCTGGAGTTCTTCATGGGAATGTCAGTGCTGAATAAGTTGGCCAGATCAAAGCCACAGTCTGTGTTCCACAGGAGCTTTTGAAAACTATTTAGAATAAAACAAGTGGAAAAAAAACCTGCCTTGTGCCAGACTGCAGGCTGCTGCTTAAACACACATCAAGGCACAGCCATAAAGCTTATGGTTAGTCCCTAAACCAGGCCCAGAACTGCCACCTGTCTTGGAATATTTTTTATCCTTTTCTTCCCAAAAGGAATGAGGTCGCCAACTGTGAAGTTCCACCTGATCCTCTCAGCTCCTTTGAGGAGGCTTGCTCGCCCAGTCAGTGTTGCCGTCATCTACGGAAGCTGTACGGTAGGATGAGGAGATGGGGCTTAGGAACAAGTTAAAAGTAAGAGGAAAAGCTTCATAACTGACATTTGTCTTCGTCTGTGGAAGAAGCCTGCAAGATAGAAGATGCCGTGGAGCCGTTTAACCAACAGCTTCTGTGACTGACTATTTTGCTTTTATTTGTGGAGAGCTTGCAAAGATTTTCTCTGTTATAGAGACTTAGCTCATCTTCTAGTCATCTGAGATAAGAGAATCCAAAAAGGCTCCAGGAAGTGTGCCTTCTGGATGCCTTCCAGATTAGACATAGACTATAAAACACAAGACGTCTGTTCTGCTGCAGTGCAGGTGCTGGTAGCTAAAATCAGGGGCTGGTCCTCATAGGAATGATGTCAGTGGAATGCAGAGGTCAGCTTGGTTTGTAGGTGATCCCTGCCTTTGTCACCAGCAGGCAAGGAGCGATGCAAAAAGATAGGAGTAGAATTATAATCTTCAGGAGGCAAGGAAAAAAGTGCCAGTTGGGCTACCTACTCAATTGTGTTTGAAAGATGTGACAGGCCAGGACAGCTCTGAGGGGTTTTGGATTCCAGTACCTGGCCCAGCCCACTCCTCTGCCCATCTTACCAGAAGCCCTACTAGTAACAGACCTCTCCACCTGCACCGAGGCTGCTCTGATTAAAGTGTTGTCAGCACTTCCACTGCATGCCCTTTTCCTTACTTTTAAAATCCATGGTGGCAGTTTTTATCAATGCTGAGCTATGCCTAGACCATCTAAAGAAACTTTCCAGGTACACGTCATTATGTACTTCTTGTGCTTTGATTAGACAGGTGCTTTGGAATGGTCTGTTTCCCTAAACTCGTTTATTTTTAACATACAATTTTTCAGAAAACATGCTGCTTTATGGGAGAAATACCTGTAGTTCCATTTCACTGAACCAGGCACTGGAAATAGTAAAACTTTGAGTTTGGATAAAGAATAAGATGTCCAATGAAACAGATTTTGAACCTGGAACATACTTGATGCCTACTGAATATGTGATCTGTAAACCTACAATATCACTATCACCTGAGAACCTGTTAAATTTATAAATTCTCAGCCTACCCTGACCTATTGAATCACATTTTATTATCTTGTTCAGTTCTCAGTCTGGACCTTGGAAACATAAGACAATATGAGCTTATCTATGGGAATCATGAATCCAAAGCAGCAGCAGGCTTTGTCTATAGAATAAATATATCTCTTGACAATTCAATTTCCATAAATGTATACAGATTCTTTTGTGTCATTTCAATGCATACTTATATGACAGTATTTCTGGGTAAACATATGTTTTTGCTGTTGTTGTATATTGTATAGACTTTCTCATGTAATGGATACTAAAAAGTATTAGCTTACAGAGACTCCTTTTCTTTTTAATTAAAAAGAACGCTCATAGCTTAAAATTTAGGAAAAATATGTATTTCAAGAATCCCACCTGATATCAGCATTTCCTCCCAATACTCCTGACAAGCAGTGACTCAGGTTGTGTTTAAGGATTGCTCGCGAGAACCCTATTTCCTATCAGGTAGCTCATCATTTTTTCAGATGATCTAATTTTTAAAAGTTCTTTCAATGTTGTGTTTGACTGTACCTTAATGGTGTTTAGGATACACTACCCCAAAATATAGCCCCTGCATATTAAAAAACAGCATAGGCAGAAAGGTCTTTCTGATCTTCTCTCACTCTTCTTCCTTAAAGCAGGTCATAAAACCTAGGAAGAAATTCTAATCTTCTGCCTGAAGCAGGTCCTAAGACCTTCATGTAAGAGGGTGCCCTGTCTATACTAGGAGAAAATCATACTCTAAGACCAAAAATATGTTTTTGTTTATGCTACTTTCCCATACTGTCCATGCTACTTCCCTTAGAGAACCCTGTCAAGATGCTATAAGATAAAGCTGATTTTGTGCTTTGGTGCTAGCTGCAGCCATCAGCTCAGTCAGACCTCCCAATCCCATCTTTTATCTCTGTGTCTTCTCTCGTGCTGTATTTTTCTCAATCCCCACCATTCCCAATATGGTTCGCACCCCTTCCCCGTGCTGATTCGTGACAATAAAGCTGTATCTTAAATGTCTCTCACTTGCATAGTTAATTTGATTTTTTAAAACTTAAGTAGAAGACTTTATACATGACCTTGCATATTTCAACATGTTGCTTTGGGCCTATTGTATTATTTTAAAACTGACATACTGATTACATTTTGATTCTGTTCTAATTTGTTAGTTTTCTATAAAATTTTTTTTGCTGAAAAATAAAAATATACACTAAATGAATTCCTATTAATGCTTTTCTATTAACCCCTTCTATTGACTATTTTCTTAACAGAATTTGTCAGACTCTTTCTAGAATTTGTCAGGAATCAAACAGATTACCAACCTATAACCGCCTGTTCTTACCACTTAAATGCCAATCTCCTGACAGTAGTTTGTAACTACTCAAAGATTGTAACTAATGGCTCTGTGGCAACATCGGAAATTATTTCGGTATCCTGAAATAACATAAGGCTGAAGATAAGAACACATGGATGGAAAGCAAATAGTATTATTTAATATTTCTTTCATCTGTCTTCAGATCCAAGTCCCTCTTTCATCAGGTTTGTTATACCCATTTTCAATCTGAGAGGAAAAACTACCATAAATTCTGTTTTTTCAGTGTCATGTTTTAATATAATATGCTTTTTGCCTACCTTCTCTTAGTTCTAGATATACATTATAGGCACTTCAGTTATCCTTAACATTTTGTACACTCCTTGGTTTTTTCCTTCATGAAACTATTCACACTGCTCTGTGCCCCATCTCCTAACCACCCTCAGTCATAGGATGGTTAGGAGATGAGGCACAGTAAGGCACAGAGCATCCCCAGCTGCACATGTCACCCTGTTCCCAAAGAACCTCTTCATCTAATGGAAATAAGATTACAATTTGGGAGGTTTACTTTTATCTTAATTATCAACCAAATATCCCCAATCTTTTCACTTTATTTGCTATAAAGATGGCTCCTCAACATCTTCCCACAAGCTCTGTAAGTCAGCATATGCAAGATGGAAGCAATTTTTTTTTTCCATCACTATTTACTCACTTGTAACTCTTACCCTGGTAAAAACACCATGATCAAACCAGTTACTAAGATGAATCTAGACTCATTTTTCTCCTGAGGCTTTGTATCTAATCACTCAGCAAATCCTTCCATTTGATAAGAAATATTTTTTAGCATTTCTTTCAAACTCAGCTTTCCCCCTTTATCCTCACTGCCACTGATTTAGTTTAGGTATGCACCATTCTTTGTCTTGAAGCACTGCAATCTTCTTGGTGATGTATCCAATCCAGGTGAGTTCTATCAACTCTCCTCCACATCGTCAATATCATGATCTGCCAACATACATACATGTTGTATGCCATACACTCACTGCTCAAAAATCATGTCATACAGGATAAAATCTAAATCTATCATAGCTTGTCAAACCTTGTTTCTGCTCAACTTTCCAACCTCAGAGTTTTTAAAACTCCCATCCTGAACCCTACAACTTTTGCTTTTCCTTGAATCCACATCTGTCTGACATCTCTGCAGAAATGTTTTTCTTATTCTTCAGAATGTCAATACATTCCCTGGTTTTCTTTAAATTGTTTATGTTTCAACAAAATTGAATTTGGTACTCTTTCCTTTGGGCCGCCAGTGGGCCAAATAGATGCTTCTATTACATAACTTAGTAGACAGTACAACAAATATTTGTTTGCATTGCCATCTCCTGGGATAGGCTATGAAACCATTAAGGGTAGGATCATAGCTTGCTCATATCTGAATTCACTCTTCATGCATATATGCCAGGGTGGTAGGCAAAATATTGTGCCCCCTCCCAAAGATGTCCACATCCTAATCCCTACATATTGTGAAAATGTTAAGCTACATGGCAAAGGGGGCTTGCAGATAGAATTAAGTTTACAAATCACCTGATTTTAAGAACAAGGATATTATCCTGGATTGTATGGTGGAGCCAATGTCATCACAAAAGTCTTTAAAAGTGGAAGGAAGATACATAGAATAAGATCAGAGTAATGCAGTGTGAGAAAGACCCAGCCTGCTCTTGCTGGCTTGGAAAATGGAGGAAGGGACCACAGGTGCATTCTAGAAGCTGCAAAAGACAAAAAGATAGATTATCCTCTAGCGACTCCAAGAAGGACCAAACCCCTGTCATCATCTGTTTTTTGCCAGTGAAATCTGTATTCAACTTCTGACTACTAAGAATATCAGATAAGAGATGTGCATTATTTTAGGCCACTGTCCATGGTAATTTGTTGTCCCAGTCATAGAAAACTACAACATAAACTTTATGAGTACATTGGTAAATTGGTTTATAGCGAATTTTTTTTTGCCTACTTTGGGTAATTAAAGTGTTATACATTTAGTATAATAGGGCAAATTCATTTTAGGGGCTAAAGTACTATTAGTATATTGAATATACACATATAACATCTTTAGTTAGATTAGGAAAAACAGGTATTTTTCAGGTACATAAAATTCACATCAACTTTATGCTTTCATTTAAATCTTGTTACATTATTTTCATTCTCTTAGAATTTCTTAAGAATTCAAAGAAAGTACATATCTCATGATTTGACTTCATTGTAAGAAAAAATATCTCTATACTGAAGTGCATTTCTGAGAGAAATATTTGTCTTTCTCAGGTATGATGAAAATCCTTGGCTCCAGTTCCCCAAGTTTTCAATGTGGTTGACTACTAAATCCCGTCACCCCAGTGGGGGGAGTGGAACTTTTGTAAGAGGAGTGTTAAATGGGCATGACACTTCCAAAGTTTCAAGGGATAAAAGTATTTGTTTTCCTGGAGGCTAAAGACATAATTTGGCATTTAGTTTTTCACTAACTTCATGGATCTGAAGTCTAGTCTACGTAGGGAAGAGGAAAAGTGATTACATTCGGTGAAATGGACAAATACACCAGAATTAGAAATTCTGTTAAAATGTTGGATGTCCTCCCCAAGGCAATGCTATAATTATCATAATACACTACCTCTCTCACATTGCTGTGAAGTATAAAACAGAGCAACTTACCTACATTTAATTAGTTGTATTTAGTATTTTTTATGGCCACTGAACAGGGTACTCAGATTACCATATATTAGCATATAATTTGCATATACACCTCAAGGTATTTCATTTTATTGCTATTACCTTTTGTGGCCCTATTTCAGTAATGACTGTAATGGAATACAAAGATGAGATTTCTGACTCGATTCACTTTATAATCTTGAGAGTTTCACAACAGAAAGTTCTATGTTTAAATATAAAATTCTTCAAAAAAATGTCTGTGCCTTCTTAATGCATCCAATCGGCCTAGGTACTTATCTGGCAAATCCCTAATAGGCGCCCAAATGAAAGCATTTACTTTCATTTTGAGCTCAATAAAAGTGTATTTTATAAGTAAGTCTTGGGGTATAAATTGCTTCATGTTTGCTTAAAAGAAAGTTGCACACACAATTTAATGCATCTTACCAGTCTATCAGCAGCTAAAGGCCCAGAGAAAGAAAAATAACGGCTGCAGCTAGAGAATTCAGAGAAAGGTCAGAGGTCAGTGCCTGCATCTGCATTCACTGGGAGACAGAGAGGAAAAATAAAGGGGCTCTCTTTGTTGCAAGTCAGCACTATTTTAGAAAGTGCAGATACTGACTTAATTACCAATGTTCCCTTTTGCTCTGGGGTGTTGCAATGGGCTAATAAATCAATACCTAAGGTCACATTGCTAAAAGCATGAAAAAACTCGGTCTTTCTCGCACTTGGGAGCATTGTTTTCTGCTTCTTTCTCAGCGTTCCTAGCGTTCGATATCAGATAGAAACAGAGGCCCAGAGTCATTACAGAGGGAATCAGAATTATGAAAGCTGATGTGTGAAGCAGGCCTTTTGAACTCCAGGCGGCCCTTCAACTGTGTCCAATCTGCCGTCATTACTCGATTGTTTGCTGCTGATTAGTTTATTTATAATCCTTACACCCATTCTTAAACCTAATTGCATAAATAAATTTTGCTGTGATTATGTGCCAATTTAGAAATGAAGTTAACCCCTTTTTTGTAATTCAAAAGTAATTTCAATGTAATGTGTTTAGATATTTATGCTATGCTCTGTCCACATGCTATGAGATTTCCTACCATGATTTTGTAAAGGAAAGATACCTTGGCCGGTTTATTAAAAACAGGGTTAGTCCTTTTATTTGCAACTTACATCAAGCAATGTAAATTGTTGCCTTTACATTGGCAAACCCAGAGAGACTACATTTCTGGGAAAAGGTAATATATAAAATGAGAAAATAGTCATTGCAAGCTAAAGTAGTTTTAAAATAACTCACTTTGATATTCTAAAGATTCAGAATGGATTTCTGATTTGTATGCATCAAAAGAACTCTATTTGAGATGCTGCTGAGGTGTAGCTCACAGGGTTGACCATACTGCAAGGCATGACCACATCAGGAGTTTCACCACTCCAATAACTGATGCTGCCATCATGGATCAGATCAACCATGCAGCAGGGTGATTTGGTTGTTAAGATAAATGAAGTAACTCCATTGACTTTGCCAGGGGGAAAATGAACCACATAATAGATGTAACATTTTTAAATACTGAAGCTTTAGGACTTGAGCTACATACAAATCTATGATATCTAGAATGGTTTAGTTTTCAATGTATATTCTATGCTTTTAAAATAGTTTTTGGAACCAAGGAGGTGCAAATTATGCACATATGAAAATAATACCAATAATTCCTGCAGAATACCCCCAATTCTCTGGTTTTTTTTCTCAGTTTAAAACAATTTCTCATAAATGCTGACATTTTTTCAGAGCTCTCTAATTTAGTCCAACTTTCTATTTTTCTTGCGCTGTCTAATCTGTTTCTTATAGGATGTAGTTTCTTCCAAAGATCTGCAATGTAAAGAATTCTCCACTATGTATAAATGTTACTTGATCATTATTTCACTGAATCATACAATTCCAAGCAGGAAGATCCCTTGACAATCATCTAGTTTAGTGAAAAAAGATGGAGAGCATCTCATGTTGCTACAAGGGCTCCGATGAAACATACATAGCAATTTGGTAACTAATTCATCTGCATGGAAATTTTCCAATAATCAAGACCCACTTCCTTTAGGGTGGCAAGTGTTTACTTGTGTAATTATCTCTAGGAAGTGTCCCACTGATAAGGCAAAATCCTCTAGCTATTCCAGAGTGGACAAAAGATGACTTAACTTAAAATGGAATGGTATATGTAGTAGCAGCCAGTACTGTCCCAGACTTCATCAGAGAAATGTGAAGTTGAAAGAAGAATTTTATGTGTCATTCTACCATAAACGGGAAATAGATGGAAATACAAGTCGTAATTGAAGGTAGTGTCTACCCTAAATACCGAGGGCAATCTGCCCTGGCATCCAGCTACCCAGGCTGCCCTCAGGGATCCATTGAACATATGCACATTCTATCAGCCAGAGTCTGCCAGCATATAATGTCTCTCTAGGGCTTCACCATTACCCGATTTGAATGCTGAGAAGATGCTCATAATTGCTTATTATGACATTAGACAAGAGAATTCAAGTCCCATTTGATTGTAATGAGTTTGTGGAGTCTCTGTTTTTTTGTGGGTCCAATCACATATGAAATTGAACTGGAGGCATGTTTGTTGAAACAGAACTACTCTCGAAGAGGCGAGCATAAGGCTTGGACCTTGTTCACTTAACATTTTTTTCTTATTAGTTTCAGCAGTCAGTTGGTGGAAGCAAAAACAATATCAATGATAAAATCTTTCAGCAGGAAAACTCAAACTTCTTTCTAAACTAATTTCTTTTCCCAGGTTACCACTGAAATAATTCAGACTTACTGTCTCCACATATCAGATAAGCAAATTAAATAGAAAAGATGTATATATTTTAAATGACAGGCAAAGTAAATGGCAGAATCAGTTAGTTTTAAAACTTAACAAAAAGAAGTCAATGTGTATTTCATATGCAGCTATGTGCAATGAAACCACCTATTTAGAATTAGGTGAAACATTTCTGCAGCTATGTCAGCATGGAAAGTGTTTAAGAAATTACCAGAGCGCCTATATCCTATTTTTTTTTTTAACATGGAAAGTCAAAGAAGCCCTGTTAAGAAGCCCTCATGGCACAGCTACAAAAAAAAAAGGCAAAAGAGAGAGAGGATTGCATTTGATTTCTAAGTGGAAAAACTAGGAACCATTTGAGGTGCTTGGGATTTCATTATTCTGTGCTTTGATAAAGCATCCGCGATTCCCATTTACTCACAGTAGTAACCAGATGGCTGAAGGAGGGAAACAAAGATGAATTGGATTCTAATGGAAAGCACACTGAGACCCCAGGGCTTTCTATTCAGAGCCAAAGCTGAAACTGGCCAAAATGTGGACGCACAACGGGTAGGTGTTACGGGAAACAGCTAGCAGTGCACAGGTGTATTGCTATCTTTCAGTACACAGACACAATATTAATTGCTTGCCCAATTGAGTGGTTTTTGTTTCTTATAAATAAAAAAAAAATGCTGTTGTGGCCATTGTGAAGACAGCAGTATATTTCCTTAATTTCAAGCTTGCTCTGAGTTATCAAATAAATATCTGATTACCAGTAAAGAAAAGCTGTGATTTGTGGTTCTCGTTTTTGAGGGAATGCTCACATGCATTTTTAAAATAGTGCGCAGTATGAGTTTCTCTATCCTATGAATATTAGCGGGTCATTTCACTTGGAAATGGAGCGGTTAGGTGTAAGAGTGGCGTAACTGAAATAAAATCCTGGTTTCTTTCTTTCTTCTTTTTAATCTGTCACTCATTAATGGAGTGGCTTTAGACAAACCATTCAATCTCACAATTCGGCTTGCTTCAAAATATATGAAGCACTGTGTTTTCAAGTTCAATATAATGTTGATTAAATGCTGTATGTTCCCCATAAACAGGCTACTTTGCCATGCTAGGTTAAATACATCACAAATTTACTTATCTAGCATCTCCTTATCTTTCAAAAGAAAATAAGGATGATTAAAACTAACCAGCATCAAGTCAATAGTTCAGTGCATATCAACTCTGTGTCAGGCACACACAGAGCTAAAATGTTAGGAATACAGAGAAGAGGAGATAGACTTGCCACAGAGGAACTCAAAATTTGATAAGGGGACAATCCACCCCCCTCTATCCCCAGCAAATGACGCAGTACCTGCAACACAGATCTCTTAGGGATGCTGTGCTCGGAAAGGGCCTGAACTACACTCTGGTCTCTTCTGCTAAGCAGCCGTGTAACTTCACAAGCCAATGAATGACTCTAAATTGTAGTCTTCTCACCAGCACAACAGGAACAATAGCAGTAGCCAGGGCATATGGTTGCTAGGAGGTTTAAACGCCACAATTCATGCAAAATAATTAGTGTCACACCTGACAGATGGTAAGCAGTAAGTATTAACTGCAGTTAATAACGATTATTATACAATATTATTGTTATAACCAAATAGATAAATGCTTAAATAATGTAAAGATGAATATATAGAGTGTCATTTAATAATAACATAAAAAGATTTTTATATTCTATTGTTGAAAATAAGATCATGCAAATTGTGCTGGACAGAATTGCATCCCTCCCAAATTTACACGTTGAAGTTTTAACATTCAGCGCCTCCCACTGTGACTGTATTTAGAGATACGTCCTTTAAAGCGGTGATTAAGTTAAAACAAGCCTGTTAGAGTGGACCCTAGTCTAATCTGACAGTGTCTTTATAAGAAGAGGAAATATGGACCCACAAAGAGATACCATAGATGTGTGTGAACAAAGAGGCACGAGGGCACAGCGACATGCCAGCCTAGGAGAGAGAAACCAAGCCTGCAAACACCTGAATCTTGGGCTTCCAGCCTCCAGAACGGTGAGAAAGGCATTTCAGCTGTTTAGGTTACCCAGATGGTGAGATTTGGGTATGACAGCCTTAACAAACCAAGACAAAAAAGAAAGCATGTTAAATAATATAAATGAATGCTGAAGTAATAATGTTACACCCATATACCCATGTTTTCTTAGCTACATCAGCTGATGAGGACTTTTTGAATTAGTTTTTAAAATAAAAACAAATGTACAGAGTCAAAAAATACTCAAAACACAAAAGAGTATAAAATAAAAAGTAGGTTTTCCTGTTTACTTCTATTTGAAATGGGTAGACATTATTGTCAATATGCTTCCGAGTAAAATATATTTAACAGAACTATGTTTTATTTGATATACAGGTGGCCAATGGTTCGTATAACCACAAGAATGAACAATTAATCCAGGGTCCTCATTCATCCATTAGTAGCAGCTCAGAAAAATATCCACATCATTGCAGAAACACAAGCCAGTTAAAAGCAGGTATCCACGGTCTCCACGCTGGCTTTTCAGATGGCACATACAATACCACGGATCCAACATTCATCACAGAGCCTGGTGCACAGTGTGAGCTCAACAAATATCTGTCTGCTAATTTTATGTGCTCGATTAATTATGCATCCTATAATAAGTTTTATGAACCAGATACACATGGTTTTACTGAATATAATGAATTTTAATTTTTGATCAGGTCTGTATGTGTGCAGCTAGGAAGTGAAATAACATTTATGTGAGTACTAGGCCTTTTGCTGCACGCTTCCTCATGTCACCGTGTTTAATTCATTCGACATACGTTCATTCTGACACTCAGTGCCAAATTTAAAATTTGCATTTAATTTCCACTGTTCTACAAGTGTCACAGAATCTAAAAATGAGGATTCACTACCTGACAGATAAAATTTGGGGGCCAAAGGATTAATCCAGATCCAATTACTGTTTTCCTCAATTTCCTGAAGATCCTCTACAGTTTACTGAGAAATAGCAGGAAAGGAACAGAATTTTGGAGACTTCATAAGAAATCATAATGCCTGCCTGTCGTGATTGTACTACACTGGGCAAGACGTTTATTCTGAGTATCCTTGTCTGCTGTGTAAATGGGAATAATAGTGCCTCAGACATCAAATAATATATTAGTATTTCTTCCAATGCTTTGTATTGGCCAGTTGGTTCTTTTACTCATCTTTCCTGGGCACTCTAAGGAATCTGCATTCGGGTGGAAGGTCCTTTGGAGGCTGGGCTTACCTGGGTTCACTTGGGCTCCAGTGGGTTTACCTGGACCTTTTTCTGTGTGTCTAACATAGACACGTGGCCAGGAACTCACATTTTCCTTCTTGCACCTTTCCATCTTAAAAATTGTTTCATGAGGATAAAGGAGTTATTTAAAAAAAATTTTTTTAAATATTGTGATGTTCTCTTACTATAATTTGTTTTTGGCCTTTTAATTTTATAGATAACTATTTTGGAGAAAAATCTCTTTGAAAAGACACTCAAAATGATATATATATAGATATATATATATCTTTTTTTTTTGAGACAGAGTCTCACTGTGTCACCCTCTGTAGAGTGCTGTAGCATCACAGCTCATAGCAACCTCAAATTCTTGGGCTTAAGTGATTCTCTTGCCTCAACCTCCCAAGTACCCGGGACTACAGGCACCTGCCACAATGACTGGCTATTTTTTGGTTGCAGTTGTCATTGTTATGTAGGGCCCTGGCCAGACTCAAACCCACTAGCCTTGGTGCATGTGGCTGGAGCCCTACTCACTGAGCTATGGGCACTGAGCTAATTTCTCATTTTTTAAACTACACCTTTAATGAAAATAATATCCAAAATTAATTTTTTACAATTTTAACATTTGTAATTTAGAACATTACTGTCACTTGAACAAATTATGTAAAATGTTTGATTAGAATACCATAATTAGTGATTTTAGTAAGATAAATATAATAGAATAAATTTCTAATAGGCTATGATTTTGTGTTTTTATTTTTTTAGTATTCTAAATTTATCAGACTGTGTCTGATGAGAATATTCAAACATTCGCAATACAAATACAATTTAGTTGTGTTTTCTTCTTCCCTGACTTCATATAAAAATCTCAGTTTTGCAGGTATGTTTATAGTTGTGAACATGAAGACATATGTCTCAAACAAAGACATATTCTATTCATCGCTTTGCTTATTTATACTTTTTTTTTGAGACACAGTCTCACTTTGTTGCCCTTGGTAGGGTGCTATGGCAACATAGCTCACAGCAGCCTCAAATTCTTCGGCTTAAGAGATCCTCTTTCCTCAGCCTCCTAAGTAGCTGAGACTCCAGGCACCCTCCACAATGCCTGGTTAGTTCTTCTATTTTTAGTAGAGACAGGATCTCACTTTTGCTCAGGATTTTATACTTTTTATGTTTTTAGCACTTGTATGTGGATTTCCATTTGTACTCTTGCCCCACGCCCTGCAAATACTAGGGGTGAGTCTGGTTACTGAATTATCTTTAAGCAAATAAGTAGCATGATGAATACTACATTTGATAAAAGTTATTTCAGGGGATTCTACAAGACCATTCAGGAGGCTGGTCTCTTCCGCATAGGCAGTGATTCAACCTGTGGGCTGAACTTCTGGATTAACACTTCTCACATCTTCCAGGATCTTATTTTTGTGAGAAGTTTTAAGCTCTCCAACTACAGATTTCCTTGCCAGAAAATTCACAGCTATCAGCTCATCCTTTTTCAGACTAGGAATTTTGACAGCTCAACCAGGTCTGGATGGATGTGGGCAGAGACCAGAAGGTGTCTTTAGGTCTAAGCAATGGAATTCACACAGCTTAATGTCACTTTTTGTATATTCCATTGGCGAAAACAAGTCACAGGGTTGGCCCATAGTCATAGGGCAGGTCAGTAGGCTTCCTTTTGGACAGGTGAAGAGAAAGGTCAAACATGTAGGATCACAGGAAGAATGGAATGATGCTAGTGAACTGTCATAAAGACCTCAGCCATAATATGACATGAATTTCACAGACTAGCCATGAGCATACTGAGGCACTGGCCTTGCAAATGCATGCCCCAGCACATGTGCCCTGAGAGAAGCCATCAACTGAATTGAAAAGAGACATGCTAGGAGCAGGCTCCAACTCTAAAATAATCACCAAGTGCCCATGCATTCCTTGGCCAAAATTTCAATTTAAAATAGCGCAGATTAAAAATAGCCGGTACTTGACAATGAGCCAAAAATAATGTTTTCTGAAATTTCCCCCAAGATTTCACTGAACATACATGCAATTACCAGTTCTCATGTCAGTACGCCATTCTGAGCTCACAACTGTCAGAATAATATGCTGGTGGGTGAGGTGATTCTCCTAGGTGGTGCAAGTACCAAAGTTTGGCTCTATAGGACTGTGCATAGCAAAAACCTCATAAATTCTCACAGCAACTATTTAGCTCAATTTACATCTTTAGACAACAGTTGCAAGCATAGCTTATTTGATGTGCCTGTTATGTGGATACTGACCCCCCTTATATCTCATCTAGACACAGCCCTCTGGGAGGGCGTTGTATTTTTCTGTGGAGTTGTTACCTCTCAATTAGATGAGTTGGAAACTTAAAATGAGAATTCAACATTTTTGAGGGTTACAAGATTTAGGAAAAAATATTGCACAAGACATACTTAAACAGTTTTGTTATCGTATTAAATCGAAACTTACCCAGTTATTGTGTGCCTATTTGTAATCCTACTCTCTAACAGAATTTTTAAGGACAGGATTTATTTACTTTTTATTTTCTGAATAGGTGGGTAGCTTTATATATAATTGCCCCAACCTGTAAATATCCAAATATCTATCAGCTGGTAGATAGATACTCAGCAATAAAAAGGAATTAACTAATGACACATGGTACACTAAGACAGCTTTTTCCTTTTCCTTCTTAATTATGTTTAATTAACCATAATAATCAGACATATATATGGGGTCTATGTGATATTTTGACACATGTAATGATCAGATTGGGGCAGCTAGGATATTCATCACCTCAAACATTTATCAGCTTTTGGCATGGGAACATCTCAAACTTCTTCTAGCTATTTTGAAATTGAAGCTATAGGATTTAAAAATAAACTCCATTGAGTTATTTGCATCATTACTAGAACCCTAAAAACAAATCTCTAAAACAAACTTCCTATGTCTCCATTCATAATCAATACCTTAGTTCAGTAGAAAAGAACTTTGATGAAAGAATTTCATGAAAAAAATTTTGAGCCCATTATTTCATTAAAAATTTTCAAACATGTCCTTGCCACACATAAGAATAATTTCAAACTCCTTAGTAGGCCCTTTCCAACCCAATTCTATCTTCTAGCTATTTTCCATTCTTATCTCCATGAAACCCTTCCCCATATCTCTGACTGAGCCCCGTTTTCCCAAAATAGTTGATCTATAAAAGTCTTGGGCAAAACAAGAATTCTATGATAAAGTAGAGGTTTGGAAAAACTTGGGTTAAAAAAGTTAGACTACTCAGCTGGGAAAAACTGAAATAATTCTACAAAAACATGAACACCCTCAGTGCTTCCATTCCCTCTATGGATATTTTTAAGGCCTTTCATTCTTTCATTCTGGTGTACAAAGCAAATACTGTACCTATTCATGTCTCGAGACCAAGCTCAATTGTGTGTGTGCAGCCACTTTCATAACCTTTTCTCAGCCCCCAGACAGAGTTCGTCCATTCCTTACTGTTTCCAAATTAGGGTGAACAACTTGTCCCCGTTTGCCCAGGGCTTTCCTGATTTTAGCCCTCAAAGTTTCACATCCGGAAAACTCCCCCACCCACATTCCAGCCCCAGACAAATCAGGATGGCTAGCTGCCCATCACTTATCTAATAGATTTTGACTCTTCAAAGAGTCTATTATTCTATGTCCACTATTATTATTGTCATTATTTATTTGTAACCCTAATGTTATTCCAGTGTCAGATATTTTTTAAATATGTAATAAACATTTCTTGAATGAATAAACTAGAGCTTAGGAGAGGGTTACTGGAGAGAAGAGTGAAATGAGAGAAGGACAACTCAAGAACATAAACATGCTGCAGAGCACTGGAAGAATATCATGATGTTAGTCATGGCCTAGAGGAGCAACTTCAACCCTGCTGTACACCATAATCCTCAGGAAAACTTGTTAAAAACACAAATGCCTAGATGCTACCAATTGAACAAACTCTAAAGCTGCAATCCCCAGGATGCAGACTGGTACTGACCTTTTAGGTCATGGCCTTTTAGGAACTGGGCTACACAGCAGAAGGTGAGCAGGCAGACCAGGGAGTAAAGCTTCATCTCTGTTTACAGCTGCTCCCCATCACTAGTCTCACCACTTCAGCTCCACCAACTGTAGATGAGCTGCAGCATCAGATTCTCATAGGAGCGCCAACCCTACTGTGCATACAAGGGATCTAGGTTGAGTGCACCTTATGAAAATCTAATGCCTGTTGACCTGAGGTAGAGATGTAAAGGGCTTGAATCAACCTGAAAATATCTCTGGCTCCCAACTAGTCCATGGAAAAATTGTCGTTCATGAAACCAGTCCCTGGAGCCAAAAAGATTGAGGACCAATGCTCTAGAGATATAATTCTGGCATAGAATTTTTAAAATTTTCAATAGACTTAGGAAGTACAAGTGTTTATTTTTACATGGTAGAGTTGTATACTGTTCTGGTGACAGGTACACAGGCATAGCATTTGTAAATGCTTTCCTGGATATTTCTAAAGTGCAGCCAAAGTATAGAACCACTGGCTTGGAGCCTCCAAAAGACAGGCAAAAAGCCTGCAGTGGAAGGAATCTGGAAACAAAGTACAAAATTAAAAGGTGTTCAGAGGAGGTGTGAGTCTCACACTTCTCTGATAACCTCACCTTGGAGGATCTCTTACAGTTTTGTGTGTTATGTTATTGCTGCTTCTGGTGCATAATTATCTTCTCAATTGTGAGGATTTCCAGCTAATTTCTAGAGGGATGAAGCTGAAAATCTGAGGGATAGTGTGGTCGAACACACATAGATGTCCTAACAATCTAATGGGTTTGGTGAATCTGTCTTAAAATTGTTGTTAGGAAAAATAAATGGTATCTAAGGCCAGGTAAAGAAAATAGTTAACGTTAGCAATTTTGTTAATATATCCAGGAAATAGACTTGCTCCTGGCAGGCTAAATAAATGTGTACCGCACATGACCTTCAAAACCATTGATCTTAAAGGTTATAAACAATACCCAACTGACCCATCGGTCTGTGTCCTCGGATTAAGAGATCTTTCGAAGTATATTCCCCTTTGTAGTGCACTGCCGCCAATAAGGAGGCCTGCTTTAAAAAATATATATATTGAACCAGGTTATATGTGATCATTAATCACAGACTCTCTCCAGGACAACCATCATAAATACTGCATCTGCATAAAATCCCCTGCTGAAATTGCCTTGCCATCTTTACAGCCTTCCTTGAAAAAGCAGGCACCTTTGGGGGAAAAAGGATTCAAAAGGCACAGAGAAAGGAGACAAAGGACAGAAAATGTGTTGCCTTTTAAATTTTACCATAAATTATTTACAAATTCTAAATGTTTATAAATCACTTTTAAAGTTATTTTATATCATATTTAAAATTATGATATAATAAGTTGGTATAACTGGTATAACATGGTATAATAATTATGATATAATAATTTTAAACATATCTTAAAATAATTCTAAATACATTGGCACTGTGTTTCACAGTACTATGGGATGGTGGTTCTTTAACTTCTCTTTTGTATTTTGGTATTTCTCTGCTACAAAGTATAGGGAAATTCCATATTTTGTGGGACCACAAGCATATACAAAATAATAAATCCAAAATTAAGTACAGGTTATGGAAGCTTCTGAAGATGAAGCTTCATTAGTATCACAGTAAATCTGCTCTGGTCCACAAGCCTTGTATGGGAGATGAGATGTAAATTGTATTTCTTTCCCCCCATTTATTGTTTTTAAAATGACATCAAATTATATAGCCTTGTATAAAATTCCAATAATACATAATTGCAAAAATAAAATTTGAAAGTCCTTTTTCATTGCTCTGCATGTTCCTTTCTAGAGGTTATTGCTTTCAACATTCAGTATGTGGAATGGACCCACTCTTAAATGGTGCTTTCAATTTAAAATGCATTTTCTTCCCTGGCTGTCAGGTGCATATTATTTCAAGGGCTCAGATATGTACATATGTATTGTCAACTCTTGATTATCAAAGGCTGCTATTCCAATTTCTATATTTCCCAAGGCCTTTTCATATTTATCTTTTACTTTAAGTGTGTACCTGATTTGGGGAACTTAGATCTATTACTACCACTAAAAGATAGCCAAATGAGCAACTCTAATGTGAGACCTGGGTTTGTACACCTGCTTAACAATTTAATATCCATATGACCTTGGACCAACTAAACTGTCTTGATATTCTCCATCTTCAAAATCAGGATAATAAAGATAACCAGGTAAGAGTATCGTGGCAAGGATAAAATGAGATGAGGCATGCAAACAACTCAGTACCGTCCTGAGATGTAATACGTGCGATAAATAGAAAAAGCCATTGTACCAACTTCATTGTCATCATTATCACTTTTGGTTTCACTTTCATTTTCAGCAAGGGGCTAAATAAAGAGAAACTACAAAAACAGTTTTCATTGCTTATTAGGAACTTGGTAGAGCTTTTTGGTAGAAGAATTAGAAATTATTGACTGCCATGAAATGTACAGGGTCCTGTGGGAAAATTACTTCCTGGTAACCTCCAAATATGACCAGCATGCGTGTTAGCCCAGAGGTCACAGAACAGAAAGGCTCACAGAGAAAACCATCACACTGTTTGTTAAATTAATTTAAAATGTACCGTCAGAGCAAGGAGAAGGAACAGAGTGTTAACAATCTTGGGGTAATATGCAAGTGGGAAGGACCACATTGCCTGAGTTCTGGGTGCACAGTGTTCATGTGTCCTGTGTGGCCACCATCCACCCTGTGGATGTGTAGTTGTAAGGTTTAGAGCAGAGATTAGAGAAGTGGGGCTCAATGGATGAAACCACCTGGAGTCAACACTCCCTTCCTGAAAGACACAAGGTGAGTCCATCTGGCCAAGAGCTGCGGATTGCCAGTTAGCCCAGTGAGCAGCTGCTGGCAGAGTACACATGGGCCAGAACAACTATTACCCAGGAGGAGCTGATGTAAGGCCTCAGGAATATTTATTGCCCTCTAGGCATTTCCATCCATCATATTCATCTTCAACACACCTAGGTTCAACTTTATGTACAACAGATTTCTCAAGTTACTCTCACCTTTATTTAGTGTAGCCTTTTTAGTTGCTATTTTTATTTTCTACAGCAGAATTGAATATTCTTAAATCAGTGTTGGGGGAGGGCTTCATTCATTTTTGTTCTTGATTTTTGTTTATCTCAAAACTTTCTTAATGATCCATGTGCATTAAGGTAAAGAAGCGCTTGCTTAGTGGGTCAAAGAAAGCCAAGTGGAAGGGGCCAGGCACGGTGGCTCACGCCTGTAATCCTAGCACTCCAGGAGGCCAAGGTGGGTGGATTGCTTGAGCTCATGAGTTCAAGACTAACCTGAGCAAAAGCCAGATCCTGTCTCACTGAAATAGAAAAGTTGAGGCAAGAGGATCACTTGAGCCCAAGAGTTAGAGGTGAATTATGATGCCATGGCACTCTACCCAGGGCAACAAAGTGAGACTCTGTCTCAAAAACAAAAAAACAAGAAAAAAACCTAGTGGAAGGAAAATGAGGTGACTGTTAACAGAGAGAAGAATGCTATTGCCATACACACACACACACACACACACACACACACACACATACACATGCGCACGCAGTTGCCAAACCATAGCTCCATGCTGTTGTATTTGTGACCAACTTGAAAAGTGGCCCTATTTCAGAAGAATCCTCTTTTCTCCAACTACAGAGTTCCTTCTTTCAACTGTCCCAGTGCATTAAAGGAGTATTTCTATACAAATTATAGTCAAATGTACCCTGAGACATGGTGTCCCACATCAATTGAGTTTCTGTGTAAACCAGTTTGTCATAAAAGAGTCATATATTTGTCTGTATAAGGAGGTAAGATGGGACTTTTTTCCTCAGGAATTGTGAGGTCCTTAATTAAATTACTCATGCTAAATAGAAAAAAATAGGTATTTCATAATCTGTTGAAAGTTATGCTGCTATTTTTAAAGTCACAGAAATACTTCTGAGGTACTGTGAAGGAACAATTTATTGTCCCTAGAGATTTTTCTCTCTTGTGGGAAAGATGGGTCCAGGTGAGGCCAGGACTGACTGGATATGGCAGATGCCCATTCCCGAGTCGTGTGGTGGGATAAGAACTTAGAAACCTGATCATTGGCTTTTCTTAGTACCTAGGAACTAGCTGCCCTTCAAATATTTTTTTTTTTTTTGGTGTACCTTTTTATTCCTGAGAAAACTTAAGGAATTACCTGCTCTCTGTCAACACAGGTAAATCTCTAACCTTAAATAATCGTGATATTTTTTAATGCTGTTTTTATGATACTGTATATGTGTCTAAATCAGAGCTCAAACAGAGAAGCAGAGAAGAGTTATACATGTATGTATGTTGAGAGATTTATTGTAAGAAATTGGTTTATGTGATGGTACCAAGTTCAGAAACCCATAGGCCAGGCCATGAGGAATGTCAGGCTGGGACTCTTGGGGTTGAATGGAAGTTGCTACCCATTGGAAGAATTTCTTCTTTTTCAGAAAAGCCTCAGTTCTGTATTTAAGGCCTTACAACAGATCGTCAAATCAGGCTCACCTAAATATCTAGGGCCATCTCTCTTTCTTATAATCAATTGATTATTGACTTTAATCACATCTACAAGGATCATCACAGCAATACCTACAGCAGTGTTTGAATAAGTAGGATTGCTGCTTAGCTAAATTGACATACCAAGAAGTCCATCACATTGTGTATCTACTAGGCCCTATTCTAAAGATTTGTGTATCTACATATATAAACCGTGCAACAATTCTTTGCCTCTACTGAGGCACAGAAGAGTGGAGTATTGCTCATGACTGTGTAAAAAATAAATATTGAACTAGAATTTCAGCCCAGTTGTTCTGGTCCCAGAGATTATATTTCTACTACAACTTTTCTGATGTTCTTTGCATTCTAGCTTCTCAGGACCTTTTAAAAAGTTCTTTCTACAGGGACAGGGCCAAGATGGAGGGCTAGAAGTAGCCTTTACTTGCAGCTCTCAAGGACAGGATCAATATTGTGGGTAGAAGTTCACCCATGGAGACACTTCCTTGGAGAGAACATTTTGAATCATTAGAGAAGGAATGGGAGACACCAAAATCATGAGAGAGGCAGGGGTGATCTGCTGGGCAAGATTGGAGGCTCCCTGGGGAAAGGATCCACACAGGAGGAAGGATGAGGGGAGAGATCCTTACCCTTCCATACTCCCTCAGCAGACCCTGTAATCTAGCTATGATGGGGGCCCCCATAGTAGCAGGCCTCTAAACTGATCAGGCAACTTCTTGGGAACTGCACAGCCTTGCACCTGAGGGTAGACACAGTGGGGTCTCGCCAACTTATGGTCCCAGGTTGTGGCGACAGACATCAAGGTGCACTCTCAGCCCCAGAATGATAAGTCTGCACAGAGGTCTGCTCCACTGCAGCTGCCTTCCCATTACTCCTGCAGGTAAAAGAAGGAGAGAGTAGGGTGGGCACACTCATGTACACTGTGACTAGGTATCAAAAACTCCCAACTCCCCCTACTGACTTTCTCCTAGGGATCTAAGCAGAGCAGGTGCCCATCAGCTCTCACCACCTGCTTCTACCACCTTGCCATCTTGATAGTGCTGCAGCTGCTGAGTAGCACTATAGCAGCTGTCACATTTGGACCTAGAAGAGGGAAGGCTACAGCCATTGTGACTCCTCAGCAGGGCAACACACATCACAGCTGTGGCCTGAGGAACCTCCTTCATGCCAGCTGTGGTCCTGAAAGCTGCCCAGGCACTGGACATGGTCATGCCAACCACCTGCATGTAGAAGGGATAAGAGGGAAAAAAAATAAGGCTTCATTCAACATGATGAACAGAACAGCATCCCATACATCAATACTAACACTCAATGGTCTGAATGTCAGGCTTAAAAGATATAGACTGGCTGAATGGAAGGAAAAATACAACTCAAGTACCTGCTGTGTTCAGGAAATAAAGAAATACATTTAATTCACAAGGATGCACATAGGCTCAAGGTTAAAGGAAGGAAAAAATATATTCCATGCAAATGGAAACCAAAAGCATTAAGTATAGCCATTCTCATATCAGATAAATTAGACCTTAAATCAAAAATGATTTAAAAACAAAAAAAGATGGTCATTATATAATGGTAAAGAGAGGAATTCCACAAGAAAGTATAAGAATCCTAAATTTATATGCAGGTAACAAAGGGGCTCCCAGATTCATAAAACAAATTCTGAAAGATTTAAGCAAAGAAATATACAATAGCATCTTAATTGTTAGGGACTTCGACACCTCACTAACATGCCATTAAAGCAGAAAATGAATATAGAAATAATGGAGGTAAATGAAACTGCAACAAATAGATGTAACAGACATTTCTAGAACATTATACCCCCCAAACTAGTGAATATATATTCTTCTCATCAGCACATGGGGTGTTCTTCAAGACTGATCATATCTTAATCATATCTTCTCCCCACAATTTTGACCTTCTCCTTGAAAGCCGCAAGTAAAGGCTGCTTCTAGCCATCATATCTTAAGCCCCAAAATGAGTCTTAGAAAATTAAAACAAATTAAAATCATCCCATGTATCTTCACACACCATAGTGGAATAAAACTAGAAGTCAATTCCATAAGAAATGCTCAAATATACCCAAACTCATATAAATTCATCTATGTGCTACTGAAAGATCCTTGGGTCAATGATGAAATTATGATGAAAATCACAAGATTCCTCCACCAAATGGAGAATAGGCACAAGTTATTTCAATATATAAGATATAGAAAAAAGCAGGCCTAAGGGGAAAAGTTCATAGCCTTACATGCCTATATATATATATATTTAAAAAAAAAAACAAGAAAATTACAAATTAGCAACTTGCTGTCATATCTTAAGGAACTAGAAAAAGAAGAACAAACAAAACACAAATGCACCACAAGAAAAGAAGCAACAAAAATCAGAGGAGAACTAAATGAAATGGAAACCAAAAAACAATACAAAGGATCAATGAAACAAAAAGGTTTTTTTGGAAATGATGAATGAAATTAAGAAATCACTAGCTAGATTAACCACAAATAAAAGGGAAAGGACTCAAATAAGCTCAGGGAGAAATGAAAAAGGAGACATTACAACTGATACCATAGAAATACAAAATGTCTGTTGAGTGTTATGAAACCTCTAAGAAAACAAACTAGAAAACTTAGAGGAAATAGATAAATTCTTGGAAACATACAACCTCCCAAGCTTGAATCTGGAAGAAATAGAAATCCATAATAGAATAATAACAAGCAGTGAGATTGAAACAATAATCAAGAATCTTCCAACAAAATAAAAAGCCATGGACCAGAAAGATTCACAGCTGAATTTTAGAAGATTTACAAAGAAGACCTGGAAACTAGTATACAGAAATCATTCTATAACATTGAAAAGTGGGGAATCCAACCTACTCATTCTATGAACCCAGTTTAAACTTGATACCAAAGGCACAACAATAATAAACTACAATGAATATCCCTTATGAACATAGATGTAAAAATCCTCAAGAAAATATTAGCAAGCTGAACCCAACAGCACTTCAAAAACATAATTCACTATGTCCAAGTGAGTTTCATCCAGGATTTAAAGATGGTTCAACATATATCAATCATTAAATGTGATTCACCAGACAAATGGAAGCAAAAACAGAGACTATATGATCTTCTTAATAGATATAAAAACACAATTGAAAAATCCAGCACTGTTTCAGGATAAAAACCCTCAATAAACTAGGCATAGGAGGAACATACCTCAAAATTATAAAACCCATATATGACAACCTGTGGCCAACATCATGCTGAATAGGGAAAAGTTGAAAGCATTCCCCTTAAGACATGGAAGAAGACAAGAGTGCCCACTTTCACCACTTCTACTCAACCTAGTATTGGAAATCCTAGACAACATAATCAGACAAGAGAAACAAATAAAGGCCAGCCAAATAGAGAAAAAGGAAGTAAATCTATCCCTGTTTACTGATGGTATGATTATGTGTCTAAAAAATGCTAAGAACTCTACCAAAAAATATCCTGAAATTGATGAATAAACTCAGCAACATTTCAGGTTACAAAATCAATGTATACAAATAGTAGCATCTCTTTATAGTAACAGTCAAGGTGAGAGTCAAACCAAAGACAATACTGCAAAGAAATACTACAAAATACTACAAAGAAAATAAAATATCTAGGGGAATATAGTAGAACTTTCACAGTTGACCACCTTTCTACATTAACCAGGTTAATGGTTGACCTAAGTTTCATAGACTGGACATGCACCACATGTATTCAGTGGAAGACTGACACCTATCTAGTGATCATTTGGAGTATGACATGTAATATTAATTTACCCTCTATCATTTGACCAATTGAATCCACTCTATACCAATGGATAGAGGTGTGAGCTTTGCCCCTTAGTTGTATTATTTTTCTTTAGTATAAGGTTTTTCCTCATGTTTTATTATTACCACATGTTGAATTAACATTCTACTATATATCATGTGTTAAAGAATATTTTTTCAAATGAAAGAACTGGTCTGAATTATAGGTATATTCTACAATTACTAAAAAACTTTATAGTTAATTGAGATATGGTGGCTCAAAGGAAAGAACTCAAAGAACTGACATTGAAGGAAAGGTTGACCTTCTACATTTTCTGGAAAATAGCAGCCAAAGAAAGGAAGTACAATATTTCAATCTTAGCAAGACCACAGTTATCAACATATAAAAATGTAAACATAAGTACTTAGAGAGATATGATAAGGAAAGCAGAGACTTACAGCAGAAAAGGAGGAAAAATTCCTTCAATTAAGTCAATGAAGTCCCATTAAACTGGTTCAAACAAATAAAGGGCAGTTAATACTTGAATCTCTGGGCCTATCACCCAAGAAGTTACTAAAAAATTCACACAGGAATTTGAGTAGCAGATTTTCAAGCATCAAGTAGTTGGCTTGGGAAATTTAAACTGTGATACAAGATCCCCCAGAAAGTCTTGTATGATAAATTCAATGAATTTCCAGTAGAAGTTGTAAAGGAGTTTATCAAAAAGTTCCTGTACTTTGCCAGTGGCTTCAAAGATGATGACATCCTTAATGCTGACACGTGCAGACTCTTTTTCATGCCTGACAGGAGCTTTGTCATGAAGAGTGAAAAATGTAAGAGTGGAATAGTTTCCAGAAACATTTCATAGTTATTCTTTGCACTAACTCAAGCAGAGATAAACTAAAGCTTTTGGTGATTGGTAAATCATCAAAGCCACATACATTCAAGAACCTGAAGCCTGAAGACCTTTCAATCTCTTGGAAATTAAACAAATACACATGGATGACTGGTGTCCTATTTGAGGAGTGGGTGAGGGTTATTGACCAAGAAATGAAGAAAAAAATCATCTTATTTTTCTGACAGTAGACAACTGTCCCGGCCACATGCAAGTGAATCATTTCACAAACGTGGCACCGAAATTTTTGCCTCCAAACATAACTCAAAACCCCAACATTTTGACCAAGGCATCATCAAAATATTTAAAATGCACTACCCAGCTCAGTTCCTGTAGTGAGTCACTACTGAAACACAAACCTGTGAACTGCCTATGGAAGCAACTGAGTCCACTGCATCAGTTAATGCTCTGGATGCTGTGCTCTGGATCAGTTCTGCTTGGAATAAAGTTTGGCCAAAAATAATACAGAAGTGTTACAAGAAAATTAAATTTGTCATAACCCAAGAGCATTATGTTTTGGCCCTATCAGACTATCCATCCCCCAATCTAGTCCTTGGAAAAATTCCAAGGACTAGATTTTTAAGCTTTTGTTGCAATGGATGATGAGGTGTCAACCTGTAAGAAACGTGACCCAGAAGCAATTTTCCAAGCAATATTGTCCCAAATATAGACCAGTGCATGACGTAGCTGATGAACTAGAAGAAGCAAGTGAAAAATGACACAGAAATTGCAGTGCCTCCAAAGGATGAGGATGTCAGGCATCTGATAATGCACTTGAAGTTATTTTCTGTGGGAAAAATGCCCAGATAAACTGAGTAGTATAGCCAGCATTATGAGTAATTTCTCCACTTATGTTTGTACTAAGAATAAGAAATAGCTGCAGATTGACTCTTTTTTTCAGAAAGAATGATTCAACCATGAGAAAATAGTAAATATATTGATTTTATATGATAACTTATGTATGACTTTACTGTATTTTGCTTATGCATGATTTTGTATGATATTTTGTAATAAATGCTGTATAAGAAAGTAAAGTACATGTATGTATCAGTACAGTATGCCTAGTTCTTTGTGTTGACCACCTTCATATGTTGATCAGGTTTTTTGAGACAGAGTCTCACTTTGTCATACTCAATAGAGTACAGTGGTGTCATAGCTCACAGTAACCTCAAATTCTTGGGCTCAAGCAATCCTCTTGCCTTAGCCTCCCAAGTAGCTGGGACTATAGTCGCCCATCACAATGCCTGGCTACTTTTTTAGAGATGAGCATCTTGTTCTTGCTCAGGTTGGTCTCTAACTCTTGAGCTCAGGCAATCCACCTACTCCACCACCCAGAGTGCTAAGATTAGGCATGAGCCACTGCGCTTGGCCTACTGACCAGTTTGTTACAATCAACTGAGTGGTCAACTTACAGAGGTTCTACTGTATATTTAAACAAGAAAGTAAAGGATGTCTAGAAGGAGAACTATAAAACACTCATTAAAGAAATTGCAAATGACACAAACAAATGGGAAAACATCCCTTCCTCATGAATTGGCAGAATCAACTTTATTAAAATGTTCATACTTCCCAAAGTGCATTAGCGATTCCAAGTTGTTCCCATCAAAATACAAACATCTTATTTCACAGACCTATAAAAAGCATTTCTAAACTTCATTTCAATGCAGAAAATCTCCAAGTAGCCAAAGCAAAAAGAATAAATCTGTAGGCATCACATTACCTGATTTCAAATTATACTACAAGGTTACAATATTCAAAACAGTATATAATATTCAATATTACTGTTGTGAATGTAGAGACATAGACCATTGGAACAGAATAGAGCATTCAGACATAAAACCAGATAGATACAACCAACTGATCTTTGGCCATTTGACAATAACATACACTGGGAAAAGGAGGCCCTGTTCAATAAATGGTGCTGGAAAAATTGAATAGCCAAATGCAGAAGAATTAACTAGGACCCCTATCTCTCCCCACATACAAAAATTACTTCAAGATGGATTAAAGTCTTAAATATAAAATATGAAACTATAAATATTTTAGAGGAAAGTACAGTAAAAACTCTTCTAGGAATTCTTATACACAAAAATTTTATTAGTAAGACGCTAAAGGTACATATAATAACACAGATATATAAATAGGACCTAATTAAGTTAAAAAGCTTCTGCACAGCAAAGAAAATAATCAACAAGGTGAAAAACAGCCTACAAAATGAAAGAAAATATTTGTAAACTACACAGCTGATAAAAGACTAATATTCAGAATCTATAACAAATTAACAAATCAGCAAGACAAAAAAAAATCAAAAAGTATGCAAAAGACAAGAACAGAAGTTTTTCAAAAGAAGATGGAAAAATAGCTTAAAACATGTGAAAATGTACTCAATATCACTAATTATCAGGGAAATGAAAATTGAAAGTAAAATGGGATACCACCTTACCCCTATCAAAATGGCAATTATGGAAATGTTAAAAAAAAAAAAGATGCTGACATGGGTGAAGAGAGATATGCTTTTGGTGAGATTGCAAGTGAGTGCACCCTCTTTGGAAACAGCATGGAGAGTCTTCAAAGAAATAAATATAGACCTATCATTTGTTCCGGCAATCCCACTGAGGGAGTCTACTCAAAGGAAAACATTATTTTATTAAAAAGACATCTGCACCCAAATGTTCATTGCAGTATAAATCACAATTACAAAGATGTGAACCAACCAATCATTCACAAATGGATAAGGAAAGTGTAGTCTTTATGCACTCACACACACATAGACACTCGGTTTGATGTTCACAAACTCGCCATCGTGTGCTTATGGTGGCAGCCACTGTTCAAACAATTTGTCAAGATTTCATAACTTTAGCATATTGACGTCTCACAGCTGTGTTCCTGTCCATGTGTATCAGTGGCCAGCTGAGTGCCATTTATTATGTTCGTTGTGTGTTTTTACGTACAGTCATGAAATGTCAGATCTTGAATTAGAGCAATGAACAAACATAAATTTTCTTGTTAAATGTGGCAAGAGTGGAAGTGAAGTCAGGATATGTTAGTTCAAGTTTATGGTGATAATGCCATGAAGAAAACAGCAGTGTACAAATGGATTAAAGATTTCTCAGAAGGGAGAGGAGCGTCACTTAAAGTGAGGTCAGAGCAGCCAATAATGACCAGAACTAATGAATGTATTGCAAACATTCATTGAATGGTGCATCAAATTCATCAGCTGACTGTGAGAACAGCAGATCAAGTAAACATCAATAAAGAAATAGGAAAATCTTAACTGAAAACCTTGGCATGAAAAAAGTGTATGCAAAAATGGTCCTAAGGGAACTCACTAATGAACAAAAGTAATGGAGAGTCAAAGTTTTTCAAGACCTTTTGGAGAGGCAATATGATGTTTTGGGCCATGTTATCACTGGTGATGAAACATGAGCATACCAATATGACCCTGAAACAAAGCATCAAAGTGCACGATGGAAGTCAGTCAATTCTCCAGGACCAAAACACTTTCATCAGTCCAAATCAAGAGTCAAAATGATGTTCCTAAACTTTTTGATATCAGAGGGATTACTCCTTAGGAATTTGTACCAACTGGACAGTTAACCAAGTTTACTATTTAGAAGTACTGAAAAGACTGCACGAAAAAGTTAGATGGAAATGACTTGAACTTTTCACTAACGACTCAGTCATGGCTCTTGCATCATGACAATGCACCAGCTCACACAGCACTGTCTGTGAGGGAGTTTTTAACCAGTAAACAACTGTACTGGAACACAACCACCCCCCACCACGCACCTGATTTGGCCCTCAATGACTTTTTTTTATTTACATAAAGGTAAAGGAGATATTGAAAGGAAAACATTTCAATAACATTTAGGACATAAAGTGTAATATAATGATAACTTTAATGGTCCAGAAAAAGTCCCAAATTGCTTTGTAATACTCAAGTGACATTTGACTTCTGCACTTACAAGAGGTACAAGACACAATATATGATATAACAAATGTTATTGGTATATGTTGAAAATTACAATTTTAAGACAGATTTTTCCTTTCTTAAAAAAGTGTATGCTTTTTTTTTTTTTTGGCACCCTCTGTATTTAATATCGGCATCAATTCTAAGTTATTTTGTTTAAACTTCAACAACTGTGTTTATAATTTATTCTACAGGTGGGACAACTGAGGCTTGGTTAATGCAAGGTTCATCCTAAACTGAGCCCCAGTGGCAGAATTAATAATATTAGTAACAATTCCAGAAGGAATTGTTGCATGCCTCAGATAAAAATCTCTTCTGCTTGGAAATGGAAGTGGGTAATGGAAATAAGAAAAATTTGGAAAGAGAAAACAGTAACTAGAACCCAAGTTTATTAATAGTATGGAAATTATCTGGGGAATTAATCATTTTATATAGAGTTTTTCAATGAATTATTCCCAAAGAGAAGACTAACTTAGATTTGTATAAGGACTTTGTTATGATTTAAAGGAAATGATGAAGGCTGCACCTGTCATTCTTTTCTAAGCTATCAAGCCTATGAGGAGATAGGCTGTGCTCACCCATCCTGCCCAGGAGAAGACCTGAGCAGGCAGATGTGAACACTCCTGAAACTGTTTACTAACCAGAGGGAGCTGCTCTTACAATCCTGTAAAGATGACTTCTGCTAAAAATCCTAGCAATATCTCACCTGTCCTGACCTCGGGAAGCACCCACAACTAAGGAGGCTTGTTTGCGAGATGTCACCCCTCACCCCAACGTGTCATTTAGAAGACCTGTCACTTCCTCCCTTCCCCATTGAAACCTGACAGAGAAACATTTCATTCTCCAGATTACTGATCTGGGACAATGAAGGATAAAATAAAACTGCCATAGGAAAGATACAGGTTTATTACTTATAAAATTTCTACCCGTAAATTGCTTCTTTCTTTCCTGCTTGCTTAATTCTTATTTCTTTCTTTCAAAATTATTATTTTAAATATATAAAAACAAAGTAACATGTCAATGTATCTCCCACTGAGAACAAGCAGATGTTGGCATGGTTTGCTTTATTTGCTTTAGATATTTTAAAAGATATAAAATATTACAGAATGAGAGAAAGCATTACGCTCTGCTTTTTCCATCTTTTATTCCCAAGATGAATGACTGTTTTCAGTGTGCTGTGTACCATTCCCATCCATTTCTCTATGCTTGTGCTATCTAACTATCCATCAGTGTTTTAATCTGTCAATCTATATACCCATCCAGCATCTGTCTATAGGCATGATTCTGAGGGTTGACACAATACACATCTGGAATCTTATTATATTCATTCTTTTGCAATTAACTTATTCAATTTTGTGTTTTTGAAATTTATGCATGATGATACTTACAGATCTAGTTCAAGCATTTTCTTTTTGTCTTATATGTGTTTTGTTCGCTGTTCTAAGTAACAATGCAATAATCATCAGTATATGACCTCCCATGAACATCAGTTACTTTCAAGAGGGAGAACTGCCTAATAACAGGATGGTTGAGTTATCTGGAAAATGTATTTTGAACTTTTTTGGAATACACAAATTGCTTTCCAAAATGGTAGTACTGATTTCTTCTGTAGCAGGCAAGAGTACTGATTTCTTCTGTAGCAGGCAAGGTGTAGACGAGGCTGCCATATACTGTAGGATGCGGGTGGCACCATCCTATCTGCAATTAGGTGATTAGCACCCAGAGAAGTGGTGGAAATCTGCACCCTTTGTGTAAGAATTCTTTGCACCCACCAACCTCATCAAAACTTCTGGTTACCATATTTATAATGTTTTTCTAATTTATAAGGGCATGCCATTTTTTTGTTTGTTTGTCCGTTTGCATTTCCCTAATTGGTACTAAATTTGATTATCTTTTCATATGTTTATTTGATAATTTTGATAATATTGTGAATTGCCATATTTCTATTGGGTTTTCTTTCTTCCTATTTATAGAATTTCTTTGCCAATTCAGTGTATAAATCCCCTATGATTTGGCAATATGCATATTTACTCCCATTTGTACTTTGTCTTATATCTCTTTTGTCAAATAGCAACTTTAAATTCTTGTGAAATTGAATGTATCAATCTTTATTTTATGAGTTATACTATTCAAGGAATTTCTTCAAGAGATTTCCACCTACTCAAATGTAATAAAAGTTTTTGCTGTTTGTTTTTTCTTTCCTTTTTACTGTTTTTATAACAGTTTTTATAACTTTGCTTTTCATATTTAGGTCTTTAATGTATCTTAATTCTAGAGAACTGTGTAAAAAGGAAAACTTACTTCATTTTTTCCGTCTGAATAACCAGCTCCATCTACTGAATAATCCATCCTTTTTCTGATACTGATAATGCTACTTGAGTTCTTAACTTATATTTCTCATTTTTCTTTTCTATCTTATTAATATAATTTTTTGTTCTTTCCCTGTGACTGTAATTCTTACAGCTTTGAGCAACTCTTGATATTTTAGATTTAAATTTTCCATTAAATGGAGTTCCTTGAAAAGGCCTGTGAGTAATACAATAGAAAAACAGGAAATGAATGAATTGATATAGTAGAATTTCCATCTATATAATGGCATGGAGCCTTTCCTTCTATAACCATGGTATATTTCTCCATTCTTTTAGGCTTTCCTTTTTCAATATCGATATAAGTTCATAATTTTTGTTATAAACCTATACATCTATTACTGGATTTATTTTTATATAGGTATACTTTATTCTATTGAAAATTACATTTTAACTATTCATTTTGAAATGATTATAGATTCAAAGAAAGTTGCAAAAATAGTACTGAGGAGTCCTGTGTACTCAATGCTAATTTGCCCCCAATAGTAATATATTCATTCCATAACTATAGTACAATATCAAAATGAGAAAATTGACATTGATTCAATCTTAGACCATATTCAGATTTCACCAGTTTTACATGAGCTCATTTGTGTGTCTAGTAAACCATCTTTCCAAGGTTGAGACATCTAATTCGTGGATATGGTGGCATGTGTACCTCTGCAGTTTTATTACATGTTTAGATTCACGTATCCACCACCACAGTCAAGACACAGAACTGACCTTGATCTCTTGCACTATCTCTTGATAGTGACATAATACTTCCCCACCAGAGGTCCATTATCTGACACCCTTACTTTGTTCTCTGTACAATCTGGCAATTGTGAGAGTAATGTAAAAATGGAATCTTTTTATATGTATGTAATCTTTTTGGGATTGCCTTTTCTTCACCCAGAATAATTCCCTTGAATTGCGTTACTGTGTCTAACAATAGTTCGCGCCTATCTATTGCTGAGTAGTGCTCGAAGGTAGGGATGTGTACTGCAATGGTTATGTACTTAGCCATTCACCCACTGGAAGACAAAGTGTTGTTTCTAGTTTGGAGCTATATGTGAATGAAGCCACTATGCACATTTGCATAAAGCCCTTTATGTAAACCTAAGTTTTCATTTCCTTGGGAGAAATGCCTACGAGTGCAGTTGTTCAGTTACATGATAGTTATGCACATGGTTTTGTAAGAAACTTCCATATTTTTTTTTTAGAATGACTATACTATTTTATATTCCCACCAGCCATTCATAAGAGATTCAGTTTCTCTTTATCATCACCAATATTTCCTATTTTCAATAGTTTTTTTTATTCTAGCCATATCTTATGATGGTTTTAGTCATTTTTCTAATAACTGATGAAATTGAGCATCTCTTCACGTGCTTAGTTGCCAACTATACGTTCTCTTAGGTGAGATAATCTATTCGTGTATTTTATCTGTTTTCCAATTAAACTGTTTGTTCATACTGTTCATAGTTGATAGGTTTTTTTATATATATTTCCTAGATATTAGCCATTTGTAGGATCTATGGTTTGCAAACATCTTCACCTAGTCTATAACTTGTCCTTTCATCCTTTTTATGAGGTGTTTCCCTATGAACAGTTATGAACATTTTCTTAAAATTTGTGGTGAGGTCTGATTCTTTTTTCCTTTTATGCATCATCCTTTTGCAGTCAATTCTAAAAACTCTTTTTGTAGCTATAGGTCTCAAAGATTTTTGTCTTATGTTTTTTATAGTTTTTAAATTTAAGACTGATCCCCTTTTTGTGAGATTTGAGCATAAAGTTCATTCTTTTGCTCTTGGACTCCCACTGCCCTAGCACCATTTATTGAAAAAATTATCTTTCCTTCAAAGAGTTTCTTTTGCACCTTTGTAAAAAATAAAATATGTTTATTCTTTGTGAGTCTATTTCTTAGTTCTGTGGTCTTTTCCACTATCTATGAATCTACTCCCCTGCCAAAACTGCATTATCTTAATTACTGTAGCTATATAGTAGGCTTTAACACTGGGAGTGTGATTCCTCCCACTTTGTCCTTATTTTACAAGATTTTATTTGTTCTTTTAAGTCTAGTGCCTTTACATTAATTGCTTAGAAAAAGTTTGTCTATGTTCACAAAAATTCTTACAGGATAGTAATTGAAATTATGTTCAGTAAATAATGTTGGGAAGCTATAAATCTATAAATCATTTTTACTATGTTGAGTCTTACAATCCATGAAGATAGTATGCCTTTCCACTTATTTAGTTCTTCTTTAGTTATTTTATATCCTTATAAATTGACCCATTTATCTGATCCCTATTGATAGACAGATTTGGAGAACCTGTGTTCTTTCATCTAAAATACAGGAAGGAAGTATATTTAAGGTTAAAGAGAAAGGACAGAAAAAAGTCATAAAAACAATATAAGTTCCCCACTATGGATGTTGAAATAACTAATATTTATTTAGTACCTCATCTTAGGAAAGTTATATGATCTTTCTGGTTTTTTAGTTTTCTTTTGTAAAGTGGAGGTAATCACAGAGTTCACCACTAAGGAATGTTCTAAAGATTAAGTGAGACTACATGTTTAAAACTTAAAACACTACTTAGTGCACAGTAAGTGCTCAATACATTTTATTATTTTGCTTATTTCCTTATCATCTAAATAACTAGTACTATTGTTATTATTTGCTAAAAACTTCCCATAGGTTATATCACAACAACCCTGTGAGGTAAACCATATTATCATTGTTGAGAAAAGTGAGACCTAGATGTGAAAATAGAAAGGAGCAGAACCGAATTTCCAACTCTGGCCTGTCTGGTTTCAAAGCCTATTCTTTCACTCAACCTTCTTAGCTTCAGTTTTCCAACCATATCCTGAGGAGCAATAACTGGTACATGATATCTCTAAATTTCTTTGGATCTCCAAAGAAGGTCTCCATGGAAGAGATGCAGAAAAATCAGAAATAAGAAGTTCTTCTATTAGGCCTCACTCATGTGTCTACAACTGGACTCTAAATCTCTTCTCATTTGGTTCTTAAAGATAACTTATTAGTATTCACATGGTAATTTCTGGTCATCCATCATGACAGTTATAATGCCTTTTACAATAAGCAGGATATCACTTATCTCTTGAATACCAATGGAAGGACACTAAGAAACAAAGGAGACACCCTGGTGTGAAAAGGATAGAGAGGTGCATATATAAGAAAGAAGGTGAAAACATAATATTTTTTAAATGAAAGATGATTCATATTTTGTATCAGGAAGATTTCAGTTTGAGCATGACCTTACACTCTTTATCTATCTTAAGCACACTGTAAATCTCTAAACTAGAAAACAGCCTGGCACATGGGCTTCTGGAAGTTTTGCTAGAAGTTGGTCCAAGGTATGTTTTAAACCATATAAAGAAAGAGTGTTATAGCCTGTGGAACTGCTGTTGATATTTTCTCATATCTGGCACAGTGAACTCTTGCCAACACCTTCTAGGTTTACAGACCTTCTGCCTCAGTTGTTTGCTACTCACAAATTCTAAATTAGGGAGAGGCAGAGATATTTGGGTAAAAAAAATATAATTTGTAGGTTGTATTATAGAACAATTAGTCAGAAGAGAAGTGAGAATATATAAAGTGTATCATAATTGTGTACATATAGAAAAAGAAAATTTGGTAGGTAAATAGGGTTAGTTAGTGCAAAACTAGCTACTTTAATAGAAAAGCCCTCAGGTCTCAATGACTTAATGAAAGAGCAGGTCATTTTTATTCATGTAGAGTCCAAAACACACCTTGCTGAATCTCAGATCACCTTGCACATTGCTATTCAGCAGAGAGCCAGGAATTTTCTACATTATGGATCCACCCTCTTTTTAGGGCTTTATAGTTCTCTAACATCTATCAACAGAAGGGGAAAGAGGAGAGAGGATTGTGCGTGAGCACTCCTCACTTCCATTCACATACTCTGAGCTATAAATTAGTAATGTTTCAATACCTGACTACAGAAGACGATGGGAATGACATCCATTATGTACCCAGAAAGTAAATAATGAGAGTGGTTTGGTGTTTACCACAATGGTCTCTGCTACAGTGAGTTCATAAAAGGGAAGGGAGCCTGTATAGACTTGGATAGTCTCATCTGGAAGTTAGACTTAACGTTGGCAGTCACATTAAGCCCTTTTCTAGGACTCCAAAAAGTCAAACTCAATGAAGGAAAATACAGAAAAGGTGTCACTGTGATTCACAGAAGAACCTGGTGAAGGTGTTTTATTAAAATGTTTCTACTTTTTACATCTGTGAAGCCTGTTCCAGATGCAGATTCCACGGTTGTTCATTCTCAATATTTTGGGATCTTCGCTGCCCATCATTCAAGTTCCAGCTTAAATGGCATAGCTTCAGGGAGGCTTCCTCTCGCATTACCTTTCCTGAAACTTTTCCCTCTCTAGTATGCAGTCAGTCCCTCTACAGGCTTTCTCTGTTTTCTATACTGGCACATATATTTTCTCAACAAATCATTATTAAATGAATAGCCAAAATATATGATCCTATCTCAGAAAGTAGAAATATTTTCTCATTGTCTATGAGTTTGTAATAAAGTAGAAAGCCACCAATATAGTTATAGTTTTTTCCCACTCCTAAGAAATATCAGTACTATATTAACTTATCAATACTTTCTGAAGTAACTTTTCCATTTAACTGTGTCACCTTTATCCATTCTAAAGCAATTCAAAGAGAGTCCTTTAACATTCTTTATGTCTAATATGTCTATGTGAGGTCAGAAAAGGGGAATGTGTTCAGACAATGAAAAGTACACCCAGGAAGATTATACGACGGATGATATAGGGCAACTATATAAAGTTGAAAAGAAAATGCTATTAGCAATAATAAATTTTAGATGTGAGTATTTTGGACATCATTATATGTTTAATTGAAGAAAGAAGTAGTTATATTTTTATTGATGGATTTGCAAACATAGAAATCTAGGATTTAAAAAAAAAAAAAAACTTTGGTCTATTTAGTCAAGAACTAGCCAACTGCCCTTGGGCAAAACACAATCTAAGGTATAAAATTTCCTCTTTCTTTAAGATATTTAGGCATTTAAAATAATCTGAATCACATTTCACCTCATAATTAATGTAGATAATCTCTTATGTTAGTCTCCAACACAAAGACATCTGTCTCTCTCTTTCCTTTCTCTCTATACTTAGGAATTAAATAAATTAAATTGCTGCCACAGGCTTTACACTGTCACTTTCTTTACATTCTGCTGTTACAGGTTTTCTAATCATCCCAAGTACTGCTGGCAGGTACCTATGTATTAGAGTATCTAAAATAAATTTCAGATTGTAGCATCCCATATTCTTGAGGGGCATCCATTTCGTCAACTCAGATGGTTCTCGATGAGTAAGGGTGCTTTGCTGGAGATTCTTCTCATTCGTGCTTGTTAGTCCCTCCATTTCCACAGACCACAAATGCAGCACATTCTCCTGGTTTATCATCAGGTTTCTTCTCCCAGTGGAATGTCTCAGTGGCACAGCTATGCTTTTCAAAGCCAACCATTGAATCCAGGTTTCATTCTCCTGCCAACTCAATGCCTCATTGATTTTCCTTTATTGTTTCCAAATATATTGTGTGGATAAATGAGTGGTGGACAGGATTTTGAGAGTTTGTATAAGGATTTAGTGTAGATAAAAATCCAAATGTTTGGGTATTCATACATTGCTTATCCGCTCTCTTTGGAAACCAGTGGGAAAACATCCAAGAAGAGTCTTATATCCTTGCCAACATTTCCTGCTTTGAGTTGGGTGAAAATAGGATGCAGTCCCACTTGAATACTTACTTACATGTTTTTAATTTTGGTCATAGCCAGAAAGTGCCTCAATAAGCAAATTTTGGAAACACACAGGTAAATCAAACTCAGTTTGGAATTCTAAGAAGCCTGCATTATGGCTTATAAACACATAGATATGCTCCCATTTTTGTCTAGCATGCCTGTAGTACCCAACAGTGGGATTTAAAGCAGTGGTTCAAAAGTTGTGAATCTTAGCTTTGGAAAAGTTTATTTTATAAATCTGTGTGGATACTTTGGTTCCCTAGTTCTTTGATTGGCAAAATGTACATAGTCTAGCTAACAATTTCCTCAAAATAAATAAAGTTTAGTGCTTTATACATAGGAAGTTAGAAAATTGTGGGTAGTTTCCGACTTTCTCTGGAACCACACTTGGTATACAGAAAGATCCCCAGTGGTTCAGATGCACAGTATCTGCAAAAGGGCCATTATCTGTATGAGTCAATATGACTAAGTACCGAAGTTGACACAGCATGAAGAAAAATTAAGCCACAGTATCAGAAAATAGATCTATATTATCTTTGTGGAAACTTTTCAGTAAGTTTCTTACTCCTTACACTCTTAAATTCTGCTAACCACCAAATCCTCAAACTCTATCTTATATCGCTCACTTAGTCAAATACCTGGAGGAAGTCTTCTAGTTTTTATGACATCAAAATTATACTTAAAGTTCAAGACTAGCAGCATTCCTTTCATTTTAACACTCAATGACATGTTATTATTATATAATGGTTAGTATGTTATTGATGTGTTTCCCTAAAGTTTAGCCACCTATACTTTTCTATGTTTTTTGGGGGGTCCGGGGCCAGGTTTGAACCTATCACCTCTGGTATATGGGGCCAGCACCCCACTCCTTTGAGCCACAGGTGCCGCCCAAGCCACCTATACTTTTCGTAAGATTTTTCCAAAGGTCAGCTGAATATTACTTATTGGCTGATCCTTCCATAATAATATTCTAACCACCCCACTACCTGCTTATCTTTATATGTACACTAAGTACTTCCTACTTCCTCTGCTGATGCCTCAGACTAAGAACTCAGGTTTAGTGGATCTGGATGCTCCAGTCCTACAGAGGAGACAGGGGAGCAACTGAGATTTTTGGAGATACCAGAAGGCCATGTTCGCCCTGTAGTTGTAAAACCTCTGTATAAATCCTGTGGTTACTTCCCTCAAGAGTCCAGCTGCATATTCTTCTTTTTACATAATTATTCCAGTTACGTAATGCCATATAGCAAATGGTAATGTTAAAAACCACATGGATAAGTTTCTAAGTAATCATGGAAATAACTGAAAACAACTCAGTCGGTGACTTTATTTATTTATCTATTTATTATTTTTTTGAGACAGAGTCTCCCTCTCTTCCCTGGCTAGGAAGCTGTGACATAATCATAGTTCAAAGTAATCTCAGTCTCTTGGGTTCAAGTGATCCTTTTGCCTCTGCCACCCAAGTAGCTGGGACTACAGGTGCCACCATGCCCAGATAGTTTTTTTCTATTTTTAGTAGAGACAGATTCTCACTCCTGCTCCAGATGGTCTTGAACTCCTAAACTCAAGCAACCCACCCACCTGGGCCTCTCAGAGTGCCAAGATTACAGGAGCAAGCTATCGTGCTCGGTCTGACCATATTTTTTAAGTGCAAATTTCTGAGAATATGTTACTTTAAATGTCTTACTCCAAAATTTTTAAGTAATTTCTATAAGAAAAATGTGTGTTCATTCTACCACATAAATTATTAGTAGTTTTTTGAACTTGAGAGCATAGAAAAATTTATGAAGCATGTATGTGTTTCTGCATTTGTTACAGGGATGACATTTGGTGGAATCCGCTTATAATTTTCCAAATCTTTATTTAGTTATGGACTAAGCCATTTTGCTGTCTTAAAATCCAAAGAACGAATTAATTGTTTTATCTGAGAATGAGAAGACTGATATTTGTGCTTAGGATAGTATATGTGAATAAATATGTAACATTTATCATTAATTAATAATAACTCTATTATTAAGATCTGCTAGATTCTGGGTATAGCCAGTTTTTCATTATTAATTTATATAAGGTCTTCACACCACTGAGCCAGCAGACAAACTTCATTTTATTCACAGACATGACTTGGGCTATTTGTTCTAGTAGAACAATCTTTCTCCTCAAATCAAATAGTTCATCCTGCCTGGGGGGATAGCTCATGCCTGTAATCCTAGAACTCTGGGAAGCCAAGGTGGGTAGATGGCATGAGCTCAGGAGTTTGAGACCAGCCTGAGCAAGAGTGAGACCCCATCTCTACTAAAAAGAGAAAAACTAGCTGGGCATCATGGCAGACAACTGTAGCACTGGGGCAACCAAAGCAAAAGTATTATTTGAACCCTGAAGTTTGAGGTGACTGTGAGCTGTGACACCATGGCACTCTAGCCTGGGTAAGAGAGTGACTGTCTAAAAAAAAAAAAGTTCTTTCTCCTCTTTAGACCTAAATATGAAGGTAGCCAACTAGTCAGATGTCACACAGCAAAAACTCACCAGATATCATTTGTAAATTTTGATACTACACGTGTGTCTTGTGCTTATACATCAGTGGGATAACAATAGTGGAACTTACCTTTCCACTGTTTTGTAGAAACCCACTCAAACTAGTTTTCATGCTGTTCCTACTTTTAACTAGGACATACAGAATCATTTAGTGCAAGCTAAGCTGCATTTACTTGAAATGCTAAAAATGTTCTGGGCGCAAAACGAAAGATTTTTGTTTAGTCGATATTGGTCATGAATTTCATGCACTCGGCAGCCTTTTATGGAACTTATGTTGCAGTCTTTCTTCATGCTCCCTTTACCCAAAAATATACTTATTATAAATGTTGGCCTGCACATAGCAAAAAAAAAATGATGACATAAGGACCTTTGCTTGGTTTATGTTTTCATGTTTAATTATTTACACACAGCATGTACGTATTCGGGCAGTTTTCTTCCATGACTCCAAAGAGCACTCTTAGAGGGTGCAAAATTAGGAAACCTATATATATCTCCACTGACATAGGGTTACCTATTTTTACTTCTATTTTTGGTGGCCAGTGCTAGTATAGCTGAACAGCCCTTTCCCCCGTATCTAATTAGAGGATCAGACACCTGCTTCCACGGGAGGTCACAGACTGCAGCATTTAATAGGCAGAATTACCATGTTTTGAGTTTTTTAAGTCCCAATAATATCAAAAAAGGACTTACAGAGAAATTATTGTATCCTTATTCGTTGTCTTCTCATTTTTCCTCATGGGCACTCTCACTAATTTTGCTTTTGAAGAAAAATGTTGAATGTACATATATGTTTATTACTTTAAATGGACACATGACTTTAAAAGAAAAATAATTTAAATGGGCAATTTTCTTACAATGAATCAATATGCCAGGGGTATTCCAGAGAGAGGTCTGCTTAAAATATTTAAGGAAATATTTTAACATTCTGAAAAATGGAAGTGCATATACATCTTGAAAGGGGAATAGGAGCAACAATGTCTGCTTACTTCACTCTAGCAAGGGCTAGCGGAAAACATCAACCCCTTCTCAGATAATAAATTCCAGTGTACTAAAGTGTTGAAAAAAATGAAAACTGTAAAGAAATCTCAAAATGAACTTGAGAAAGAACTGCTCAAAAACTAAATTATAAAGGAGACAATGTCAAAAAGTAGAAGTTTATTATGTGTATCTAACTGCAATTTGAAATTATTAGATTCAAACTACAATTATGAAAGAAAGATACTCTGTTTCTGAAAGATTTTAAAAACAGATGAAGACAATATTTCCTGCTGGGTAAATGTCTTATGGAAAGATAGATAAATGATTAGCATGCTATTTTTTGTTTTGTTATTTTTTAATTTTAGTTTTAATTGAATAATTGTGTATTATCGTACCATAGTACCTTTAGGAGGTATGTTGTGATGTTTTGATACATGTTTACAATGTGGAATAATTAAATTGGCTAATTAACAGATTCATCACTTCGCAAACCTATCTTTTTGTGTTAAAAACATTTAAAGTCTACTCTTTCTGTGACTTTTTTGCCTTACATTTATTCACTTTTTTAAATGGATATACTTGTTCGTCAAATGTCAGAATGCTATGAGGTATATATCTTTAGTTTAAATGCTTTGTTTTTGTATAAATTGAGTCAAAGTTGTAAATACAGCCTCAATCAGATAATGTTTACTATACCTGAGAGGTGTGAATTTATTCAGGCCCTCCTCACCCCTCTGCCCAGCTTGATTCTCATTGAGATTTAACTTCCATATGTGCACTTAAGTGTTATTCAATTATTTCCAATCTGGTATTGATTACATGTGTCTATTTCTCTGTATCTGTTATGTTTCACTGAGAAGAATACAGAACTAACATTTAACCCAGCAATCCCACCGCTAGACATATGCCCAAAGGAAAAAAGGTCATTTTACAAAAAGGACGCCTACACTTGAGTGTTTATAGCAGCACAATTCACAATCACAAAGATGTGGAATCAACCCAAGTGCCCACCAATACATGAATGGATTAATATATGCTTACTATGAAACTAGGGTACTACTGAACCCTAAAAAAATGGCAGTCTGGTATCTTTTTGGACAATCTGGAACTAGAAACCATTTTTCATTTAGCAATTTTGAATTATATAATGCATTACTACTTGTTACATTCTGTGCGACAGATCCGTAATGCTTATTCCTTCTGTCTATCTGAAGTTTTGTACCCCTTGAGGAATAATGTAAGTGCATATACATCTGAAAATTGCAACCACTCACCTTCTCCAAACTCTAGTACTGTCATTCTACTCTCCACTTCAACAAGTTCCATTTTTTAAAATTCTCCATGTAAGTGAGATCATGTAGTATTAGTCTCCATGTGCCTGGCTTAACATAAAGGCTTCTAGTTTCATTGATGTTATTACAGATTATAGGATTTCCCCCCTTTTAAGACTGAATAGTATTCCATTGTCCACATATATCACATTTTTCTTTCCTCTTCATCCATTGATGAACACTTGGGTTGCTTCTATACCTTAGCTGTTCTGGGTAATGCTGCAGTGAACACACAGGTACAGATACCTCTCTGGCCTACAGATTTCAATTCTTTTGAATACATACCCAGCAACAGAATGGCTGGATAACATAGTAATTATATTTTTAATTTTCTGAGAATCTCTGTCCTGTGTTTTATGACTATATCAATCGATCATCCCACTAACAGCACATAAGGGTTTCCTTTCCTTCACATCGTCCTCAACACTTGTGTTTGCCTTTGAATAATAGTCATTCTAACAGGTGTGAGATAATATAGCATCATGCTTTTAATTTTCATTTCCTTGATGAGTGGTATTTGCCATTTGCATGTCTTCTTTTGAAAAGTGTTTATTTTAGGTCCTTTGACAATTTTTGATTAGGTTATTTGATTCCTTGCTATTGAGTTGTCTATTTTGATTTTTCTATTTTCAATTGCACAAAAACTTTGTGGCCACCCTGTACATTAAGTATTATGATTTTAATACTGTTTTTCCCTTTCTTAAAATGGGTAAACATTTTTTGGTACCTCTGGCACCTGTATAGTGGGTATGTGTCTATGTGTACATATGTCTTATGATATTTGACCATTTCTTTTCTTACAATGTAGGCTAGACACTTATAATTTATGAATTAATGACACATAGCATTGTTTCATCAGTTATTTTTCTTTTCAAACCATAGAGAAACTGATAAAGGGAAAAAGTTGATAATTTCATAGTGGGTTATTTCTTTGGTTAAGCACTGAAAGAATAATTCATGCCCAAACCCCAAAGATATTAAGAATATATGTGCAGAAATATATATGCTTTAGTAATTTAGGACTACTAAATTGCACATTAAAAATATCCATATTTTTGCAAATAGGAATTTCACTGCAAAGCAGCCTAATTCAGGGGTATAAAGAAAATCTATCCAAGAAAAAGAAAATCACTGATTTGCCAACCTGTTAAATCAGATAAGAAAGAAATTCTCTAGGAGAATTCTGAAGAAATTTCCATGGAAAGAAGATTTCTAAAGAAAAAGTTATGTTTTCTGGTGAAACCAAAGGAATTAAAAAATTGATTGTAAATGCAAATATTTCTGCCAAGAGAATCTTGTTACTTACAGCATAAGCTTGCCTTGAGAACTCTACTTTTTCTTTTAAGTAACAGCAGGAGTACGACCCAGAACAGGGTGCCAGCCACCAAAGTTGTTGGAGGAAATAGCACATGGGCTGCAGAACACAGGCCAAGAGAGAATGAAAATACAATGTACAAGGAAAAGGTGTCGTCAAGATCTAAGCAGATGGTACAAACGAAGCACTGGTCTAAAAATGCAGGCAAAAAGGCAGAAGCCAGTTACACGATATTAGGCTGTAAACCAGAGAAACCAGAGTACATCTATCAGGTTCAGAACATGCTTACTGACCTGGTGGCTTTTATAGGTCACTTTTAACCTCATGCCTGGGTAGGGAAGGAAGTTATTAAGGCCACTGATCTGGTTCAACATGATGAAGACATCATCTGATCTTTTTTTAGTTTTACATATGGCCAGAAACGGAATAAATAAAAGTTCTGGGTGTGTGTATGGGTAACACATGCACAAATACTCACACACCCACATTTACAACCATAGTTAAGAGGCCAACAGAACACAATCCCAGGCTCCTACAGGGCAAGGTCTGCAGTATTTTTTCATTTGTTTTTAATCTTTATATTTTGAGCATCTAACACATTTTATGCTTTACTATAAATGACAAAGAACTTTTGTCTCTTCCACTAACATGTTCTTTGCAGCTCTGTTCGTCAGAAGAAAGCAGTTACACTTGAACACTTTTATGCCAAAATAATAAATAACATCTTTTCAAAAAGTTGCCACTGTCTTTTTAACCTTAAAGCTGCTCTTATTAAAACAAACAAACAAACAAAAAACCTACTCAAGTTACCCTGTGGCTGCAGCAGAGAGATACGTGAGAGCCTTCTGGGGAGACAGAGATGTTCTACTTCTTGATCTGAGAGGTCATTATGTGGCTATACCCATAAGTCCAGTGCATCAAGTTGAACACTCAAGATCTATGTACCTGGTGCATGTCAGTTATCCTTCCAACAGCAACACGATGCAAGCCAAATAAAATGAATCATTAGGCCAGATCTGGGGACAGGGGGGACGTCTACATTTATCAGAAGAATTCATTGCAGAAATCATTTGGCTTAGCTCAAAGAGCACAACAGAGGTAGATTGCTGAATAAGCATCCAGGGATGTGAAAAACAGAATAAAAGGCTTTTGGAACTGAAGTCTTCATGGCCTTCTGCATCAGCAACAAAATAACGAACACATCAGGTAATAGCTAATTGGCAAAAGAGCCATCAGTACACTTCCTCAAACCTTCCCTGATGTCACATGAGCTCACCTTGCTTACAAACTCACTTTCTCGAGGTTTACACAGCATCTTCTGTCCACTCCGTGACAGGGTATAATTTCAGAGACATTACTTTGCCATTGAGCGAGCACAAAAAGCCTGAGCCTGGCAGTTCTGAAGACAGGCCTATGCAGCCATTTGTCAGCCTCAGGAGCAACTGCCCGTGTATTTTTTGTCAGCATGGTTCCCAGAGCATTTGAGATTCTCAAAGTGATCTGGAACCAGGGTTTTGAGGACCAGTCCCAAGTTTGTGTGAAAGCATACAGCAGAGTCCCTACGAATGAGCCGGCCTGGGGACAAAACTCTGTTTAGCCTCTTTCCCTGCCACAGGTAGGGACAGGAGATGATCTAACATTCAAATGAGTCACATAATACCAGCAGCAAAGAAAGTTATCATTTCTTAGTTCACTTGTAAAACATTCAGGAAAAAAATTAAACAAATATGGATTATTTTTATAATGAATGCAATCTTCTTAGACTAATAGCCAGAGAAGAGCTATGATTGTTATATGTCTAAAAATCCCAAATGGCAAAATATAATTAAAGTTAGAACTGTTGAACAAATAAACCTGTTAAATATATAATATTACCAGGCAAAATAGTTATGTGTTTATCATTTTGCCACTGTAATTACGCTCACTACAACTCTTCATGCATATATTAATATCTTGCTAACATTACAGAGGCTAAAACATAAATTACAGAGAACTGAACACGGTTTCAACAAGAAAGATCATGTTAAAAATGCTTGCTATTATAAACAAATAAAGACCTTTGGATTTAATGTTATTACTAATTATGTTACAGAAAAGTAAAAGATTCTTATAGCTATGCATTATATGTACTGGTCTCAAATGAATAATCGTTTCATACCTCCACATGGATATCTGGTTTTGAAAAGTCATGCAATTATCTATTGCAGGTTTCTTGGAACGTAAGACACAGAAATTGTTCAATTTAACCTGAAAAACGAAACGCCAGGAAATGAACCTAGGTTGCTCTTCCTATGTAAATAGAAGACAAATATTTTCAAGTAATTTCAAATAATTTTCAAAGATTATGAATAAACTTTAATTGGATAGATGTGAGTTAGAGTGGGTGTGTTAGTTATTAAGAGTCAGGAGAGGTCAGGAAATTAATTCCCTTGGGGTGGAACTCTGTATACCAAAATAATCAAGAAGAGACTTTGAAACGATTTCTGAAAGCTTGTCACAACTAGTGCCAAAGATTGCATGGGAAAAATATTTTTTAAAATGTTACATGTAATAAATAGCAAAAGAAGAATAAAATTGAGAAAGAGGAGGAAAAGAAAAGGAGAAAGCAAATGTGTCTGCGTATACAGCGTATAACAAATCTACATTGTTGAGTTAATAAAACACTGTCAATGTCACCAATACAGTATAGAAACAAGGATAGGAAAAATTTGATAAAAATCACAAGTATTTAATAAAACAGCAATAATTAAAACCCTTTGCCTCGAAAACTTCCTATTGTTAACCGGTTTACTTTTAGTTAGAACATAAATTAATTTCCATAAATTACTTTTTACCATTAGCACAGCTATAAAATATGGAGAGCTTAGAAAAAGACATAGCAGAGTGGACACACTGGCTAAACCATTGTGATGTACCCTAATCTTATCATGATTAATACTTCATCATCATCATCATTCTTTGGAGGGTCAGTTTTCATTGTATTTTATTTTGAAATTATTTGAGAATTAAATATTTTATAAAGTGAAAAGTAATGTAATAGTCATTACAAATGTTTGTAAAATTCACTTCTTTTTTTTTTTATTAAATCATAGCTGTGTACATTAATGCAATCATGGGGTCCAGTCCTCTATGGTTTATCTCACAAGGGTACAAGTGAATCTTTCTAAAAGTAGAATATGAACGTCTTAACACAATAACTAAGAAAATGACATGAAGGCTAAGTTAACCAGTTTGACGAAAATATTTCAAATTCAATTCTCGTAGAACAAATGCCATCCACGATCATTTACGTTAGTCACCGTAACTGTTCGGTTAATGACATAAGTGACTGTGACCACTCTGACAGGTACAATTTAATGACCACTGTGCCTATGGTTTTAGAGTGTGAAGTTCTATGTCTCACATTTGGATTTTAATCAAATCATTTGCTCAAGCCATAACCTTAAACACCTACCAATTTTCAACAACTCAAATTGCTCTCATATTTTGGTAGATTTAACACTTAAATCATTTTGAAGGTCATTATCTAATCAGTTAATTTATATTTTGGGGCAAAATATAGAATAAATCTAGATTATCTCAAAATGGAAACTATTTATATAACAATTGATCCCCAACTTCCACATACATCTAAGGCATCTCCTTAAACAACAACAATTCACTGTTTGCTTAAGCCAGTGGTTCTCAACCTTCCTAATGTTGTGGCCTTTTAATACAGTTCTTATGGGTCATGACCCACAGATTGAGAACCACTGGCTTAAGCCTTGGATAACGATTAAGAGTTTTTTTATGTTTTTAAAATTTCACAATATTAAGGGGTGTACATTTTGTTTACATACCTGTTTTATTTTTCTGTACAGGTTGAGTCAGAGTGATAAGTATGCCCTTCACCCAGATAATGTGCACTATATCCAATAGGTGTGAATTTACCCATCCCTTCCTCTCTCAACCCCAGCTTGATTTTCATGGAGATTTACTTCACATGTGCATGTGGGTGTTGACCAGTTAATTCCAATTTGGTATTGAGTACATATGTGTGTTTCTCCATTCTTGTGATGTTTCACTTAGAAGAATACTTTCTAGTTCTATCTACATTGTCACAAAAGATACCATTTGATAGACCCCCATTTTTATGGCTCAGTAGTATTCCATAGTATGTGTATACCATATTTTCTTAATCCATTCATTTATTAGTGTGCACTTAGGTTGTGCCCATGTTTTTGTGATTGTACATTATGCTGTTAGAAACATCCAAGGGCAGACATCATTTTTATAAAATGACCTTTTCTCCTTTGGGTATATGTCCAGTGGTGGGATTGCTGAATCAGATGGTAGGCCTTCTTTAATTTCTCTGAGGTATCTTCACACAGTTTTCCATAGAGGTTCTACCGGTTTTGAGTCCCATCAACAATGTATAAATTTTCCTTTCTTTCCACATCCATGGCAGCATCTGGTGTTTAGGGACTTTTTAATATGAGCCATTCTTATTGGAATTAGGTGGTATCTCATTGTGGTGTGGAGTTGTATTTCCCTGATGATTAGAGACATTGAACATTTTCTCATAAGTTTGTTAGCCATTAGTGTATGCTCTTTGAAAAGTTTCTGTTAATGTCTTTTGCCCACTCATTAATGGGGCTGTTTTAAGTATGACTTGAAAAGGACTGGATCATCATTCTAGCCTCATTCTTTGCCCTTTTCTCTCCTAAACTCACTGGAACTGATTTGATTTCCCAAATAACCCTGTTACTTTACACCCTGAGCATTTGTATGTACTCTTTTTTAATGGAGATATTCTTTACTTCTTCAATTTGTTATCTCCTGTATAACTTTCTTTCAAACCTCATTTGAAACATTACCTCATTCAGGAACTCTTGTCTGATGCTGAAAACCCATTTAGAAGCCCCTGTCAGAGCTTTCATAGGGTAATCAGTGGTACAATGTGTCTCTGCTGTGGGATCATAAGCTGTTTAAGGACAGAGACCTGTGTTATCAATCTTTAACCCCTAGGATTTATCATTTACCTGATATAGAGCTGGAACTTAGTAACTCAAGAAGGTTGAATAAATGGAAATGTCAAAAAAAAAGGAGAAGGAGAAAAAAAAAGGACAAAATGAAAAGCAATTACTGTTCTAGAACTGCCATATACCACTCTATGTCAAAATCCACTCGATACTTGTAGTCTGACCTTTAAAATTTCTCCAAGCTCTTTTATGTGTATTGCCCATGCAACACATGCTGCATCTTCTTGCGCTCAAAGTGAGGACCTACAGTTCAAACAGGTGTTAAAGATTTGCTTAAACACAAACAGGTAGTTAGTTCAGGGCTGGATCTAGATCCGGGGTCCTCAAACTTTTTAAAGAAGTGGCCAGTTCACTGTTCCTCAGACCACTGTCCCTCAGGGCCGGACTGTGAGCCCCAGGACGAGTTGGCTGCTAAGCAGGCAGGCAGCAGCGGCAAAAACACAGGGCGGGTGGGATAAATGTCCTAAGCAGGCCGCATGTGGCCCAGAGGCCATAGTTTGAGGACGCCTGATCTAGAGCTTATAACGCCTAGCCAGTTTCCCCCACTACACTGCAGTGTGCTGTGTGCTTTAGAACAGAGACACGTGTCAGGAGGAAGGAGAGGGTAACAGAAAAACATCACACATAGCTCCAGAACAATTTTTAGGACACAAAAACTTTTGTATGATAAAAGTACAGGAAAAAAGATATTTTTTTCTAGTTTGAGTACATTTAAAAACTAGAACAAAACTAGACAATCTTACTAAATTAGGCGGGGAACTAATTTTCAAAGAAGAGGGGTAGAGATACACAGCCTTGGAGATGGTAGCCAGGACGCCATGTGGCACTTGGAGACAGAGTAGTACTGAGTAGGAGCTGTCCTGAGCTTGTGGAATTCCCTGTGGAGTGCACAGGGTACAGAAATGGGCAAGCAGAATGGGTTTCACTTTATCTGCACAGAGTGAGTTCAGGCACGGAACAAAACTCTGGGCCAGATTACTTGGCTGCTGTCATAAAGAGGCCATGGAAGTTCAGGTCGTCATCGAAAATATATGGTTTGAAGTCTTTCCAAGGTGTTGGCGGTTTCTGAAGAGCCATAACCACAGTGGTACGGGGCGTCACCCTGTGCCGAGAGTCTCAAGTATTTTCAATTATTCTTGGAGGATAAGACCAAAACTCCCAGCTTGCTTTAACTTGGTACCTAAACTCAGTGGATGTGTGTTTATCTCTGCAGGAAATACTTGGGAGCGGAAGTTCCCTTCTCTTTATGGAAGAATGGATTTCTTCATTTGTTTACTTGAAAAACAATATCTCAGTTACTAAATCATCTTAAAGGAAAGACTGAAGTAGGACATAGGGCCACCTGACCTGGAGGGAGCTATCCCAAGCTGGACAGCATTACTCCACATGCTCGAAGTCCCACCACAGACCTTGGGTATCAAAGCCGCTCTTAACTGAGACTGAATCCAGGTCCGTTCCCTAAGTACTACAAGAAGTTTCGTTCCACTCGGTAGCTAACTGCCTATGTGACATTGGTTATCCTGTTTATCTCATCCTTCCACCCACATAAAACACTACGGTACTGAGAACTCACTATAGTGAATAAGTTGGAGACATTTAGTTGAATATCATTAGAGAAGCAATGGAGGGAGTGGCTGGACACAGGCAACTCTCAACAAGCAACAGGAAGCAAACAGAAGCCCTCAAGGGCCCAATGAGTCCTAGGAGGCCTCTTATCAGAAAATAAAATGAAACCAAAGAAATCGGAACTTTTCCTCCATAGCCATGTTTGGGTCTATAAACATATTACCTAGCTATGAACCTACCTTAAAATGTTATCATCATCAATTGTAGCCAAGGATAATCTCATAATGGGCTATTATACCCAATAGTAATACTATGTTAGTAATTTTGGGGACATATATCAGAATATGAGTTTAAAATGTTGGAACCGTATCATCCTTTAATCTTTCATTTTCTAACGGAAATTCATTAAATTAAACCCATGTTGTTTTGCCCTTGCACATAGTCATAACATCCCCCAAAGTTAAAATAATCCCTTACTTACTTGCTTATTTCCAAGGGCCCAATGTAAAATATTGCCAAGTGCAGAGACACAAACACAATACCAGTAACTATTTGAAGACTATATGCAAGAGACGTCTTGCAAATAAATGAATAAATAGTGTGAAAATGTCCCGGGCACCTCCTTTACAAGATTTATACAGCACAAAAAGGATATGGAGAACCGAGAGTAACTTAATATATGTAAATGCTTCAATTGGATAATTCAGGCACAAAACTATGTGGTAGCTTGGTGCTGATTATTTTAAATTTATGTTTTATGCATTTCTATTACATGTGCTAATTGATTTCTTGTTTTCTGCATTCTCATAGCTCCTATGATACCCTGTCATTAAAATGATTGTACAAAATATCAGGTAAGCATTAATCTGCAAAGTTTAAACACTGTGTTTGTTCATACCAACCACCCCAAGGCAGGGTTCCTTCTCATAATGAGGTGTTTCTTAACAGCAGGAGAGAGTGTTTTCACAGTGGCTGTGACAAGAGTATTCTGAGACCGACTTCTCCCAAGTGCATGCTGTCTGTGTCTGCTGTTGACAGCACCATAAGCTCTGGGTTGAATTCTTGAAATTTCCTCTGGTTTGATATAAATGACCTGAGCTGCTGAGAACGTTCCTTAAGCTTGCTGAGGAGAGTTATGGTTGATTTCTTTGGTTGGTGCACTCTATTTTCTCACTTAATGGAAAGGGATGAGAGAGGATGCAGCTTTGTTTAGCTCTACAATGGATGATTTTCCAGGTACTTTAATGCTGTTTGGAAAGAGAATCCTGGAAATCATTTCTTGCTGTATTTATAACTTTCTCTGCATTTTCAGGGTTTCTTATTCAGTGCAGCTTTAGAATTAAAATGTGTGAGCTCACTCCTCATTTTCCTAAGACAAATATAACCACTTCCATCTTGGTCATTGAACCAATTTCTCCTTTATGCAGGCAATCAACCAGGGGTCAGGTTTATGATCATGTGGCAGGCATTTGACTAATGAAAAACATGAAATCTTCCTAGTTACTTAGGTTGGAAGAGTTTGTGTTATTGTCCCAAGACCTTTTGGCTCTAATTTATCTGACTCTTTCTGTCTTTTCTTCAGTGGGGAGGGATGATATGTTTCAGTTATTTCATCACATCTGGAAATTATAGAGGTAATAGCACTGGCATTCGTCCTCCCTCAAAGGGATCCAGGTTGAGACCATGTCACTGCATATATCTGGGAGGAAAAGTATTAGGTAGAGGCTTTTTTTTTGAGTAAGAGCCTCATCATCTAAAGAATGGTTTGAATTATATTTTGAAAGATATGTGTGCAAACAGTGCTAATAATCAATTTTCATTTTGCTTCTGGCTCTACTAATGATTGATTTCTTCTTTATCTTTATCCTCAGTTTTGCCTGTAGACTTTCCTGTCCCACATATCTTTAGGGACTCAGAGATTTAGGTGTAGTCAGTGGGGACCATAGGAAAGTTCTTTTATTCAGAAATGTTATTTACATTTATATCATGGAGGGTACTCCTGCCACTACCTCTGTAGCAAACTATTTCTAGTCTGTGCAAGAACAAGTACACTCATAGCTGTTGCATGCAATGGAGAGCAGAATAAAGAAGTGCTGAAACAAAGAAAATGAAGAGTCGAATGGCAAATACACTAATAATGAAATGCATGAGCAATTCTACCTGTGAAAAGTGGGGGAACAGAAATTGTGGTTTTGTTTGTGTGATTGTCTGTCATATTTAATTGACTCAAAATAACATATAGGATGCATTCCTTGCCTGAAGCTCAGAATTTCAATTCATCAGAGAGATGGGACAATTACAAATAAAAAGATGAAAGTAAGGTAGTGAGGTGAGTAGGGGAAGGGAGAGAGAGAGAGGAGATACAGTAGTTCACAGAGGTAGATGGGTCACTGGAACAATTGTTAACAGGAGCTCATTTGGAATATTTCACTGTGCCCTGTGCCATCCAGATGGATTTTTGCAATTCCTCTCGTTGAGCAAGATCAATCTGTTGTTTTTCCCTTTATCCTCCTACTCTTCTTTCTGCTTTGCTTGTAGCTTACTGAGTGTGTATTCTGTGTTGCTTCATTATGCTTATGTAGAAGGCTGTGAAGACCTGTCAGAATCCCATTTAGGTTGCTAGTCGTGGGCTCATCAACACCTGGCAGGTTTGTTCTTCTATCCTCTGGTGTGATGCAAGCAGCTCTTTGATTCAGGGAGGCAGGCGCGGTGTCAATAACTAGGACCAAAGGTAAGCCCACGGGTGTCATTGTGGTGTGATTTGCAGGAAGCAGGGCAGGGGAAAAGAGAATGCCAATTAAGTACAATACAAGTGTGCCATGTATATGTATGCCTAGTGAGGTTTGTAATTCTCAGGCTTTTAGATTGTGAATAATTGACACCCCTATAAAGTGGATCACTGTAATTGTCCCCATCACCGAGGAGGAAATTGTCTTGCACTTTGGAAAAGCTCATTTATTCTCTGTGTATCTTTCTTGCATACCCAGGTACTTCCCAGGGGCGCTGTAAGGACCAATTACTAATTATCTGGAAGAGCTCTTATGCTCTGATGAGATCCTTTGGAACGTAGGTGTCTGCGAAACAGTGATGATACCTTCTCCATGTTTTCTGTAACACTTGGCAAATGGCCAGGCACCTTTGGTCATCTCTTCAACATTTTCTGAATTAAATGGAAAAAGGAAACAGCAAGACGGAGGAGAGCAGGCACTCCATCCAGCCATGATTAGGAAGCTGAGACCACACCAGCACAGAAACCGACTGCATGTGACCTTCTAATTAAAATGATGAAAGATAAATAAATAATAGCCTAGGATGATAAAAGCAATTGTATTTGGAAAGGGTCTTAGGTGTATCAAGCACTCAACCAGGAATAATCAACCTGTGGGTAAATACCCAAAAAACAAAATGAGGAACACCACACTGCAGTATCTAATGGAAACAACACAAATAACTTAAGGAAGTGCAATGATAAGATGGAATCCGTGTGCTGGAAGGCTTGGGGGTAATCCAGGAAGAACTTCAAGGCAGAGTTTTGACTAAGGTGGCGGCATGGCATGATGCTGGACTACGGAGCACCCTCTGGTTTACTGAGTGATCCTAGCAGGGAGGCCGGCAGCAGGGTGAGTGTGGGCATACTTTCGAGACTCATGCCCAACTGACGCAGCTGCGCAACTCTGATTAGCATTCTTAATCGCTCCCTATTTTCCTCAGTACTAAATTTGGGAGATAATAGTACATGCCCACTGGAGATTTAGGAAAGATCAAATGAGATAATACCTGTCCAAAAGTGAGAAGAGTCTCTACACATAGTAAATTCTCGGTAAATCCATTGTTGTCATAAACGCTTCACAGATGCCCAGTAAGAAAGTAATGATCTCATTCACACCTGGGAGGACAAAGCTGGGGGAGAGGAATGAAGAAAGAGTGGTGCCTAAGCCCTTCCCCTGATGCCCCGATGCCTGGCCCTGCATATCCAGCTTCCTCCACTCAATCAAAAAGCCCCCGATTATGCAGTACGTTAACAACGAGGATCTAGTAGCACCTTCCCACTCACGTGTCCATTTTCCAAGATATCTGTGCTTTCTGCAGGTCATTTCTCCACACTGGGGTGACAGTGTTGGAGAGGGAACAATGGGAACACGAAGTTTAGAGAAGTGATGGACAACAAAAGCAAAATCAAGACGCAGAGTCCTCACCACACCGCACTTTCCGTGCTTGCCTTTCCTTCCAACAGAGCGTTACCTTCCCGGCTTCCCAGCAGTCAGCTTTCTGTAAAACACCCCCTCACCCTCACGCTCCATTTGTTCTCCCACCGCTACAGTTTGCTTTCTACTCCTTGTCTCACAACTGTACTCACCAAGGCCCTCAGGGCCGCCCTCCTTAACTGATGCCCCAGCCGCTGTTCAGCCTTTGGAGCCGTGGCTTTCCTGCTGTCGTTGATACGTCGCTGGCTTCTTTTGAAAGTGAATTCCTTCTCTCGCTAGTTGCCTTTTACATCTTCATTCATTTCTGGATTTCAGACTATCAGTGGTGGACGTCAGGAGGCTTGGGAAGTCAGAAATACAGCAGGAATAGTCCCAATCCTCTTGCTGTCCACCAGATATTCTGCTTTCCAGGGCTCTGCCTGTCCCTTGCTCCCTTAATCCCACCTGCAGAGAAGCCCCCGTACTCTGGAACTTCACATCCTGCCTCCTCCTCTCCACATATGTTGGAAGCTGGCATAGTTTTGTGACTTTCCTGAGACTGTTGCCTTTGTGCTTTCAAACGTATCCTGTCACATCTCCTGTGATTCCCACCCACCTCTCTATTGGTCTTATTTCAGGTCATCCTGCAGGTCTCAGCTTAGAAGTCATCACTTCAGAGACTTTCCTGATATTTAAACAACCAGGTTCCTTACATGAATTTCCTCCATTGTAACCCTCAGCCTACTTTTTAAATGTTGATGTTTGTAATGTTTGTAATCCCTGATGGATCTCTAGTTACGACTGTACGACTTGTCCTATGAACAGGTAGAGGGGATGCATAGGGATAGAAATGTCACCTGTGCTCTGTATTCCCTAGTGTGGGACAACTCTGCCCAGAGATTGTACCTTTATCTAATTTACACAGAAAGAACTTTAAGGCCAGTAGAAGTGCTATTCCCCAAAAACTTCTAAGTTCAAGGAAAAAGAAACTGTGTATCGTTCATCACCGAATTTTCAGCTCCTGTACACAGTGCCTAGAAGTTTTCAACTATTTGATGTTAAATGCTAAATGTATAAATCCCCTCTGATATCATGTTCTTGAATGGCATTGTCCTATATGGTAGTCCTCAACCTGCATGTGGCTGCTGAGCCCTTGACAGGTGGCTTAAGATGTGCTAAGAATAGAGTACACACTCAGTTTAAGATTTAGCAAGAAAATATCTTAATCATTCTGTATTGCTTACAAAATAACACTTTACACATATTGTGCTAAATAAAATATATGATTAAGATTAATGTCAACTGTTTATACTTAACATGTGCATAGTTACCAGCTGGTTTGTCTCTGACGCTCATGCTAGGGCCCATGGGACAGCACTATTCTAGACTTTCTGCAGAAACGCTGCTCTATGTCCAAGCATTCATTGAATACCTCCAGCAAAAGTCCCACAGACACTTTATACTCAGCAAAACTGAATTCATTATATTGCCCATGACAACTTTGATGGTCACAACTCATCTAGTCACTTAGGGTAGAACACTGGAATATTTCTTCCCTCTTACTGTTTTCATAAAAGGACTCTGTTCCTCCAATTTGTCCTTTGCTAATCTGCCTGCCACAAAACAATGAATGTGACTGCCAGACTCTCCAGCATAAAGCCCCATAAGCATGCCAGAGACCTTCTCTGATAAGGCCGACAGGCGCCTCTTACTGGGGTCACGTTACTGTCTCCTACATCTGCTCGCTGAATTGTCTCCCTGACTCCCTCTGTGTATGCTAAAAAAATTGCTAACATTTACTGATGATATTCCAAACATATATCCTTGTATTACCTTGCCATTCTCAGTTTACAGCAGAAAGAACTGAAACAGGGAAGTTAAATAATTTTCCCAGGGTTTCACCTGAGTGACACAGCTGGTATTTGAACCTAGACCATTTGACTTTTGAGTCTGGCCTCTTAACCAATGTGCTCTATTTCACTTCCACAGAAACTAAGTCGTTTTTTGTTCTCTGAATACATCAAGGTTCCCTCTTCTTTGTAGCTTTACATATATTTTTTTCCTTTGCTTAGTCACCTCCACTGTCCCTTCATCACCTTATCCTTTTATCACCTATCTAGCAAATCAATTCTTAGACATCCTCTAAAACACATCACCAGAGATACCTGTGTGTAAATTTACTGGATCTTACCAGGAATGTTTAGAAGTTTTTCCTGTGTGCTTGCCTAGCATTTAAAATCATCATAAATATGATGATTCTTCCTCATTAGGAAAATGTGTTTTCTATCTTGGATTTCCACCATCAAGCACAGTGTTTGACACATAGCTGGGTCCCAGTGAATAATTGGATTTCTGACTGCAGAGGTGGAGGGGACAGGGCAGTTGAACAGGGACAACTCTTGGCCAGGAGGTCGTGAGATTGCAGATTGAGTTGACATTGTCTGGGCTCTTGAGATTTCCCATTTTAATCTGAGAAACATTGAAGCAAGTGAGAATGACATTCATTCTAGTTATCTTAGCTTATCATTCATGAAACCATTTTTGACAAAGTCATAGAATTTTAAGACAGCGTTGGAGATGAGACAATTTAACAGCTAAAACCCTAATTGTACCAAGAAGTCAACTGAGACAAGAAAGATTAAGTAACTTATCTACTAAGACACTAAAAGTTAGTATGAGAGCCTGTACCTGAAGATGAACCTCCTGACTTCCAGTTCAAATACTAAAATGATTTTATACACACAGACACATGTGTACGAGCACACACATGCACACACATCTTTAGTGCTAATGAAATGATTCAATAAGAGCACATGTTAAGACATTTATACTCTATACTTAATAGATTGGACATATACCCTTGTAAATATAACACAATACTTAAGAAAGTGCAGTGAAGGCTATGTTAACCTTCAAAGTATTTCAAATTGTATATAAAACCAGCACATTGTATCCCATAAATGCATTAATGTACACAGCTATGATTTAATTAAAAAAAAAGAGCACATGTTTATTTCACCCAAACCCTGGGTTAATTTATAAAAATGATTAAGATTATTATAAATCTAATGATTTATATATAGGATCTCATTGTTTATTTTTATATTGTACCAAAAATGGCACAGCCTCACTTTTCCCCAGAATGGGGAAAGTCCAGCCATCAACAATTTTCAAACCAAGCAGGTAGTGCCAAGGAATCCAGTTTTGCGGACTTATTTTTCCCAGTTCTCCTTGTTCCTGTAAGTACCAACACGATGGCAGCTAACAGTTTGTTGTAATTGTTCTTTACCATGATTTCTGCAAAATACTTTAGCTGCCTTTCCAAGTTCAATCTATGTAACAACCCCATCAAATGGTTATAGTTTCCCATTTTCTACATGCAGTTGAGGATACTGAAGCTCAACTGAATAAATTCCACAGGGTCACCAAATGTTGAAATGTCAGAAACTGCAGTTGTATTTAAAGCAAATCTGACACCAAAGCTTATGCTTGATCCCACTAATCCAGTCCATGTGTCTTTAATGGTCTACTTATTTTCTGTTAAGAATGGTGGAATCACTGAAATTAAAGACCTAGAAATGATAGTAGATGCTGTCTGGTCTCTACAAGCCATTTGGCAGCAACACAGAATGAGGGTCTGATAAAGAAGTGAATCACCTTCTTCTGGACTTGATGTGCTTGCAGTTTGTTTTTCCTACTTTTCTACATCCCACCAAGGTGATTTTAATAGTGTGCATATGTACTTAATAAATATGAAGGACTGCCTCTCACAAATGCTTCCCTAAATGCATACAGCCATACAAACACATACATATGCATATATGGACATCAATGTCTAGTCTATGTAGTTCCAATAATACAGACAGAATAACAACTAGCCTGTCAAAACACAGCAAAAGGATCACATTATGCAGAGAACTACAGTATCATTACTGTTGACATGGGTAGAATAGATGAGTGTCCCTTAACTACTGCTTGTCAGGGCCTACTCCTATCTCAGCACCCAGTTTAAATAGTGCTCAGCCAGCTGCTTGTAGATTTAGCCAACATTGCATGTTAATGTAAAAGTCTGATTGCCCAGATGGTAATTTCTAGGCCTATGATCAGAAATAGTAACTGTGCAATGCTCTAAGGCATCTATATCTACCCTCCACATGGGCTAGTGTTTTCTTGTTTTCTTCAGAGATTCCTCTTCTGTGCAGAACAGACACGTAGACAGTGGATATTTTAATAACTACAACGAGGAACGGAAAAGGAAAATGGAAGAGACTGGGCAAAAATCCCTAAAACCAGTGAATATTTTCTTTGATACTTTGTCCTCCTTACCTTCGACTACGTTCTCCTTTTCCTCACTGCTGCTGTTGTATATACAGAGCCCACTCTAGCTGGGAACTTGCCACTCTATCCCCAGCACAGTGGCTTTGCTCCTAGAAACAAAGACCTGAATCCTAACAGCCACAGAAGGAACAGACCAAACAAACAAACTTCAAGTGCTCTGAGGGAAAACAATGGACCAAGTTCCAGTTTTAAAGCCCTTTGCCGGCCCCAACGTAAGCCATTGCAATTACATTATGGAAAATCAAATCTCTAGGGCAGTGCTTTCAAACAATTCAACTTGTGACAAAAAAGAGAATAACCCTTAACAGTTTATCAAAGCAATTTGCATTAACAATTCTCACTCCCTTTTATCAGGAGGACTCTCTAAGGCAAAACTATAAAGGTTGTGTAGACCTGGGATACCATCTTTGCCTTGGGTTTATGGGGATATACTTTGGGTTTATGGGGAGTTCTTCCTGATGCTTCCTTTTTCTCTCTGGAGAGAGACAATGAATGGCATCAATTCTGACCTTCATTGGCCCTTCCTGGTTCTGTGACAATAAACACAGAAAGAAATTGCTCTGAGCTCGCTTTGTTTATTATAGTTCTTTCCGCAGCCAGCTCCCTTTCCTAATCTTTCTATTCCCATAGGCAGAGAATCTTTATAGGGTAAAAGTGTCCATTTCAATCTGCGCATTTTTTTCTTAGATTTAGAATAACTGGGCTCAGCTACTCTGACCTTGCCCAGCCATTCCGCCTCCCCCAGCCATAAAAAATTAGCAGGAAGGTGAAGAACACAGAGTTTTCATGTCTTTGCAAATCCATATTTTGCATGGTGAAGGCTACACTGGTTCCAAAGGCAAAGGGAAAGCCTATCATCCAAAAAGAATGACAGATAAGGATTAGGTTTAATACTGGAAAACATTTAGAAACTGAAAGAAAGACTGCATTCATGGCAGAAATAAAAGGGGCCATTCTTTGGCAAAACATAAAACAGCATCTGTTGAAATAACTCAAGTTCTGAGCTGCTTTGCATGGCATCCTTTGTTGCCCAAGGATGGCAGCTTCTCTCAGGCCTTTGAGGACATGAAATGATGACAGATAAAGGTCCCGTGCCAAGAGGCAAGAAAAAAATATCACATTTTGATGTGCAACTACTTGACTTTCAGCCATCTAGAAATGCAGAGAGGAGGCTGTCAATTACATTTAATGAACTGCCTGGGTAGCACTGGGTGATTAATTTCCAGTTTTACCCTGCTCTGTCATGTACTGTGGCGAGCACATTACCAAAGCGTTCTGGATAGGAGGAAAGGAAAACCCCGTGGGTGTAATCTACTCCAGGTGTGCCAGAGTGGGCTGTCTGCCCTCTGTCCCTGGCTCTGTACCCTACCCCACTGACATTCTGGTGTGAGGCCTTGGCTCTCTCTGTATGCAACAGTCATAATGACAAAGTCCAGAAAATGCCCTATCGATTCACATATTTGTAGCACCAGCTCATTTTTGTCTGTACTTTTATTTAACATTAGAATTTTTAGGTACAAAATATGGAAAACAAAAACCTAATCTTGGTCATTCCTTAAAACAAAGCACTAGACAAACCACCTCTTGTGGATCATTAGCAAAGCCTTTACCACACACGACGCTGGGTGTTGTGAGAAACAGAAAATGAACTTCTTAAATGACCAAGATCGTTTGCAGTTGGTCAGTCCAGAAAACAGTGACCATAAAACACAGAAACACTTTACCATTTCATATTTGTTCACCAAACTTCTCAGATATGCCTGGTTCAAGAACTAGTAATGTTTTCCCCCACATATGAGATATCTAATAGATACCAGCCATGCTAAAAAAAAAAATTGATCTTGTTTTACTGCAAGTAGATTTTACGACTTTTTCTTTGATGACTGAACCATGAAATATTCCAGAGGGAGATACTTTGCTGTCTGTTTGTAGTACCTCTGAACACTCCTAATGAGTTACCAATTTTTGTAAGGAACTCCGATAGTAAAACATTTATCTACATATTGAAAAATTCATTTAAGCATCTTCTGTGTTTCCAATGAGACAAAATTTAATGGTCTTTTAAATTAAATGCTGGTTCCAAAAATTTCTCTCATCTAAGACTGTACTTCAGCTTGTGTTTTGCAGACTGCAGGTTGGGAGAAATGCAATTTAATTCAAAGTATGATTTTTATTTGGCTTCAATTGTTTTAAGGATGGATCACTCCAAAAGAGGATATACACTTACTCCTAAGACCTTCCTGATGACAATTTTCATTTTCATTTTATTTTGGCTTCTCTGGTACAATACAGGAGATGGAAAGACTTACCAAGTAGGAAAATCTTTGCGAAGACTTGCGTTGATGGCAGAGGCAGTTGGGTAACACCCTGAAGCAGCTAAGGTGTTGCATCAGGGTCCAGCACCGTCACCAGGTCTTAGTTCTAGGGTAGAACAAGGTGCAGTTACCCAACTGGAGGCTCATTTCTCATTGAGAACTGTTGAATATTGTTACTAATGTGGAAAATATTGTGTGATCAGGGAGGATGATGTTGAGACAATGTTAAGCTGGGCTGAAATCTGGAAAAGGAAGCCATACAATCTACTTAAACCCAAAGACTGGTGGGCACTTACCCACATGCCTCAGGAGAAATAATTATAATGCCTGCCTCAGTAAAGGAGTTACCTTCTCTCTCTCTCTTTCTCTCTCTTTTTGGTGAGCTTTCTCCATTTCTGAAGAAACAAAAAGGCATTGTGCACTTTTATCCCCTCTCTGTTATGAATCTGATCTTCACTTAAAGGTAAGAAGAAAAAATGAAAGTTCTTTAAATTATGGCATTCAGTGCATCCTAACTTGACTTTGTATCATTGAGCATTATTTTTAACTTTATTCTAAAATTTAGAGACAGGGAAGTGGGACTCAGAGAGTATAAGAAACTAACCTTAGCAGTTGTTAAGTAATAGAGGGCCAATTCAATTCCAAGTCTTCCTAATTCCAGAACCCATATTCTGCCCCTCTACCATGCTGCCTTCCCACCAGCCAAAACGAGTGAGCACAGGCCCTGTGCCACTAATTCACCAAAATGGTGTTTCTCAGATTCATTGTCATTTCTTAAAGGTTAGGTCCCATAAGATATCTATGTTTAGAAAACCATGGGCAAAGTTAATATTATACTCAATACTCATAAGTGCTCACATTCAAGAGGGTGGTTTGTTGTAGGGTTAAAATTGAGATCCAGGTTGACCTTCATCTCCAGCCCTCTCCCTCCTCCTGGGGGAAGTCTTAAGAGTCAGTTTTGTGCATGTGATACGCCTGCCTGACCCGGAAGACTTGCATTAAAGGAAATGTGCTTATCAGGGAGCCACGTTCTCTGGGTCTCGGCTTTGGAGGGCAAGTGAGGGTCAGAGCAAGGCTGCCTTGCAATTATTTCATCACATTATTCCTTGGAACATCAAGAAACATCAAGACATCTAGAAACATGGAAACTTGTTTCCTAATTTTCTCAAAAAAATGCCACTAACCGAAGCAAAAGGCTTGGATAGAAGAAAGAATTGATTGTTTCGCCTTTTCATGTCCCAACAGTTAATAACACAAAGCTTATATTCACAGGGGAAAGATGCTTTCCTTTTCTATCAAAATAAAGGACAAGACACTGTAAGAAATATTTTGTAGAAGTCCTTCCTGCTGGAACTCCATGATCAGTACCCGTTGGAGAACAAAAGTAGCTTCAATCCATGGGACTAATTCCTTTTGTATTTTAGGAATTCTGAGGCTATATTGGTAGTGTGTGCGGCAACCTAAAGAAGAAATGTGCTTCTTCATTTCTCCTTTGCTAAGGATGGACACCAGGGGCTCACCTTTCAATCTGTGAAACAATGATCTCTTTTCAAATCTGAATATGTACTCACACAATGCCTGCCTTTGACTCAGAATTTCTCTCCAGTCATTATCTTCCAGAGAATTCTTCTCCACTCCACTATCCTCTAAGTTCTGAGTCATATCCCAAAGCTGCTACAATTTGAACTTCCAGCTCTTGCTTTTTATGGACTTGCTGTTTCATCATATCTCCCCAGCTTTTCCATCGGTGAAACCTAATTTGAATTCAGAATCATCGGTATGGAAACGCAAGCCTAATGTCATCATGATATATTCTTATTTGGAGAAACTAAAATATTTGAAAATAGGTTTTTTCTAATCTTACCAGACAACAATGAACATACTATAAGCAATGAAATAAAATTTAAATATTAGAACCAGTAATAGAAAAAGAATGGAAATTTGGGGGCAGATACTTTCTGTCTTGGTAAATCTGTCTCCCTTCTAGATAGTAAATGATTTGATTTTATATCATCATGATCCTCTTTAGGCACTTTCAGGAGCATTATTATCATGTTGATTAGAGCAAAAGAAATCATATTTATATATATTCTTATATTCTTTGATTAATAGAAGTCTTTTAAAATATGTGTGCTTAACTGAGACATTATATTAAAAATATCATTATCATTATTTCATAATGAAGTTTCAAAATGACAAAAAAAACTGTATTTGCTTCACTTTGAAAGGTCTCATTAGGTCAAGGTATCTAGATGAAGCTACTTTGTATATCAGCTTTCAGAGATGATACCCTGATAAGAAAGAATGTCTGGGCTCAGCACCTATAGCTGAGTGGCTAGAATGCCTGCCACATACACCATGCCTGGTGGGTTCAAACCCAGCCCGGGCCTGCCAAATAACAATGATAACTACAACTACAACAACAACAACAACAAAATAGCTGGGCATCGTGGAAGGCACCTGCAGTCCCAGCTACTTGGGAGGCTGAGGCAAGATATTCGCTTAAGACTAAGAGTATGAGGTTGCTGAGAGCTGTGATGCCACAGCACTCTATCGAGGGTGACATAGCAAGACTCTGTCTCAAAGAGGAAAAAAGAAAGAAAGAAATAATGTCTGTATACAAGTATAACTCCCAAATTCAAGTAGGAACAACATTTTCACAAATTGTGTTCCACATGAAGATTTATGTACTGTGTCCCAGCCCATAGTAGAGTTCTTAGTTATTAATACTTTTGCCTATGTCTACACATGTGAAATAAACACCATTATTGCCCTTTTCTTCAGTTTGACCACCTTAACCATTGATATGGCCTGCTGTGTGATCGATTTGGTCACAATAATTGATTCCTACTGATTGTCCAAAATGAATGGATCAAGATCAGATAGGGTCCCAAATCATCAGTTAATACATACAATTAATACATACTTTGGAGCTCAATTTGCCTTAATGATGTAATATTGCATTTCAGTGATTGACTGGAAAGTGGATGTTTCTGAAAACTCAGGCCTTATTGCTAATTTTGAAGAAACACTTCAGACTACCATAGCTTTAGATCAGTGTGTAAAAGCAGGAATAAACACATCTAATGCAAAGAATAAAAAAAGAAAACAGTTCATTAATTTTAAAGGCATCTATTGATCCTAAGTTTTTATGGCTTGCTCTCTGTAAATGTACAGATTTTAAGTCATTTTTTTAGCATTCACCATTTTCAGGAAATATTTATTTATTTATTTATTTATTGAAACTGGGTAATAAACTCCGCTAAAGCTGCTAAACAAGGAAAATGCCAAAGAAAGAAGACCGCCTCCATGTGTGGGAGTTGACTGTGAAGCACACACTTCCAGCATGGGGCTGCTGAGCAGTTGCGCCTGCTAAACTTTTTATCCACACCAAGCCCTTCCAAATACAGGAAAGGGTCCAGGTTTTGTTTCCCTGTCCTATTTGGAAAATAATTCAATGTTTCAGCTTTACCAAAACATTACAAAAACCTCTTCACTCTGGCAGAAGAAATCAGTTTGAAGAGTCATTTGGGGGTCAGCTTTTCCTGGAAAGATTAGGGCATGGGCTCACACACTGGGGCATGCCTGCAAGCACACATACATACACTCATCTTTGTTCTTTTCTTTTCTCTTTGCCAAAATGTTTGCTATCTTACTGGAAAAACATTTCTAGTCCTGGTTCCTAAAATATTTTTTTTTGTTCTTTCTGTCAAAATATCAATTTAAAAATTGTCCACCACCCTTCTGAAACAATTATTGTCATTATAACTAAATCACGATTTTGCTAAAAAGACTTTTACTTGACAGATTTGGACACTAGAAAGGAAAAGAATTAAAGAACTAAAAAGCTATAGTAATAGAAGATAAGTTGTAAGCATTCTATATGAAATTAAAAGCCCCAGTGCCTATTGGACCTTAAGAAAACTAAAGAATCCCCATACCCTACAAGAGAACTTAAAAAAACTGAGTGCCTTAAAAATACTCTTACTACCTATTGGCTTCCTTTCAGCCAAATTAAAATGAACTAATTGAATTAATATTAACAGTCAACACATTTTAAAGTATTGCAAGAATTATGGGTATCTAATATTTTATTGGCTTTGGAACCTAGACAATACTTTCAATTGCATAAAGTAGTGTTGCTTTTATAGATTTAATCAATATCTCCAGGTATACAGATTATTAAAAAAGATAAGACAAATAGAAGAAAATTATTAGACTGTTAATTTTCATTACAAGACAATAAATGAGAAACAATGTATGTTTTTATTAAGTCAGACATCGATGCCTAAACATAGTCTAATTCTTTCTGTCTGTCTAGCTCTGTAATCCACAACCCCCAGGAGACACACTGGTACCTGGCTGTGGCCTGTTAGAAACATGGCAGGAGGTGAGAAGCAGGCAAGTGAACAAGGCTTCATCTGTATTTACAGCCGTTTCCCATTGCTAGTATAGGGAGGTGTCCTGAGCTCTGCCTCCCATCACATCAGCAGGGACATGAGATTTTCACAGAAGCGCAGACTCTACTGTAAACTGCTCCAGTGAGGGATTCACGGTGTGGGCTCCTTACGAAAACCTAAAGCCTTCTGTGGAAAAATTATCTTTCATAAAATTGGTGCCTAAAAAGGTTGGGGACCTCTGGTCTGGCTGTTTACCCCAACTTATCTGGGGCTCAATTTACTTTATATCCATTGCATACGAGATGGGAGTGTCTCAGGTCTTATAGTACTAGAAATCATTATTTGCCTACATTTAAATTTCTTTATTCATGGATAGTTAACACACATAAAATATAGCAGTGTTGGTAAGGAGTCACCTAGTTCTTTTAAATCATAGGTGATACATTGAATTTCTAAAGTTCAACTTTAGATGGTTGGACATGAAAAGAGGCTTAAACATAGAGCATAACAAAAGATTAACTTGACAGTGAATTTATCCAATAACAGTAATTCTCAAAGTGTGGACAAGGAACCCTACCTAGGACTTATGACTTTTCCTATGAGATGAAAACTATTTTTATAATAAATTAAGATTTTAATTTCTCCATTTACTCTCATCCTCTCACAAATATGTAATGGAGTTTTCTGGGAAATCTTTTGTTTATTTCAGATTAATATGAGGATACAAATGTTTAAGTTACATTGTTGTCATTTCTAAGGTAAAGTTCAAGTTGTAGTTGAGACCTTCACCCAGGGCATATGCTGAACACCCTCACATTGTGCACACTAAGTGAGATCCCACCAATCACCTTTCCTCTCCCCCCCCCCACATTCTTTTTACTCCTCTTGGCTAGACTATACTTGAGGATTGTGTGTTTGGTTTCATATTAGTATTGAGTACATTGGTACTTTTTATCCTGAGGGATTTTGTAAAAAAATAAATGTAAAAGTCCAGCTGTCTTCTATTAAACTAGACAATAAGACATTTTTACAAATGATGATGTTAGTCAATTTTGTGTTGCCTCAAACAATACCCGAAACTGAGTAATTAGTAATGAAAAGAAATTTATTTACTCAAAGTTCTTCATGCTGGGAAGTTCAAGGGGATGGCCCTGGCTTCTGACCAGAGCTTTGGTGCTATATCACAACATGGCAGAGAAGGTCAACAGGGAAATGGACAAGTACAAAAAAGATAAAACCCATTCTCACAGAAACTAATCCATTTCTGTAAGAACTAATACAATCTTGAGTACCCACGACCACAAGAAGAACACCAAGCCATTCATGAGGGAAGTGCCCCAAACCCAAACACCTCTCAGTTCCCAACACTGCTACATTGCAGATCAAATTTCAATATGAGTTGTGTTGGGGACAAAAAAAACCGCAGCCAAAACATAGCAAATGCACCCACTTTTTTTTTAATTGTTGTTTTGAAAAAGATAGTTGTTTTTCCATAAAAATATGCTCTTTATGTCAACATGTAATGAGAATATCATTGTTCCTTTATAATAAATTAGTAATTAACTATAGTAATGTCTATATTTTAATTTCTAAAATAAATACTGAGAGATGTAATCCACATTAACAAAAATTGGAGGGACAACATCTTCAAAATTTTTCAGCAGGTAAATAAGTCCTAAGATAAAAACATCTGAGAATGCCATTTTATAACACTGGAATCTCAATTTAATTTTAAAGCTTTAGTTACTAATGCTACCAGAATGAAAATTAGGGTAGCACTTGTTATAAAAGCCTTCAAAATTACTGTTTGGAAAGGTTAGATTCATACTTCTTGTATTGGTTGTTAATCAACAAAATATAGCAAACAGAGCCATTTTGAATACAGTATTCAGTATGATTAATTCCAGCTATTCCATTCCTGGACAGCCACTCTTCCTGACTTTTCATTCAGTATTAGTCTATGAAGAAGCATAATGCACAGTGCTTGATGTGCCCCCCGAGAATGTTTGCTGACTTGATTTGAATGAAGCTACTTCCTCACTAAACTTTGACTAAATTTTTAAGTTGATTTTGTTTGTCTTTATTATTATCTTGAGGGTCAACAAAACTAATTTGGCAGGCATTGGTGCAGGGGTCAACAGGTGCCCCTCCAGCACTACCCTGGGGGAGCCTAAACTCTTGATCTAACACTTGCTCCTATGTGATGTGAGCAAGTACTTTAACTTCTTTGCACTTACATTTCTTCATCCAAAAACAAGGAATAGAAAATAAAACCTTAAAATTTTGCCATTATGCACATTAAATAAGTTAACACATGCAAGAAAAAACCTTTAAGCTTAGTGAATAATAAATGTTATATAAAGATCACCAAATAAAATACCATCTAACTTCAACTGATACTCAGAGGAAGTGCGTGGATAACCATGGTTTGGTTATCAGAGAAAATTTCACAGAATTTTGCAATTTAAATAGATCCAGCCATCTCAACCCTTTATGTTCATTCCCACTGCTAAAAGTTAAGAGTAACTGGCTACATAAGATAAACAACCACAAAAGCACTGAGGATACTGAGAGGAAAATAAATAAATAAACAGAATGTAGACGCAGAAGCTTAGAAGCACCACAGAGAAACTCAAACATATTCAGCTAACAAAGCATCAAAAAATATGAGAAATAAAATTATCTCATCAAATTGGGCAACAAACAGAAAGTTGGGCCAACTCTTCTAACTAATTTGGGTTTATTTTCTTAATAATCGAAATGGTGACGTAATTTTAAAATTATGACCTCAATAGTGTCTTTATAATTCTAGCCAGTCTTCAGAAAGTATCTTATAATAATGAATACACAGAAGTATGTGATGTAGTCTAGCTAAAAGCAAAGAAAGAATTAAACAATTTCTAGCACACTTTTTCACCCTTGGGCTTCTGCAATTTCATGCGGGTTGATTTTCCAACTCATATTTTCCAGCAAGATAAAAACCCCCTTCTGCTTGCCAGACCTTAAGTCCCAAGGATGTGGACACAAAGCAGGATGGATGGACTGGGCTTATCAACATTGGATGGTGCTCAATATCCTCCAGTTTAATTGTCATCGTGCCAAACAGCCAAGCTTTTGAGCTCGGTCATGAGGAATGGCAATGTATAGCTTCCAATTTTCTTCAGAGCCTTTTTTTTTTTTCTTAAATCCTTTAAGCTTATCTGAATTCAAATAGTTCCATGAGATGAAGTATGTTACCAGATAAGTTTTATTTAATTAGCTCTGACAACTCATCTCTTCATTCATTCATATTTGACCTAAATGGAATAAGTTTAACAAAACATAAAAAAAAAAGAAAGTTGAAAAACATGGAAAAGGAAAATTTCTCTTGAGATGGATTATAGACTAAAGTTTGCTAGAACCTTGTGAGAGAAACACATATGGGGTGGAAAGTCGTGGGGCCTGTTCTGAGGTTAAGCGGCTGCACTAGAAGGAAAGGGGCAGCTCCCGCCACAGAGCTCATTTAACTTTATAACCACAGCTCACTTGAGGTTGTCACTAGGGTCCTTAGAGGAAAAAATAAATAAATAAATAAATAAATAAATAAAATAAGGAGGAATTTATTGCTCTTCAGATATCGTTCTTTAAAGCAGCGTATTTTAAAACTGGCAAGAAACAGGAACACGCGCATGGAAGTACATCCAGACTCAGAAAAAAGTCAGGCTTTGCGATTCGTAAAGGAAAACTTGAAATGAATTATTAAACCCCAACCTGTACCTTGTCCCTGTGGACGTTTAGACGGGTTCATGCCACCTCAGGGAAGTCCATGCCCGCGGGAAGCGTCGCGCAGACGTCTCTCAGTTCCTGTTCTTTGCGACCAGAGGCCTCGCCAGTCACTGCGCGACACAGAGCGGCGGGTTCCGCGGGGGCTCCCCGGGCCAGGTGCCTGGGCGGGCGAGTCTGGGCCGCAGCAAAGGGGCGTCTCACGGAGAAGCTGCTCAGCCGCGGCTCCCTTCTGCTGCCAGGACGGCATCTGTCTCCTCCTCGGGCTTGGTACCGCGCTGAAATTGCTTTCTGATGTAGCTTCATTTCTACGCCAAACCGGAAAAGCTCTCCATCATTTCTCCTGCCGCGTTCCGTAGGGAAACGGAAGCGGGCTGAACGTGCCACGCTCACGCCGTGAGCCAGGAAAAGGTCCATTTTACAGAGCAACGCAAAAAGGGAAGAGCTCTGCATTCCCCTCTGTCCCTTACTTTTCTCTTATCTGTTTATCTATTTATTTATATATTCATTCATTCATTCATAATATTTTTAGAGACAGAGTCTTACCCTGTTGTCTGCCCAGGCTGGAGTGCAGGGAGGTGATCCCAGCTCCCTGCAGCTTCCAATTCCACGTAGGCATCCTCAACTAAGGCCCGTGGGCCACATGCTGCCTGCCGAGGACATTTATCCAGCCCACCGGGTGTTTTTGCCACCGCTGCCTGTCCTGCTTAGCAGCCAGCTCGTCCTGGGGCCTGCAGTCCGGCCTTCCAAAGGTCTGAGGGACAGTGAACTGGCCCCCTGTTGAAAAAGTTTGAGGACCCCTGGAAGCCATCCTCCTGCCTCAGCCTCCTGAGTACCTGATACTAAAGGTGTGTGGCTTTATTTAAAATTTTCTGAAAAGATAAAGTTTTACTATGTTGCCTAGGCTGGTCTCAAACTCCTGGCCTGAAGAGATCTTCCTTCCTTAGCCGCCAAAAGTGCTGGGGCTACAGGTGTGCATCCGCATGCCCCCTAACGCTTTACTCTTACTCTTAAAGCGAAACCAAATCAAACCCGCCACATCTCTGCATTTTTCTCACCTTTACCAATACACATTTTATGGAAAACAGGTTCCACCAACAAATATGAACAAGGATGGAGGAAATCTATCACACCTTGGGGAGAAAAAAAATAACAGTTTTAAGTTACCAGTGATGGGCAAATTAAGGGGGAATTTATTTCATTTTAGAAAAACTAACCTCCCCCCAAAGTTGTATTAAGTATATGAAATAAAGAGTGAGACTCTACCATAAATAAATAAATAAATAAATGGGGGAAAAAAGACACTGAGGGCATAGACATGAACTAACCAAGAAAACTATAAAAAGAATAGGAATGTTCTCTTATTTCTGTTTAGCACCAATGTGAAATTGCCTTATTACAGAAGCATTTGCACTTCTGAGTTTATGAATCAACTGTGCCAAAGCAAAGATATACAGCTGAACATTTCTGGAGTTGGTGAGATATGGGGAAGGAAGAATTTCCTCAAGCTCAACAATTTCTGTCCTCTGAGTTGGGGAGAACATGTCTGAGCACATTCAAAATTATCTTTTGGTTTACATCATGATGAAATCTCATTGTAACTCCCCTGAGAGAAACCCAGAGCATATTCACAGGTGGATGAGCAGAAATGACTTGCTGATGTAAAGAAAGCGCCCCATTGCTGGTTACTTAGAACCCTCAGACATGAGTAGGAAGGTGAAGATTGTCCAAAGGGACAGGTATTTCTCAAACTCTCTCTCTGTTCCTCTCCACATGGAAAAGGAAATTAAGTAAGTTATTATGAACACAATGTTCTCAGAAGTTTCCCTAGTTTTCTGAAGAAATACTAGTTTTCTAAAGGACTGCAGATAAATAAATACCTACTCATTATTTAATAGATTAAGTAATCTGTTAAATACCTGACAAAATTATTAATGAAATATATATTAATATGCATTTTTGTTACAATAATGCTTATATAGTTTATCAAGAAAAAAGGATTTGTGACTATTTTTAAAAGAAGTTATGGTAGCAACTTAAAATTTCAATATTATACCTGTGGGAAGACATAACCAGGTAGAGGTGGGGTGGACGGACACTTTAGCTGACAAAATCAGTAAAAATAATACTAATTGATAGAATGAGATTCCTTATAACTGAACTTATACTATTTAGTTTTATATACATACAAACAAAGCATAAATTATCCAGGAATATAAATGCCTTCATTTTATATTTCCTTAAACCTTCACAACTCTACTGAGACATAATAAAAAACTTTTCTTTTCATTTTACCAATAAGGAAAGTGAAGACCAAACAGAGTAAGTTACTTGTTCAGGGTAGCAGAAGTGGTAAATTGCAAAAAATTAAGAAAAGCCTTCAGGTCATGAGTTTTCTTTTAGAAGCTCTGCTACACTAAACCTTTTGATGCTGCTGCTGCTGCTTTTTTTTTTTCTTTTTTTAGTACTAATTTTCACCAAATATATATTTACCAAATATATTTGCCAGAATGCCTGAACTATTCATAATATTAAAAAAATCTGGAAACTTCCCAAGTACCCATGGATAAATTCATTCATAAATTAGCATTAAATAATTGATACAATAAGAAAGGATAACGTATCAATATATAGATGAATCTCATAGACCTGTTGATGTTGACCAGAAGAAACCAGACACACAAAAAAGGATGTATTCTGCAGCTCCACCAATTGAACAATCAGGACTCTCTTTTTCTAATTCCTGGATTATTTAAGATAACAAAATTTTTCCACTTTGTAATGGTGACGGTTATTTACAATTATGTTACCTCCTATTTTGTCTGTTTAAATAAAATTTCTTTTTTTAATTAATTAATTATTATTTTCTTTTTTAGAGACAGAGTCTCACCCTGCTGTCCAGGCTAGAGTGCTAGGCATTAGCCTAGCTCACAGAAACCTCAATAGGCTCAAGCCATCTCCTTGCCTCAACCTCCCACGTAGCTGAGACTATAGCTATGCACCATGATGCCTGGCTAATTATTTTTATTTTAATTTTTCGTAGAGGCAGGGGGTCTCTCTCTTGCTCTGGTTGGTCTGAAACTCCTGAGCTTAAGTGAAATGGAAAAGATATTTGATCAACTAAATGCCTTAAAGAAATTGTATGAATGCTTAACATATAAGGACAATTTCATATTCCCTCTCTTATGTATGTATAATTTTTTAGTACCGTTGGATATTTAAAAAGACTTTTATATTTTAATATATTTTATATAAGTATGTAATATATAATCAGTATATTTTATATATAGCTAAATATTTTTATATATACTTAGTTTTCTATATTAAACTTGTAATACTCAAGTCACATTTGACTTCTGCAACTACAAGAGGCGCTCAATGCAATTTGTATTCATCTTTTGTTCTCAGTATATGTTGAGTATTACAGTATTAACATAGTTTTTGCCTTTCTTAAATTAGTATACATTTTTCTTAGCACCCTTAGCACCAGGATATGCATATCCTGGTATAGAAGTCATGTGTCACTCCAACCTGGTCATCTGTTAGAATGAGAATAAAACTCTATAAGGGAAAAATATGAAAATAAATTGGACCTTCACATGTAAGGATTGGACCTGCAAATACAAAGAAACTTCATTACCCAGCTTGGTTGCCTTGAGAGTTGTGCAGTGTTCATCCCCTCCAGGTCAGGTGTGTTTGCCAGTTAATGGCCATTTGAATCAAGGGCCCTTGCTCTTGCCTGAGGCCCTCAGTTCTTCACCCAGACATTAACTGACAGGAACTGAGCAGCTCAGACAACGCTCCCACATGATGGAAGTGTTCAGTCAGTAGAAGCTCTTCTACTAATAGGCAGGCAGCATGTCGGTGAGAGGCAGTGCCCATAGCCTTAATGACCTGTATCTGGTCTTCTCACATTGCAGGCCTATTAGAACTCTTTGACGTAACAAAACTTTATTAAATGATTACTTAGTCTTGAGTTTAAGGCTTCTTAAGAGCACCTAGAATGAGGATGTTTACACTTTGCTATTCCATAGAATGAATATCTTTTATTCTGTCTTTTTCTCCCAAAACATTTCTATGTTGGATTTTTAAGTAAAGGGGGAAAAGTCATCATAATAATTCAAAATTAGCTTTTAACTACAGGTATATTTATTTATTTATATCAACATCATTCCAAGGACTTAGGAAATAATAATCATAATATTTCATAGTACATTAAATAAAAATGAATGGTTTAAAATAACAACAGCTGATCTATGTACACACGTGGAAAAAGCTTTATAAAAGTAACACACTGGCTCGGCGCCTATAGCTCAACTAGCTAAGGCGCCAGCCACGTACACCTAAGGTGGCAGGTTCGAATCCCCAGCCCAGACCCGCCAAACAATAATGGCTGCAACCAAAAAATAGCCGGGCGTTGTGGCGGGCGCCTGTGGTCCCAGCTACTTGGGAGGCGGAGGCAGGAGACTCGCTTGAGCCCAGGAGTTGGAGGTTGCTGTGAGCTGTAATGCCACAGCACTCTGCCCAGGGGGACAGCTTGAGGCTCTGTCTCAAAAAAAAAAAAAAAAGTAACACACTGATGTACTTTCTAAACTAAAGTGTGGATACGCCTCATAGGATGAAGTTTGAAGAAAGGAATACCACTTGAAGATTCGTTTTTTGTGAAGAAAAATCATCTCTTTTCTTCAAGGAATCAGGAATACTTTCGTGAAGCAATGGTATGACGTATCAAGGACTGTATGAGTAATGAAATTCAGAGGTCTTGAGACTGTGTCACAAGAATAAATTGGAAGGTTTGCAATTTCGAGGAAATGTGAGAGCAGAGATCTCATCTCTGTGTGGCCCTAACAGGACAGGTTGCGTGGGTGCTGCTCTGGTCACCGGGCTCCTTGTCTCCCCCACACAGCCGCATGCTTCACGCTTTGCAGTGCCTGAGGCTGAAGCTCATGGCTGACTGTGCACCTATGTTCCCTAGGAGTTTTACCAATGCATGTCAGCTCTCCTTTTAAGAACAAGTAAAATCAACCAACATAATACCTGGAGATAATAGATCACAAAAATGAATCTTTTTAAAACAAGAGCAGTAAAGAGAAGCTGGAATGATGCCCAGATGGAGGCACTGTGCTCTGACCCCCTGTTTTCATGTATGGAGCAAAGCTGCACTGGTTGTTCAACCTCCTTTCAAGATAATCTTTCTCACACCATACCGCATTCAATAAACTCAAATAACAGAAATCCTCTTCCAAACCACGGGGAAGAAATGACATCTTTGACTGTATTCTCAGTGTTGATTATTTTCCATATGCATTTATCTTTAACCCATTGGCACCTGCTACTTCTTTTCACCTAGGAAACATTAATGTTTACTGGGACTGTATACAAACAATAACAGTAAACCTTATTACCTGAACAGCTAACAGTCTTTGAGATCTTTGTCTGGTTTGCATGTAGAACCCTGACCATCATTGGATATATAAAATATAAATCCTTTATCCTCATATTAACAAGAAAAACTCAGTTTAAGTTTAATGACTTCAGTAGGTATCACTGAAGTATCACTAGCTGCTGCAACAGATAAACTCTGACCTTTTAGTGGCTGAAACAATAGAAATAAATTGTGTTCACTTACATACAGCTGTCCAGTGAGAGTGCTGAGTGGATGGCCTTCCATGCAGTGATTCAGTTCTTGAACTCTATTGTTGTAGCTCCATGACCTTAAACACTTGGCTTCCAAGGTCACTGTGGAAGAGGAGGTGAGAGGACAGCAGGCACACCTACTTCTAAATCATGTTGGCCTAGAAATAGCACACTTTATTCTTGCTCACCTTCCACGAGTCACATAGCTTCATATAGATGCAAATAAGATCAGGAAATTGAGTCCCTGACCTGGAAGCTTCTGTTCAGCAACATCTTTGCACCATGGATGTGAACACAAATCTTAGGTGAACAGCTGGGCATGTCTGCTATAAAAACAAGATGACACGTTCCGATGTGAACTCTGTAGTAAGTAGTAAAGTTGAAATTTGAATTCACCTCTGAATCCAAGCTTGAGCTCCTATTCATACTGTCATACTTTTGAAAATAATGCTCATGATTTTCCAGTTCCTCCACTGTCCTGCCCATACATCTTCATGGTTATGATTGTATATAGCATAGTGAAGTGATGACTATATATATATATATGTGATGGCATTTTACAAAGTACCCCATCATTTTAAAATTTCTGTCACCAGTAAGTTCTTAAGGACTCCTGTTATGGGCTAATGGGCAGTTATGACTTAAGATTTGAACAGATGTTGAGAAAAGACATAATCTTCAGTATTCGAAGGACACAGTTTTCAACACTTCACCTCTGGTGTTACAGTAAAGAAAGGATTCTAAATGTACAATTTGACAAATCAAATATCATTCAGTTGTGCTTTATCTTTTTGCTATGTAAATCTTATGTGTGGCCAAGAACAGAATTGTTTTTCTGATTATAGGCTTTTCTAATATAAAATTTTACAGAAGCAAACTCTTTATAAACTTTTAATATTGGAGGTAACCACTCTCTACAAATATACTTCCATTGAGCATGTCTAAGTTCACCATAATTTAACAAACCAAACCAAACATCACACTTGCCTTCTACTGGAAATAGCGATGAAGAGTTGCAGAAACTTTAAGAAGATAAAAAATGTATAGAAAAGAAAAAGATAACAGTAACCTTTTCCTTTATGCTCTTGAAACAAACACCTAACAGGATTTCCTAAATATATTTCTAAGCCAATCGCGCCTCCCTAAAGTTGTAAACAAAATAAAACTGTTATATAGCTCTTTAATTCATCAAATTTAATTATGTATTTGCTCACTAAACAATGTCACTGATGTTGTTGACAGATAGGCCTGGCTTACAGTCTGTAGAAAATAAACTCTAAGAGCAGTGTTTTGCGATTTCCAGGCTTTCTATCAGTGACATTGTAATCAGAATTTCTAAATCAAATGCATCAATGACCTACACTTAATTTTAATTTATTTGGAAAGGCAAAAAATGAGACTTATAAATAACTCCTAATATTGTTTTTCTAAAATGTGAAAAATAACAGATAAATGTAACAAAATTGTATATAGAACATTAGCCATTTTGACTATTAACATCAATGCATAGTCATCACTTCTACTCAGCAAACATTTATTGAGTGGTAACCATGTGCTGTGTGTTGTTTTAGAGTTCAACAAACATGAATAGTATGTCATTTTTCTCTTTAAATCATTTACAGTGTACTTTGGAAATACATGCCTTATACTACAAAGAACAAAATGCAAGTAATGCTCATTAATACAGCTCTTCTTATTCATCAGAGGCCAAATTTGGAATAGAGTTGTATATTTCTATCACCTCTAGAGAGGTCTGAAAGTGAAAAAATAAGCTTAATTCATAGAAGAACAGAAAATACTAAAAATTTTAGGAATCAAGGTGAGGTTCTTTATTATACTGAGTCACAGCATGAGATTAAGTCCCCAAACCTGCAATGGTCACATCATTCCTGTCTTATGAGATTTCATTAGGAGCTATAGACACAAGAAAGAGTAATAAATTAGAAACTCATTCACCACATTATTATAATTAGTCAACTGTCCATAACTCCCAGATAAACCCTGTAATGAGTTTGGGTTGGAATGCCTCACTTAGAGGGAAAGCACAGCCTTCTGTGGCCTTAATTTAAACTCTGATTTCACCTCAGGCAAGCTACTGAGCCCAAGTCAATGAGAAATCCAGTTAATGAAAGCAATCGTGTGTGATCTAGATAGCTCATCCTCCCCTAAAGGGTCAGGCAAACCCTGCTGGTTCATTTTACAATGTGAAACCTTAAGAGAGAAAGAGGATGGAGCCAGCATGTCAACTGATCACCGGGAAGCCAGAAGCAAGAATGACAGTGCCTCATCCATGCATGTCACTTTGTGACAGACACTACCCGTGATACAAAATGGGCCTACTGTGTGTTTTGAAACTTGACCAAAGCAGCAATCCCTGGTTGCAGCAGCTGAGCAGAAGCAACTTGAGAAGAGTGGGGCATGGTTCTATAGAGAAGAGAGAACTTTCCTCAAATTCAAATTCTGTTATCTTCCATGTTTTCAAAAGTGTTGCTGAGAAAAATTTCAACAGTCCTGTGTATTTTTTTAAAAATGCCATCATGATAGAGTGATGACATAAAATGAGTCCAAAGAAAGATCTGTATATGCGAACTCCATCAAAGCCACTCTTCTTTGAGAAGGTAAAGGGAACACGGCCAAGTTAGGAGAAACAGTGACTTGGATGCTCCCAATCCACCATGTGAAAAATGTCACTTATGGTCAATCTTTATCCTTTATCTTACAACAGATATAGAACACTACTTGTAACTACTACAAGTAGTTAATAGGTATTGCTTATTTGGGAGAAATGTACAAAGCTATCCAAAACCCAATATGCAGCGTGTTAAGACATTCTGAAAGAAGCCTAGTAATAAAACAAATATTATTAAAATAAATAAACCTTGCTCAAGCAGTAACTAACATCATTAGCTTTCAAAGCCATCCCATCAAAATATGACAGTTCAAATAACTTAGAAACAATTTCTTGTGAGTTCATTTTGCTCCATTTTTTTCCAGAAATAGTTTTTGGATTTCTTTTTAAATAGCATTACATAATATTTCCATTTCTCTACACCTGTTACTCCCTGTGACTCATAATATAAATAATAATTTCAAAGAGCAGAACATTTTCCTTCAAAAGTTCAAACAATTCACCAGCGTCCTTCCTTTCTAAATACTTAACAAGAGTACGATACTCACCACTTACCTGCAGATTCGTTTTCTGAGGTTTCAGTTACTCTCATTCAACCAAGTTTCAAAAATATTAAATGGAAAATGCTGGAAAGAAATAATTCATAAGTTTTCAACTTCATGCCCTCAGAGCAACATGATGAAATCTCCCACCATTTCTCTGTGTCCCACTCAGGATATGGATCATCCTTTGTCTAGCAAATCCAGGCTGCTACCTGCTCCTGAGTCACTTTGGAGCCCCCGCCACCTCAGGGCCCTCTCAGTTATCAGATGGACTATCCAATTATCTCCGTGCTTATATTCAAGGTCAAGAGTAGCCTAATGCAACACCACAATACCTGCATCATTCACCTCACTTGATCTCATCACATAGACAATTTATTATCTCACATCATCACAAGAAGGGTAACTATATTACAATAAGATATTTTGTGAGAGAAACTACATTCACATTAGCTTTATTACAGTCAGATGTGATGATGTGCGCCTATAATCCCAGCTATGGGAGGTTGAGGTGGGAGGATCACTTGAAGCCAAAAGTTTGAGTATAGCCTGAGCCACACAGCAGGACTTTGTCTTTAAAAAAAAAAAAAAGAAAGAAAAGAAAATTATAACATATTGTTATTCTTGTTCTATTTTATTATTAGATAGTTCTGGTAATTTCTCATGGTGCTTAATATATAAATTAAACTTTATCATTGGTGTGTATATATAGGAAAAAACATCATATGTATAGGGTTCAGTTCAAAATAGTACCTGCAGTGTCAGGCATCCACTGGGAATATTGAACCATGTCCCCCATGAATAAAGGGGAGTAATATATTCCATTTTCCTTGGAAGAATTTGATGTAGATATTTGTTATCCCGCCACTTGCTACCTTACCCTTCCATCCACCATCTTGTGAATTTGAAGAAATTATTGCCAGAATATTCATTACCACATAGTTCACTAAGACAAAGGTTCAGCTCGGGTCAGTGTGCATCTAAGTGTGGTTAGACCCTGTGCTCTACCTCATCTACTGGAATCAAAAAGCGTGGTCTCTGAGAGAGAGGAAAAGTAACCAGAGGAAGCAAGCTTGCTGCCCACCTGACTCCAGTGTGACAGGATGGCATCCCTCTTCCTTCAGGAATTTATCCCAGGAAAGATATTATGAAACTTTTTATCTTTTTCAATGCATTAAACTGCTCCCTCCCCATAAATACTCTAAAAATCGAAGGCCCTGGGCAGCACCTGTGGCTCAAAAGGGTAAGGCGCTGGCCCCATATGCTGGAGGTGGCAGGTTCAAACCCAGCCCCTGCCAAAAAAAACTCTAAGGCCCTGTCCTGGTCAGACACTTCCAGGAAACTAGGATAACTGTTCACTTATCTCTGAAACTGCAGAGGCCTCAACATGGAGCCTCTTCTTGTGCCTACTTGTCAATATCCTCAATAGCACATCCCTAAACATCACTTATTGCTTAAGAAAAAACAGATTGCCCTGCCTCGCATCTAATAGTTGTTAATATTCTAATAGTATTAACATGCAATATTGAGCTGAATTGGAAGGCTGACTAGAGCCTACATGTGTGGAAATGTAATTACAGTGGAAGTTTAATGATAAATCACCACAGGTTCTCTCTGCCTTAATAAACTGCCAGGTACTGCCAAATAAAGCAGAAGCAATTAAGGGAAGCAACAGGATCCTGAGCCGAGGGATGGGAGTGATGGAAGAAATGGGACCCCACGTCCCCACAATACCTCACGCGAACTTCTGGGAATGAAGGGCTGCTGAACACTGGTCAACAGGTCTGTCACCTAGAAGATGGCATTTTGATTACCCAAAAGAAGGTACAGTATTTACAACTGTGATAAAGTCTCTCATATGTCCCAGCAGCTCATTAAATTCCATCTATTGCCTCTGTGTTTCCCTCAGTATCTTTTTGAGGAGGTTATTTACAAAATACTAACTTCTTGTAGAGCTTAATTCAAAGGCAGGAAATCCCCTTATTTCCTGGGACTTTCAGCTACAACTGTTGGAACAGATGGACAAGGATGTAGAAGGTGCAATGGTTCAAGGACAGGGCATAGTTTAAGGTAGTATATGTTCTCCTGGAAGGAAAAGTGTAGGATTTAGAGCAGAACAGACCCGAGTTCATATCCCAGCTCTGCAACTTAACAGTTGGGTAGCTTTAGACCAGTTGCTTAAACCTCTTCGATATTTCTTTTCTTGATTTGTAAAATGAGGATATTAGTTAATAGTATCTACTTCATAATGTTGTTATGAGAAACAAACACCTACTCTGACACCTATTACGCACTCAATGCTTACTGCAGTTACTTGGATTATTACAACATCAGTGGCCATGCATATACATATTCACCCCGCTCATACATTCAGCAGACCTTGTTCCCTGCAGCCGGACTAAGTGATGGAATCATATTGCACCTGGACAGACTGGATCGCTGTAATTATGTATGATCTAACCCTATTATAAGACATACGAAGAAACTAGGTTGAACTGAATTTATACGTTTAAATACTAATCAGTCAAATACAAGCTAAGCACCAGGCTCTGAAATAGGTACTTTAGATACAAACAGGAGTAGAACAGAGTCCTCATTCACCATTGTATAGAGGAAACAGACAAGTAGAAACAAGTGAGAAATGCACAAAGGTAAATTTCTACTGCTGTTGAGATGTCGAGGAGGAAGAGCACATCTCGGCCTGGGCAGTCCCAGAAGGTGCTCCAGAGAAGGGGACTTTGCCCTGTTGTCAAAGTCCATGTGAGGAAAGAGATTCTAAGAAGAAAATCAGAGAAAAATATGGACAAATACGCTAACAAAATTACGTGTAAGTATCAGTAACATTAAGAGAATGCAAATGAAGGAATCCCCGCACACCACTTATTACTACACCATTATTAGAATGGCTCAAATAAAGAATAAACAACAAACAACTTAAATTTCAAGTCCTGGCAAAGATAGTGATTGTCTGTACATTGCTGGTGAGAATGCAACACGGTTTAGCTAGTTTAACAAATAATTTGTTAATGTCTTATAAACATCTTCTTAACAAATGAAATAGTCCCACTCCTAAGGATTTTGCCCAGTTAAAAAAATAAAGCTGTGTTTATACAAAAATCTTTTCATCAGCTTTTGTAGCAGGTTTATTCATAATCTCTAAAAACTGCAAATATACACAGTGGGCAAACAGAGATACATCTTTGCAATGGAGTATTATTCAGCAAAAAAAAAAGGACTAAATTATTGATACACACAATGAGGTAGATGAATTTAAAGTACATTATGCTAAGTGAAACATGCCAAAGCAGTGCTCGGATAACATATGATCCTATTGTATTTATATGGCATATTGGAAAAGGCAAAAGCATAGCAAGAAAAAACAAATCAGAGGTTTTCATGAGTTAGGAGGTGGCATTAATTCTAAATGATTACAAAGGAAATTTAGGGTATGATGGAACAGTTCTATATTTTGATTATGGTGGTGCTTATTAGCCTATAAGTGTGTGTCAAAAATCCTAAAACTGTACTCCAAAAAGGATGTATTTTATCATTCACAAATTATACCGTTTCTTTCTTTTTTTTTTTTTAATTGTTGGGGATTTGTTGAGGGTACAGAGAACCAGGTTACGCTGATTGCATTTGTTAGGTAAAGTCCCTCTTATAATTGTGTCCCGCTTCCAAGAGGTGTGTCACACACCATGATCCCCCACTTCCCTCTGTCCCCTCCCCCATGTCCCCACCCCCCACCATGTACTAGATCATCAATTGTCCTCTTCTAAAGGCAAAAATAGAGTATGGGTCATGAAACCCAGTCAATTGATTACAGCAGATGTCTACTGCAACCAATTGGAGGAAATGATGAGAGTGTTTGAGAGTAAGCAGCCAAGATTGGTCAATAGATACAGGCCAATATTCTTGTAAGACAACACTGCCAGACAAACAACTGTACTCAAACAGCAGGAGCTGGATTTATAAATTCTCTGTCATCCACCGAATTCACCAGACCTTGCATGAACTGACTAACACTTCTTTCCAGCTCTGAACCACTTCTTACAAGGAAAAATATTCAATTTTCAACAAGCAATGGAAAACACCTTTTGTGATTTCATCACTGCTCACTCTCCAGGCTTTCTCGCTACTGATATATACAAGCTATCATTAAGAGGGCAAAACTGTGTTGATAGTTTAGGCATATAGTTTGATTAATCGCATTATTTCTTGTTTGAGATATAATAAACTAAATTTTTTATTTGAAGAAAAATAGATATGTGCAATGATCCAGAAATATAATACAGTAAAGTAAAGTCAGGTTTTGTAGGTATGACTAGAGTATGGAAGATAACATAAGAACTATTCCTTAGCTAACTACCTGCACACAGTAGAAATTCAATGAATGTCCGTCCAGTAGACCCCACTTATCTGCAGTTTCACTTTCTGAGGTTTCAGATACCTGTGATTAATCATGGTCCAAAAATATTAAAGGGAAAATTCTAGAAATAAACAATTCATGTTTTCTATTAGGTGTTATGAAATCTCTATCTCACTCAGGACATGAGTCATTGCTCTGTCTAGCATATTCTCACTGTCTATAGGTATTACCCATAGCCCTCTCGTTTGTCATGTTAGCTATCACAGCATCACAGCACTTGTGTTCTAACCAGCCTTACTTTACTTAACCCCAAAACACAAGAGTAGTGATGCTGACAATTGGGATATTCCAGTGAGAAGCTGTAAAGGGCTTCTTCTAAATGAAAAGGTGTAAGTTGTCAACTTGATGGGGGAAAAAAAGCATTACATGTTTAGGGTTTGTCACTATCTATAGTTTCAGGCATTCACTGGGGGTCTTGGAACATATTCTTTTGAGAATTAAGGAGGATTACTATATGTAGCATAAATCAATGGAGGGGAATCTCCAGAAATAGGAGCCATCTCCAACAAAATTATGGAAAAATTGACAAAGTTGACATTGCTCATATTTGGCTCAGTGATTTAATGGGCATCTCAGTCATTTATATTATTCAGTAAATGCTATCTCAGAAAAAGAGAAGAAAGTTCATAAAGATGGGATGCATTAAGTCAGCCAAGCTGACTCCAGTGAGAATGTCTTCCCTTAAATTTATGCAACTCACAAATGCACAACCACAGACAGCAGCACTGGGGCTAGAAAAACATTTAATTTTCACTTCCCTAGATGTTTGGAGACATTTTCTAAGGATAAATCTGAATAATTTAGCAATTATTTCAGATATATGTGTGTGTATATGTGTGTGTATAGTCTCCAGCTTATCATGTATATAATATTCCAAAATAGTATATTTGAAGAGGATAAGGCAATAAAAATTTATTTTCACAGAATAAAATCTCATCTCAAACATGACTCATAAAACAGTCCAGGTCAGGTGCAGTGGCTCATACCTGCAATCCTAGCACTTTGGGAGGTGAAGGTGGGAGGATGGCTTAAAGCCAGGAGTTCAAGACCAGTCTGGGAACAAACATAGTGAGACCCCCATCTCTACAAAAAAAAATGGAAAAATTATCCAGGTGTGATGGTACACACCTGTAGTCTGAACTACTTGGGAGGGCAGAGGTAGGAGGATCACTTAGGCAAGAAATTTGAGGTTGTAGCTAACTATAATGACACCACCACACTGTGGCCCTGCCAACAGAGCAAAACCCCATCTCAAAAACATTTTTTAAAAAATAAGTCAACAAAATAACTTAGACATGTAGGAAAACAGAACAGGTGACAAGGAAATAACTACATACAGCTACGCAGCGAGTGCTGAAGAAAAGCTGGAATCAGTGGAAACAGTATAGTGATGTGAAGAGAGTTGCTCCTCTTGAGTGCAGGCAGTTCCCAGGTTATGAACAACGTAGGTTCTGCAGGTTTGTTCTGAAGTTGAATTTGTATGTAAGTTGAAACAGGTACATTTACCTATTCCCTGTAATAGCCTCTGTTCATCAGTAGGATGTAGTCAGGGCCTGACTGTACATCACATTTATTATTTTTAGAGCAACGATAGTTTTAAATGGTTTATGTGATCCTAACCCTGATTCTTTATTTGCCCCAGAATTCCTGTGATGTAAACTAAATATTAGTATCTTGGAAAAATAAATTTAGGAAATTCCAATCAATCAAAAATTCCAATGCTAAAAGAACTTCAACTCTTTTGACCATTTCAACACAGTCCACTCTGTTGTGAAATGATGACTCTTCAACAACATGTACCTATATTTCTTTTCAAAAGGGGAAAAGTTGGATTTTTTTTTCCCTAAGAATACTTCTAGGTAAAGGACCAGAAGCAGTTAGAATGAAGGAACAGAGCCAGAAACAGGAAATTAAGTGTCAGGGAAACAAAGAACAAGTGGAGAAAAGTTTAGAGAAGTTACTCTGCGCTTCCTCACAGAATCTGCGCATTGGGGCTTTATCACAACTGAGTTTTTTGAGATTCATCTGTCACTAGACAGTACTAAGCACACTATCTTTAAAGGAAATCTTTGTTCTAATTCCCTTCTGACAGGAAAAAGCTTCTGGGTTCACTCAACCCTATCTTTATCCTTTACAAAGGAAAACTATAGAGAAGATGGTTTTACTCCCAGGGGTTTTACCAACTCTTCTTATTTAACTAGCTCCATCCAACCAGACAACTGCTTAAGACTCCCCCCATCCACTTGCTACAGCTCTTTCACAACAATAAAGCCTGCTTAGATGCTTTTATTTTCTTTCCTTCCAGGTTCCTCAAAGTCTAGGTGTCCCGGAGAGGAATCCTTTGTAACTAGGTCACCTAAGTGATTGATAAAGGGGCTGGAACATTCCAAAGATAGTGGCTATTGCTTGTTTCTCTCAATCCCACAGTGGTGGAGAATACCTGACCCAGATTCAAATCAAAAGAAGGTAAGACTTCCAAAGTTAGGCAAAGAAATGGCAATATTTGTCACATGAAACTTGATTGCCCAGCACCTCTAAAACACATTATATATGAATAGTGCAGACAGAAGCTCTTGCTTGCAAGTAGGATTACATCCACCTTATTTTAGAAAAATTAGCATTTATTTAATTTAAAGGAGCTCTAGAAAATTACATTCACTCTTAAAATTCAATAACCCTACCAGTTTTCTGTGGTATTGTATAGTTGCATTTTCTAATATTTATCTCCCATCTTGTGTTTGAGCTCTGGATTATAAGTTCACATACATTGCAAGACTACAGAAAATTTTCCCCCAAAATACATATTAGGCTTGCAATTAAAATTATCACCTCCTATCCCAGTGATTAGACCACTTTCATCTCATATGTATCAGGTAGAATCCTTGAATGCAAGCAACAGAAAGTAATTCTGCCTAATCTAAATAGAAGAATCTTTATTGGAAAGACAATGGAGCTCACATAATCTATAGGATGTTGGGGAATGTGATTTAGGAAATAGACTAAAAGTGAGGGAATTTGCTAGAAACAAGAAACAAAAAGGAAAACAACTGTCTTTTAACAGAAATAGCCGAGATATCACTTCTGCTGCCATAGAACACCAGAGCTGCTGGACACTGCGCAATACCGGACACCTGCAGAGCTATAAATGCATCTTAAATCTCTCTCTCTCTCTTCCTCTCCCTCTCTCTTTGTCACGGACTCCAGATTAAAATCCCCAGTCTGAAACATGTTATTGGCCAAGCCTAGGCCATATCTTGTTGACCAGACTGCTGACTCTCACAAAAACCATTTCTACAAGTCACCGTTACTGCTGGAACATTTTCCTTTAAAAGGTTTTCTTAACAATAAAAAGCTGAAAACTCTAAAGAGGGGGGGGAAAGTCTTTCTTTATATAACTAGATGACATGAAGTCATAAGTAAAGTAACAATAGAGATAGAGATGGTCATAGCAACAACAACAACAAATGAAAGCTGGCTATTAGCAAGCCTCCATTCTGCTCGTAGCCTGAATTTTAGTTGAAGGTCACTCATGTTTGGTTGCACCACAAATTCCAGGACACTCACCAGAACCAACAAAGAACTTCTTCTCCTTTATGTGGCTGTTATTTCTTGATTACAGGGAAAGTCAGTGCCTAGGGACAGGTGGCTTTCTTCAATCAGCTGAGTTCCTGAGCGATGGGAGGGGAGGGAGAGCTGGCAAGATCTTTCACTGGCTGGCAGTGGCTCAGTCATTCCAAGACTTCTTATGCTTTATGGAAAGAAGGGAAAATTTCAGAAACTACAAAGCTTCTCTTAGCTTTGATTTGGCCCACAAAACACAACAGCTGTGAAAGTTGAATCTCGCAGGAAAAAAAAAAAAAAATAAGGTCAAGACTGGTTATAATGTGGTTTTGCTACAGTGTATTGTTTTCAGAAGAGGGAGAAACCACTATATCTGAATATGCAGTGAGAGAAAAAATAAGAAAAACATGTGTGTTGTATTTTAAGCTAAAAAGATTGGGCCCATAATCCCAATTACATATATGCTTCGGGGGGGCAGAATAATAACTACTTGTTTTTGAAGTGTTCTGGGATACATTTTAGCTCATATCTCCAAAAACATTCACTGCTTTTAGTTTTCTTAGCTTTCATGGTCTGAATAGTAGGAGAAGGAGCCAGTCATAAAACAGGTTAGTAAAACAAAATTATGTTTTCAAAATAAGTGACTGATTTTCATTGTATCCTACTGATACTAAGGGAAGTGAAGGATTTTCCTCTCTAGACTTAACTTATTTCCTTTTATTTACTCCCTGCTGCAGAGAGATTTTCCCCCAATTAATTCAAACATGTCTCTCTCTTCTCTAGAGATTCAAACTGAAAATATGTTTTCAAAAGCAGTGGATTAGGCAAGAGGAATTTTATTCCCAAATAGTTATTGGTTATTTTTTTATTCTATTAGCAATTAGCTGGAAGTGTCTACATCACATTTGACGTGGATGGCAAAAGGGAGATCTAAATTAATTATTTGAGAAAGCAGTACTCAGCTTTAGATTCATGTTCAATTCACCTGGAGAGCTGAAACAAAATGGATTTCTGGGCCTTATTCCAGACCTACTAAATCAGTATCTCTAGACATAGAGCCTAGTCATTGGTATTTTGCTTTTTAACTCTCAGTTGAATCTAGTGGGAAACTGGGCTGAAAATTCCATCTTCCAAGGAGCTGCCACCTCTTTGTGGTTGAGGATCAAAGTGTGTACAAAAATATTTCTATCAACCAAAGAAAGAATTTGAGCTAAACTTTTCCTGACTCTCTTTTAGAGGAATGGACCCCACCAACTTAGCGTGTAAGCCCAGATGGAATGTAACAACAGAAATTACTTTACCAAGTTCCACATCTCCAGCTCTCTCTCTCTCCCTAATTAGTCATTTTGACCCATAAATGGCTCCTTGCACTTGTAACTTCAGCATCTTAGACTCTCAGAGATCCTGGCTCTCACTATATCGCTTTCTATAAATTGTATTATCCATCAGAGAATATAGAAGTCCGAAGGCATATGCCCTTGCCAATTTCTGGAAATATTTTTAAAGTGCAGTACCTTTGAGATAGGAAGGGTGAGTTCCCCACTGGTATTCACTTGATGGGCAGAGAAAACTCACTTAAAAGGAGTACAGAGCAGGCTGACACTAAGCCCAGCTGGGGCCCAACAGCACAGAGCAACAACTCTCCAAGCCGACGATCTGATTCAGTACATCTGAGATGAAACTTAAAGATCGGCATTTTTAAATGGGAACCTCAGGATATTCTGCAACAGATGGCCTGCAGACCACCCAGAGAAATATGGTCATAGACTGTTATAGGAAAATCTTTCAAAGAAACCAGGAATGTTTAGGTGGAGAAAGCTAAACTGTCTTCAAATATTTAAAGAGCTTTCCTGTTTGGGAAATAAAATTAAATAAAATGTTTAAAGCCTTCTTCTTTAAGACCTAGGTGGTAGAAAAAGGGAAACTAAATTGAAAATGTAGAGAAAATGAATTTGGTCTGAATTTGGAGAAAAATTTCACGACAATCAGACTGGACTATCTTATAAAACAATATTTCTGTACTAAATTTATTCTGGAATGATTGCCACATAGTGTACACACAATCAAGGGGATTTAAGCATACAGTGGGCACATGGTTCCATTTTCCATTTTCAGAATAATGAACTCTACCAGGGGTCTAAATGTTTATCTCCATAACAAGATGAAAAAAATACAATTGGACATGTATGCATCACATTTGATTAACTTAATCTCCAAAACTACCACATTACAACTTTAATATATTATTCTAAAAAATCCTGAAACTAGCTTTAGGATTAAGAAACTTTAACCTAAATAGTTAATAAGGCGGCCAAAATAAAATGTTGCTCAAAAACCTAAGCTAGTTCCATATATGACCATATAGACTGACAGACAGTTACACAGGAAATTACAGAGAGAGACAGAGAAGACAGATTTATTTCTGGCTAAGAGGGATAGAGCACACTCCACTTCTTCATCTCTCACTGAATACAGCTACAAAATAATGCACCTGGAAAGAATGTGCATGGGGTGCAGCTATTTGTGGACTCTGGAAAGAAATTAGTGGCAGGCAGACTGAATCAGAACAGGAGTCAGTTTACCAATTATTTAGTACTCCAGAATTCCATTGCCTGAACTTGTCAGGGCCTGAGAACCATAGGGACCATTGGCACATACAGAAATGCAAGAGAAGCCTCTGGTTCTGGCTCAAGAAGTGCTAAAAGATCTCCCAGTGCTCAGAGAAAGTAGGAAGTCCATTTTTTTCCTTTACTCTGCCCCCACATAATCTCAGAGATGGGATGTTACTTCCCTTGCCCACCTCTCAGTACTCCACTCTCATCCCTTGTTCATGATGTGGATATAGTTCAGGAAAGTGTGAAGCAAATGAGGATATACTAGGCCTCAGATTTATGGCCAGAAGAAAAAAAGAGCCCAAAGGAACCAGAAAGTATAGGGCGATTTCAAAAAGGTAAGAGCTTGAGAAAGCAGCTTCTTTTAGTTGTGTACAAATTCTTGTACTCACTTTGAGTTGCAGGTGCGAAGACCTGAGCTTAAACAGAGAATGTAGACTTTGAGAACTAGAAAAAACACTGCCCAAATTTCAGGCTAGCTGCCTGTGGGATATGTAGCACAGATTGGAGCACACTACAAAGGATTTGAAAACCAAATTGACCAAAGAAGTCTTGTCAAAACTTGTGATCTGACCCAGTTATGTTGATTGAAACTAAAGCAAAAATATCAACATTCTCTGTGGGATTTCAGTAAGACCCAGCGACTCAACATAGTACTCAAAATACCCACCACATAAATTAATCCAGAATACATAGAAGCTGAAAAATACCAATTTGCCTAAGAGAAAGCACCCCTGAGATGGCATAAGTGTTGGAGTTATCTGACAGAAGCATTAAACCAGTTTTAAGACTTGTCTAACACAAAGGAGGACAGAAATACCCTTGAAACAATGAAAAAACTTGAAATTCAGCAAAAACATAAATAAGAACTAAATGAAAATTTTAGAACTGAAAAACATAACTGAAATAAAAATCTCATATAAAAACAGAATGGAATTGGTAGAAGAAAAAGTAAACCTAAAGACTGATGAGTAGATATTATACAAACTGTAAAACAGAGAGAAAATACATAATGAAAACAACCAAGCTGGGTATTGGGATGCAGACCTGTAGTCCCTGGTATTCCAGTGGCTAAGGTCTGAGGATGGCTTGAGTGCAAGCATTCCAGGATGCAGTGAGCTATGTGTTATTGTTCTACAAACTTAGGTGATAGAGCGAGACTCCATATCTTAAAAATAAATAAAAATTTAATTAAAAAATTAAATTAAATTAAATCTTTTTTTAAAAGATGAAGAAAGAAAAGAAAAAAAAAAGAAAAGGACTACCAATGACAGAACAACTGAGTAATCAAGAACCTCTTTGGCATTACTGAAAGGTCTAACATTGATATTATTATGATACAGAGTTGGACAGGAACCCCCCATTTTCTTGGTCTGAGTGAGCTCAGAAATCAGTCTCATCTGAGACCCCATCTCTAGGCACAAACATGCCTTTTGCAGGCCACATTTTCTAGTCACAAAGTTCATAAAAGCAACCTCACTGGTATCTCATCTGGGCTGTCCTCTCCCAGAGCAGAGAAGAGCTCACCTAGAGCAAAGATTCCAAAGATTGCATTCCTCTGCACTATGGCAGTTTTGAAATTTACTTCTGCCTCAGCCCTCGCACTAAATGGTTGAGACATATTCCATACATACGTTCTGTCTCCCCAAAAGCCTCTGCCCACGGTATAGGAAAAGCAGTATATAAACCCCAAGATAGAAGGCTCAGATTGGCTTCCCACTCAGGTTCCTCCTTCACTGCCACAAAGGCTTCCCATTTATCCATATTTTATTTTTCAATAAATTCTGACCTGTAGCTTATTTGCATGGTCCATGGATTCATTATTCAACTCTGAGACCAAGGACCTAGCAGAGAGAAATTCCAGCTACAATTAGAATGGCAAAAGAAAGAAGAAAAAATATGGGGTGAAATTGAAGGAATTATGGCTGAAAACTCCCCAAATTTGGTGAAAGATTGCTTATAGAAGATTTTGTGGGCTCAGTGCCTGTGGCTCAAGTGGCTAAGACACCAGCCACATATACCTAAGGTGGCGGGTTTGAATCCAGCCCGG